>NC_087569.1:1796451-2134656 GCF_036250125.1 Pseudopipra pipra | reverse complement strand
TCACTGCCTCCCTTCTGTCCCCTTCTCTCATTGCAGAGGCTGAATATTGAGCAGGACTCAAAAAGACTCTGATGTTGGATGAGAACATATTGATTTCAGTAAGAAAACCAAGGGATGCCACTGAACATTCAGGGGCAGGAGGAGTTGTCTACTGAGAGGTTCATCTTCTATAAAAGTTGTTTTCATTTACAGTGAATGACAGTTACAACAGTTTGCCAAGTTTTGGGTCACAAGGAACAGTAATTGCATCTTAAAACCTCAACTCTTTCACTGAAGCAAATCCCTCAGCAGTGCTGAGGGGTCTCCAGAACCAAAATCCAATTTTCCAAGGTGATTTGGATGCCTATAATCCTGAACCTCATTGATTTGGGGCAGATCCCTCTTTTCTCTTCCTTCTCTGAGGAAAATGCCTCTGCAGTCCCATTGGCTTCCCAATCCTGCAGGAGAGGCTCAACATTACCAGCGAGGTGTTATCACTACAAAGGGACTCCCCTGACTCAGGGGGTGCCCTGGTTACTCTCAGCAATGCAGAGGAAGCTCTTCCACCAAAATACCTGAGGGAATATGGGCAGCACCCTGGATTTTCACTCCTAAACCCCAAAGTTGTGTTCAACCAGCAGCCAGTCCCAGCTGAGCCAGGACTTTGGAGCCATCATGGGCACAGACCAGTAAGACCCTGCTGTTAGTAAGCATTTATTCTAGAGCCTTTCCAGAGATATATTTCTTTTTAGGGAAGACAGTGCTGCTGTTCTCCTTCCTGTACTTGTGGCTGTCCCAGCAGCCTTTGATTTGGATGAAATTGGTACAAACCCCTTAGACTTTGCCACAACTCCTTGAAATCCCTCCACAGCTGGGCTATCTTGGTGCCTCTGGGGCCAAAGGGTGGAACACCAACACCCCTGCAGGCCTGGCAGGAGCATTTGCAGTTGATTGCTACCAGATGGTAAAAAAAGCCAGGATGAAATCATGGAGTTGTTCAGGTTGGGAAAGCCCTCTAAGATCATCAAGTCCAACCATTAATCCAGCACTGCCAAGGCCACCACTAACCCACGTCCCCAAGTGTCACATCCACATGTCTGTTAAACCTCTTCAGGGATGGGGACTCCACCATGGGCAGCTGGGCCAGGGCTGGACAACTCTTTCCATGAAAAAGTTTCCCAATATCCAACCTGACCCTCCCTGGCACAGCTGGAGGCCGTTCCCTCTCCTCCTGTCCCTTGTTCCCTGGCAGCAGAGCCCGACCCCCCCCCGGCTCCCTCCTCCTGTCAGGGGGTTGCAGAGCCAGAAGGTCCCCCCTGAGCCTCCTTTTCTCCAGGCTGAGCCCCCCCAGCTCCCTCAGCTGCTCCTGCTGCTCCAGCCCCTTCCCCAGCTCCACTGCCCCTCTTTACACACAGCAATTCTCCCATTCCAGGGAACTTCATTTGCTGATTAATTCCCAGGAAAGCTTTTAGGCTCCATTTTTAATCCCCCCCCCCGGAGAAGCAGAAGGCTGAAGGAAGAGCTTCTCCCACACAAGGTGTCCCTCCCTCATCCACTGCAGGGACACGTGTCCCTGCTCTGTCCCTGCTCACCCCACAGCCACAACCCAAACCCACTGCAGGGCTCTGAGCTGGCTCCAAGCAGGAGAGGAGCAGGAAAAAGCTCTCCCCACCCTCATAGCCAAACCAGTGGGACACCTCTTGCCTAAAAACCCACAGTGTATCCTCAGCCAACACCACGTATGTCATGTTTCCCAGGCAGTTATTGCTCCTTTCTCTTCTCTTTCTACCCAGTGTTCATGGGGTGTTTTGAGGATCTTGAGTGGGAAGAACAGGTTGGACATCAGGAGGAATTTTTGCATGGAAAGGGTGGTCAGGCACTGGAAGGGGCTGCCCAGGGAGGTTTGGAGTCCCCACCCCTGGAGGTGTCCAAGGAAGGACTGGAGGTGGCACTCAGTGCTCTGGGCTGGGGGACAGGGTGGGGATGGGGCACAGGGTGGACTTGGTGATCTCAGAGATCTTTTCAACCTCAGTGGTTCTGTGATTCTGGTTGGAAAGGACCCACAAAGATCCTCTAGTCCAAGCCCTAACCCTGCACAGGACAACCTCAAAATCCCACCATGTCCCTGAGGGTGTTGTCCAAACCCTCCCTGAGCTCTGGCAGATTTGCTCCTCAGAGCCAAGCCCTGAACTCTTCTTCATTCCAAGCCCCAACTCACAAGAGTTTGCTCTGGGGAAAACAAATAAAGAAATAAATAAAATGAAGGTTTCTTTCCCCTCTGCTTGTACACAGCAAGAAAGATAATGCTGGTTTGCTGTAGAATAAAAATGCCACTAGTTATTTATCCAGGTGAAGAATTAGGTACACTGCACCAGCCAGCAAAAGCTCAATGAGAAAGTAAATCCTGAGGATGGAGCACACAGGGGAAAAAAAAAGATGAATTGATTTGTGACTACAAGGAGGTTTATTCAGAACCATATTTATCACTACAGTGTGTTTGAATTCAGTGGAAACTCCACTCAATTTTATTCTGCAGCTTTTCTATGTAGGTAAAGGAAATACATCAGCAAGAAGAGAGAAATGACACTTAATTTTAAGGAGCATCACCTTGCTTTGGAAAATAAACTAGACCTGGAGTTGCAGCTCTGGGGTTGCTGCCCAAGTTCACACCCAGGTGGGATTTGGCAGAGGCACCATTTCTCACTGACAGAACCCTACAGGGAAGGAACCAGAGATTTACATCCCAATTTGACTCATTTTCACCTCAGGGTGCTGAAGTTGACAAGTTGCTTGGAGTGGAAGACAGGGAAGGAAAAGGGAAGGACGGAGGAAAAGGGAAGATTTTTCTCTCTGTGCCAACTTCTGCCTCCCCCCCCTCGGCAGGAGCAGCAGGGGTCCCACTGGCTTTGCAGACCTCAACTAGGAGCAGTTTGTCAGGTCTTCAGAATGCCCTGTGGAGGCTGTGCTACCTCACAGGGCCTCCCAGAGCTGGGAATTCCTCCCATTTCAGTAAACCAGCCCAATTCCCCCTGGGTGGGAGCTCAGCAGCCCCTTGTGTCAGCCCAGTTCCCTTCTGCCCCAACGGGAAGGACCTGTCAGCTCCTTCATTTCTGCACAGAGAGAGGGGGCTCTGCAGAGCAGAGGGGCCTTTAGAGGAGTCCCAGCCAGTGCAACTGCTGTGCACACCCCAAAAGTCACCTCAAACACACGAGAACCCCGTTAGACCCATCCCACAATGAAACTGCCCCCAGAAACAGAGATAACTGAGCCGAGGCAGGAGGCAGGGAACTCCCTCAGTCTGGCATCAAATCCCCTGAATTTTGTGTCACTATTCCTATATTGCCTGTTCAGATATGCTTTTGCTCCTGTTTACCCATTGTGATGTTAAAATACATAGAGATTTCAGCGCTATAAAACCAGGTTAATCATTTATTTATTGTTTGCTTCTTATTTCAGAGGCTCAAATTACACCATCATTATTTGAAGAGAGGCTCTAAAGACCCAAGCTGTTTGTCTAGCAGCCTCATTTATTTTTGCGTGGCAAAAAAAAAAAAATCCCCCCCCAAATAAAATATATAAAAAAAAAAAAGAAAAATCCCTTTGAGTGCTTCATCCAAATTTAAAGCAAGGGATGTGTTATTCCACACAACAGTGAGCAATTTAATTCTCAATTAAAGGATTAGATCAAACAATAACTCTGGATCATTTGGCAGACAGCAAGGAACTTGGAAAGGAACAGGCACCTTGCAAGGACTGGGCTGCAGAGGGTTGGAAGGAGCAGCCTGAGGGAAAGCTGCTGTGCAGAGCCAGGTTCTCCAGGAGGAAGGGGAAGCCCAGGGGTGTTCCAGCTGCTGGGGAGGCTGGAGAAGGGATCCTGCAGCCCAGGGAAGCACCAAGCTCTGTCCCAGCTGTACTTTGGGCCTCCTTCTCCCCACAAAGTCCTTCCAGCTCGCGGCCCATGGAGCTCTCCCAGCGCAGTCCCAGCCGCGCCTCGCCGCAAACGTTTCCACATTTTCCCTCAATTCCCGCTTTTCTCCGCTTCTCCTGGAAAATGAGCCATGACACATGAGCCATTTGCAACGAGCTGCAACTATGACATTGCTTGGATTTCCATGGCAACTCTCCCCCCCTCTCCCCTCGACCTATGGATGTGCATTCCCGGCAGAGCTGGGCTGCGGACGCGGATCATTATATTTAATCTGAACAAGTGTGTACCTGAGTTGACTCTATTTCACGAAACTGCAGAAGGAATTAAATCTCTCTCACTGTTTCCTGCTCTTACATCCCGGTGTCATTACTGGCAGGGCTCTGGCATTTTGCAGCAGTGCATAATGATACAGTATCAGATAATGTTAAGATGCAAAAACCACTCCAAACACCAGACAGCAATTTTCTGCTCAGTTTCCCAATTTAACCTGAATTGATACTACACTGTAAGTCTGGATGAGGTTCAGGGACTACTCTAATTATAATGGCATCTTGGGCAGCAGCAGCCACTTGCATCCTGCTTTTTGGTCCTGGCATTGATGGTGTAATTAAGAGGCAGAAGAGAGAACTTCTTTCCAAGATTTGTCCTAATGAACAGCACGGGGTCCTGATGTTAAACCTCTTCCTTTGATCTGCTGCTGCCTCCAGCCCAGTGTGGCTCTCAAGTCCAATGAAATTCATTATGTTTTATAAAAACCCGCTTCAAATGTCCATGTTTAACTTCCTCTTCCAAGAAGAAAGGCCTGTGATGATCCACACACCCCGTGGGGCACCACACCCGCTGCCTCTGCAGCCCCTGCAGCAAGGTTTGTGCAGGTTGTGAGCAATGGCACAGGAGGCCACAGGCACAAACTGATGCCCAGGAAGCTTCACCTGGACAGGAGGAAGAACTTCTTCCCTGGGCAGTGCCCCAGCTCTGAACAGGCTGCCCAGGGAGGGGCTGGAGTCTCCTCCCTGGGGAGATTCCAGAGCCCTCTGGACACAATCCTGTGCCCTGTGCTCTGGGCTGGCCCTGCCTGAGCAGGGAGGTGGCACCAGTGACCCACTGGGGTGCCTTCCAGCCTGACCCATCCTGGGATCCTGTAGTTCCCCCTCTCTTAACCCCCAGCACAGCACATCTTCTCCTGGTGAGTCAGCTCTGGTCCTTTCCAGCCCAGAGGCCACCAAAAGGAGACACCAGCAGGTCCCACAGGATAGCAGAACCCAGCTGGGCTATTCCCCCACTGCCCTGAGCACAACAGGAGTCAACAGCACATGGACTGGCATAACCAAGATGCTTTTTTTCCTGAGGAACCACGTGGAAGTTGTGCTGATCTCACCAAGAATTCCCCCTGGACCAGGCAGAAGGACCCTGCCCCACAGCCATGGGATGGCAGCAGGGACTGAGCCCCCAGGGAATGATGGATAAATCCCTCTTCCACATATACCACTAAGAGATCCACCTGATAGCCAGTAAAATACCCTCTTCAGTCCTCATTCACCTTTTTTTCCCAAAAAACCTGTGCAGTAGCTGTGAAAACAGCACAGTTTGGACAACGCTCTGAGGGACATGGTGGGGTTTTTGGGATCAGCAGGGCCAGGAGTTGGACTTGATGATCCTTGTGGGTCCCTTCCAGCTCAGGATATTCTATGCAGTGAGCCCCCACACAGTCCCACTGCATCCACGGGGCTGGACCCGAACTCGAGGTTTTTACAGCAACAACTCGAGCAGCATGAGAGGAAAACCACTGGGAAGAAATTCCCTAAAGGAAACTTGGCCATGTTGTTCCCTGTTGGAAACCACTGGCAAGAGCTGCCTTCTGTGCAGCTTCATGGCCAAATGAGAGAAGAAAGCTGGGGGGGAGGTTGGCACATGGAAAGTCAGCAGGAAAGCTCCAAACCCAGAGTGATTGAGGGCTTTGTGCTGCCTCCATCTGAACTCAGCTGGGGGGAGTCCTGCAGCCCCAGTAACCCCTTCCAGCTGGTGCCTGTGGATAACACTGCCTGCCTTTTTAGCCAGGTCTATAAATACCACAGAAAATAAACCCATCATGCTGGGGTAGAACTGTCCCATCTTGCAGAAATGAAGCCTAAACGAGGCAAAGGTGAAAGTTAAATAAACCCAGGATTTGCCAGTCTAAGAGATGTTATTTCTTTGATGCTGTTGGAAATCTCTCCTCAGAAACAGCTCTCCACGTTCACAAGGATGCCAGTGCCAAATGAAAAAATCCCTCTGGAAAACATGGACTTTTAAATTGATGTATTAAAACAAAAAAAGCACTTTTTTGTCCCACTTTGTTGGGTGAGACAAGACACATGGCTGGGACTGTCAGCCACAGGCACGACGTTGTGGTGTGTTATTTATCAGATGTGGGGCAATCTGAGAATCTGAATCCCAGATGTCCCCAGCACAGGCTCAGAAAAATGCCAAACCCCAGCCAGCACAAGGGGCCACGTGGAGAATTTAAGCCATTACCTCCCAGCACACACACACAGCACCACACACCCCAAAATACCAGTTACTGGGGACGGTCAAGAGACAAAACTCTGTCCAAAGAGCAGAAAAAAGAAGGATTTCAGCATTTGCTTTCACTTGACTGGGTGCAGGATGAGCAAATCAGAGAATCCTCGAGGCTGGAAAAGCTCTCCCAGACCACGGAGCCCACCCTGTGCTCAATCCTCACCTTGTCTTTCTTGCATTATCCTGCTTGCTGTGTACAAGCAGAGGGAAAGGAAATCTTCATTTTATTTATTTATTTATTTATTTATCTATCTATCTATCTATCTATTTATTTATTTATTTATTTATTTATCTTCCTCAGAGCAAACTCTTGTGAGTTGGGGCTTGGAATGAAGAAGAGTTCAGGGCTTGGCTCTGAGGAGCAAATCTGCCAGAGCTCAGAGAGGGTTTGGACAACACCCTCAGGGACATGGTGGCATTTTGAGGTTGTCCTGTGCAGGGTCAGGGCTAGGACTAGAGGATCTTTGTGGGTCCTTTCCAACCAGAATCACAGAATCAGTGAGGTTGGAAAAGACCTCTGAGATCACCAAGTCCACCCTGTGCCCCATCCCCACCTTGTCCCCAGCCCAGAGCACTGAGTGCCACCTCCAGTCCTTCCTTGGACACCTCCAGGGGTGGGGACTCCAAACCTCCCTGGGCAGCCCCTTCCAGTGCCTGACCACCCTTTCCATGAGGAAATTCCTCCTGATGTCTAACCTGACCCTCCCCTGGCACAGCTGGAGCCCATGTCCTCCATGGCCATTCCCAAAGGACAACACCATCCCAGGGAAAACACACTGAGTGTCCTCAGGACGTTTAACCAGGGCAATGCAAAGCAGCAGCTGAATCCAGAACATCTCTGGGAGTGGATCTTGCTCCACACAGATTAGAAGGGCTCCAACCAAAGGCTGGAAGCGGATCCCAAAATGTGCAACGTGGACCTGGGACTACCCAAGCTTTGGTTTCCCATTCTTCAGGTCCCTGCTCTGCATTGAAGCAGCCTGAGGGTTCAGAGGTCTCCCACCTCTCTAAAAGGCAACTGCTACAGCACCAACAAAGCTTCATTTTGGAAAAAATGGCCAAAAGAAGGAATTTAACCCAACGCTTTCCCACCTGAACTCCAGAGGAGCCTCTCGGGTCCCACCACTCGGGCTGAGGGTGAGGCATCACCAGCTCCTTTCTGGGCTTCCAACTTGAACTCCTCTGTTGTTTCATCTCTACAATTTGCCTTTAATAAATCATTTTCCTTTAAAATCAGCTGCTCCAGTGCAATGTTCACTCATGCACAGGAATTAAGACGTGTTAGAAAACTAATTTATGCGCCCTGTTGGCCATGGAGCCTGTGGACACAAATTCAGGAAGCATTTCCACATTTGATCTGAGTTTTGCTAAACAGCGTTAGAAACATCTGGAAAGTTTTGAACTTTCTTTTTCCAGATGAAAAACTTCCTCAAAATGGGCATTTACACGAGCCTGGGGCAGGGTGGGGGAGGGACCATAAAATATTCCACCCCCGAAAAATCTCACAACTTCTTCATTTTTTAATACTGAGGGCACAAATCAGCCCAATTTCCTTTCACTGGGACTTGTTAGATTGTTCTTGCTTTCCCTGTAAAATTTCACAGGAGAAAAAGAATTCCCAACAAGCTTTAATTTTAATTGATTCCTATTCAATCCAATGAGGTCATGCATGTTTAATTACCATCATCCTTATTACAGACGGAAAATCAACTTCCTCTGATGTTGCTCTGCTAATTATCATCTCATTTGTTTGGCAATGGCAACCAGACAACTGATGGAGATTGCAGCAAACAAAGAGCAAAAAGACCTGTGTGGGAATCGCTGCAAACAGTGGCCAGGACTCAGCAAAGTTCTCTGCCATGGATCACACTCAGCACCACTGAAAGGGTCCTTTTAGTTCTTACAGTTCACAACATGCCCGTGGATTTTGCCACATTGCACCTCCAGTGAAATAAAGAGGAAAAGTGGGGAGAAAATCTCATCCCACTCATTGGAGTGCTGGGAATGGAGGCGTGGAGGAATTAAGGATGAGACTCTGAAAAGGACAACACGGTTGGGAAACACTGCTCAAAAACCAGCTCTGGGGTCTCAGACTGATGGTGAGGAATGAAACAGAGATCAGGGAATGGTTTGGGTTGGAAGGGACCTTAAAGCCCACCCAGTGCCACCCCAGTGCCACCCCTGCCACGGGCAGGGACACCTTCCACTAGCCCAGGTTGCTCCAAACCCCATCCAGCCTGGCCTTGGACACTTCCAGGGATCCAGGGGCAGCCACAGCTTCTCTGTGCCAGGGCCTCCCCACCCTCACACCTCCTGGACAGATTTTTACCCAGTAGCTCAGCAGGCCCCTTTAGACTCTGCCACCCTGTCCCTTGTGCCTGGGAAGTGCCCAGTTCCCTGCTGGTGGGGGGTGAGTTTTCCTCCTGACAACGCTGCCGCTTCCACACTCTTTAAATGTGAGCCAGGGGACAGGTCTGAGAGCAAACAAAGGCAACCAAAAACCTGCCAGGGCACTGAAAATGCTTCTTTTCTTCCTTCTGCTTTACAGGGAAGAGAGGTAAACTTGATGCTAATCTCTGCTCCGAGCAAGTGTAATTCTTTTGCATCCAAATAAATTGTGGCATCGAGAAGTACAGTTATAGCACATTAGTGCAATGATGCATGTGACCCAAAATAAGAACATGAGGACCAGGAGACTGCTCTCCAAAGCAGCTGGGTGTACATATCTTTGAAATGGTTATTAAGTTCGTTTAAGTACCAAATTAAGCAAAGAGTGGGAGGAAAGACTGATGAAACTCTAATCTGATCTCCTGCTCCAAGTTTAACCTTCTCTTGGCAGCACTGTCTGCTTTTGTACTTATTTTTAATTTAGTAATGCTCTGATGATTTATTTCTAGATTAAAGTCTACTTCACAGAAGCTTAAAAAGAAACTACTGTATGAAAAGCAAACGCTCCCTCACAGCTGAAATGAACCCGCTTCTCGAGGCACGCAGGGAATTAGTGCTGATTTATGGCCAACTTAGCCAAGAGAAACACTGCTGGCTAGAAAAAAAGGAATGATGCTACATTGTCTCCCTTGCTGAAATGGAAAATGTGCCTGTGCTGCACAGCCCTGACAACTCACGGGTCTGCAAAGCTCCTGGGTTTATGGCAAGGCCTCCCTGGAAATCCCAACCAAGAATATTTCACCGTGTGCACCGTGAAGAGCCCCCTGGGTGGAAGATGTGGAGAGGCCACAGCCTGGAGCCACAGCCCAGAAAAACCAGGAATCCTTTCGTGTACTCAGCTTCACGAAATCCCAAGTGATTTTCCCTGGCAAGAACTTCAAATCCCCATCCCAAAATCAGCTGGAACAACCCACCATCTGCTTCCCCCTTCACCTCGTTCCTGCTCCACAAGTAACTGCAATCTCTCCCATCCTTCCACTTCCCACTTTATTTTTGGAGCATCCTTCAGCCACAGCTCAGTTCCCCATCCTTCATACTGCATCTGTGTGCTTCTCTCTCCTTCCAACCCCATTTTCTTCCAGCAGGAATATTCGAGTGGACACGTTACATTTGCTGACCAATGGACAGAGAGCTTTGCGACACAAAGAAACCAAAATATCACGTACATGTTCTGAAATTCACTCTGGGGAAGGTGAAATACCTTCAGCAAACCTTGTCATCTAAAAGAAAAGCAGATTTTTAGATGTTCTCCCTCTCAGAAACGGTGACAAACCCACGACTGCCCCCACTCAAGTGCAGCTGCCTGTGGATGCAGAGAAAATACAAAACCCAGGGCTCGTGGGGTTTATTTATTCCCAGCCTGCTTGGAGATGATCCTCACACAGCTGTCAACTGAAGGCAAGAGATAAGCCAAACACTGGGCTGATACAGTGCTTAGTAAGTGTTCATGTCCCTTTCCTTCACCAAAAAAAAGCAGGGAATGCACTGAGACATCCCAAGTCCCTGGGAAAGTCACAGCTGTGCAGAGACAAGAGAGGAATCCTCAGGGAAGCACAGCAGGAAGTTAATGAGGGGACTGGAAGAGCTCCCCTATGGAGACAGGCTGAGAGAGCTGGGAATGTTCAGCCTGGAGAAGAGAAGGTTGTGTGGAGACCCCTCAGAACCTCCCAGAATCTAAAGGGGCTACAAGGAAACCAGAGAAGGACCTTCATCAGGAACTGCAGAGACAGGACAAGGAGTTACAGGTTTAAACTGAAAGAGGGGAAATTTGGGTAGGATATCAGGAAGGAATTTCTGGCTGTGAGGGTGGGGAGGCCCTGGCACAGGTTGCCCAGAGAAGCTGTGGCTGCCCCATCCCTGGAGTGTCCAAGGCCAGGTTGGATGGGGCTTGGAGCAACCTGGGCTAGTGGAAGGTGACCCTGCCCATGGCAGGGGGTGGAATGGGATGAGCTTTAAGGTCCCTTCCAACCCAAACCATTCTGGGATTCTAAGAACTCTCAGCCACCTCATCCTCCATCTTACACCAAATTAACACCTGCTTTTCAAGCCAATATAACAAACACCTCCTACGACCAAACTTTTGAGCCTTCAGCACAGCTTTTACCACACCCCGTTTGCTGCATCAGTTCCTATCTCTGAACAACCTCATATCAAAATCTGCCTTATTGTCTCTTCCACTGAGCACCAGGGAGCTTCCCAATTCCCTCCAGACTAGGAGCAAAACACATCAATCTGCAGCCCCAAACCTTTCCTCAGTGCCAGCCTTTGCTTCTGCCTCTTTTTTGGCCACACATGTTCTTGACACGCTTAATGGTTCAACTCCAGGCTCGCTCAGGACTGAAAGTGCCACAGTTTCAAAAACCCTGCAGTTCTTCAGCTCTTTAGTCCTGCCTGCATGAAGTTCAGACCATGAGAAATTCCTGATGCTGCTCCTTGGCTCCCTTGCCTTAGCAGACTTCCCACACCTAAAGAAACATTTCTGCCATTGCAAAAGGAAAAAAAAAATAACTTTTTTCCCTTAAAAAAGAAGCCAGAAACGTGAGATCCTGTGGCCATTAAATCCCAATTGTGGAGAATTTCCACTGGGAAACCTGTCAGCTGCTTTCTTCTCCCAGAGCTGGACTTGACAGGAAGCAACATTGAACAGGGAGTGTGAGAAGGCAATCAGGAGGTGCCCAGTTCTCCCATTCAGCCCAGTTTGCTCCAATTACAAACTCTGAGGCAAAGCCACTGACATCTGTTCACCTAAATATTTCATGGCTGCCTATTTTATCCCCCTCCCAAGACACATTTTTTTTCCTGAAAGGGAAAGCACAGAGAGTGCAGAAAGGGTAAGGAAGGGGAAGGATGTCACACTATCAGCCAGTGCTCGGGGCTGTGCTGGCTGAACAGAGACCAGTCCTACTGCCCAAACACCTGCAAATTTAAAGCCAGGACTAAAGAAGGAGGGGATGGGCTGCAAGGCTCCCCACAGCACAGAAAGCCTGGGGCAAATCCAGCCTCAGCCCTCCTTACAGACACATAATTCCTTTGCTGCCTCAGGCTTGAGGCAGATCCTTCTCCCCCCAGAAAGGTGAGTCTGCCCTGGCATTAATCAGAGCAAAGTGAGCACTGGTCAGGTGAAGCTGAGAACAACCTCCTTAGCAGGGACCTGCTGGTGTTGTGAGGAGCAGAGCAGCTCTAGGGCACCTGGGACCTGAGCAAAGGGTTTCATTCACCACCACGGGGCCCTGCAGAGAAGCACCAGCCTTCCCATCACAGCACAGATCCAGCCTCGGGGTTCCCTGGAACAGGTTTTTGCTCTGCCCAGCTCCTCCTGGGACTGGAAGCACAGCAGGTTTTGACTAGGAGACCTCAAAAATCTCACTTTGCTGTGAGGACTCCTCCCCACCCCATCCTCTCTGCAGGCAGGATTCACAACATGAGCCAAAGCTCTGGAGCTTGTGGTGAGGGAAGTGTGAGCAGAGGTGACCCAGCACCTCAGCAAACCCTGCAGGATCAGCAGGGCTGATGTTCCCCCTTTAGGACCAGCAGCTCACCTGCAAAGCACCCACAAATGGGGATTTTTGGGTAGGCAGCCTCTCCCCCCACGGGGCAGAGCCAGGCCCCAGGTACCACCCTGCAGAGGCACTGACAAGAGCTGCATTCTGGAGCCTCAAAAAACTGGAACTAAAACATGTTCCTGTGTGTCTTCATTTCCATATGAATGCCAACAATTCCTGGGCACTGACAATTCCTGCCCTCAGGCTGTCCTGGGAAGGGGCCCAGCTCATGTAACTCCACCGAGGGCTGTACAAGGGCCAGTCTGGACACAGAAAGCAGCAAACATCAACTTTTTGATACACTGAGTTTTCTTCCCCAAACACCAGGAGGTGGGGGCAGGGTGGGGGCACCCCCAGAGATCACAGAATCCCAGAGTGGGTTGGGTTGGAAGGGACTTAAAGATGATCTCGTTCCACCCCCTGCCCTGGGCAGGGACACCTTCCACTAGCCCAGATTGCTCCAACCTGGCCTTGGACACTTCCAGGGATCCAGGGGCAGCCACAGCTTCTCTGGGCAACCTGTGCCAGGGCCTCCCCACCCTCACAGCCAACAATTCCTTCCCAATATCCCATCTAAACCCATTCTCTGGCAGTGGGAAGCCATTCCCCCTTGTCCTGTCCCTCCATCCCTTGTCCCCAGTCCCTCTCCATCTCTCCTGGAGCCCCTTTAGGCCCTGCAAGGGGCTCTCAGCTCTCCCTGGAGCCTTCTCTTCTCCAGGTGAACCCCCCCAGCTCTCCCAGCCTGGCTCCAGAGCAGAGGGGCTCCAGCCCTGGGAGCATCTCCGTGGCCTCCCCTGGATCTGCTCTGGAGGCAGCTCTGCAGGTGGGGGTGTCTCACAGACCATCAGGAATGTGGAAACTGCCCTTCCTCAGCTTTTTCCACTTGCAGATTTCCAAACTCCTTTGCCCTGGAGCCCCGGGATGGGGAGGGATGGCTCTGGCTGCTCCCACCTGTGTGTACACGTGTTACAAACACCAGGAGAGCATTTTGAGGTGTAACCTCGACAAGATTTCACTCAGACATCCAGCACAGAGCATCGACTCGGGGCTCTGGGCAGGGACAGAGTGGGATAGTTTGTAAAAGCCTCCCGTGCTCCAGGGCAGAGCCAGCTGGGAGCTCCCAGAGCATCACTTATTGCTCCAGCCCACGAGGATGATAACAAGGATCTATTTTTCCTTTAATTTAATCTCTGCCTATTTATGCACCACTGGCTGCAAAGGACAGTGAATTAAAGTGCACATGAAAGGAAATCACAGCCCTCAGCACTGGCTCTCAAACACTCTTTAAAGTCTGTTTGATGAGGGGCTGTTTTAGTTTGTCACCGAGGACAATCGGCTCCATTATCACTCCTTTGTTTTGAAAACCCACCTCAAAGTCATTAAATACTTGCTTTCTGATGAGAATAGATTGGCTGTGGCCAATAAATCACTTAAATGCCATCTGCCAAAGGGAAAAAAAAAATCAAAAAGCCAAATTCCCCCAACTCCTTCTGGTGTATTTTTTCCCCTCTGCTTTGGATTTAGAGAGAAAATATGTTTGTATTAACCCACCAGCAGCAGCTTCCTCCTGGGCAAGTGTGAACAGACCACAGGGAAGGCTCTGCTGGGCTCTGACTTCCAAAATCACTTCATGGCCCATTCTGAAACACTTCAGGCAGCAGGGTACCAGCTCCATATATTGGTGTTGCCCCAGATTGTTTTGTTTTCATTAATAAGATTATTTCAGTGCAAACAGGCTCTCTGAAGCTTAATTTTCCAAGCAATTGTTAAATAATTCAACACCCATCTTTTCTGTCTCTTTAATGCCTCTGAAAAATCAAAACCCTTCACAAATTAATGGCCAAATCCTGTTTACTCTTTCCTTTTCTAAAACAACTCTGGCTGTTTTTGTGACTTGGGCTCAGATTAAAGGTTCTGTCAGTGTATTTTTTTTAAAAAGCAGAAGCATGATTTTTTTTTTCCTTTAATCAAAATAATTCTCTTATGCAAAGATTTAAAAACATAAAGAAATGGTTCCAGTGTGACCAGCATGGTTTTCTTTATAGAAATGGATTATATTAACATTTTACACCAATATATTATGGTAATATAATCCATTTCTATAAATTATGGCTCCCTTCAGGAAGGAGAATTTGCTCCCTTCACCCTGTGGTCTCCTCCTGAAGGGACAAGCTCAATATCCATTGTCCACTCTTTAATGCTCTTCAGGAAGAAGCTCCTTTGAGTGGTGCTTGAAGGAGGACTTAAAGTTTTACTTGGAATAACACCTTGGATTTGGCAAAGAGTGGTGGGTTTACAGAATTATAGTCACAGAATATCCTGGGTTGGGAGGGACCCCCAAGGAACATCAGTCCAACCCTCAGCCCTGCACAGGCCCAGCCCCAAGAGTCCCCCCCTGTGCCCCAGAGGATCAGCCAAACCCTCCCTGAGCTCTGGCAGCCTTGGGGCTGTGCCCACTGCCCTGGGGAGCCTGGGCAGTGCCCAACCAGCCTCTGGGGGAAGAACCTTTGGCTGAGATCCAACCTGAGCCTGCCCTGACACAGCTCCAGCCATTCCCTGGCTGCTGTCCCTGGTCCCCCCAGAGCAGAGTGGGACAATCACATTGTTTTGAAGAAAACAAGCCTCCACTCAAGGCTGTGAGGGGGCTCAATCTGCTCCAGGCTGCCCTAAAGGATCAGGATCCAAGGGATGGATCTCCTCCATCCCAGGCAGGGCACATCCCTCTATTTAACACTGAACCCAAATCCCAGCCCGTGCTCCAAGATGTCCTGCCTAAAAACTGCACAAACACTGCCTGTTCAAGGTCACTTGGCCAAACCAGCCCAGGACAAGCCCACGTGGGTCCCTCTGTTGTGTCTCCAAGCCAACACTGGCCAGGACACCCAGAGCTGCCCCAACACTGCCCCTCTGCTCCAGAAGCTCTGCTCCACTCCACAGGAAAACCCCGAGGCTTGGAGGGCCCTCCCCCAAACCCTGGCGGTCAGGGGGAGCCTTGCCATGTTTCAGCAAGGTTTGGATCACCCCTGCTTTTGGATGCAGCCAATCCCAAGGAAAATCCAGAGAGCTGGACATGCCCCGGGCTGCTCCCAACCAGCTCCAGGTGCTTAAACCTCAGGTGCCCCCCCAGCAGGGGCTTTACAGTCTTTCAGGTAGAGACATAAAATCTTCACCTTGTAAATCCTGACACCACCACGGATTATTAGACACCCTCCTTTTACGTTTTGCACTAAATTATGTGACATTAAACAGGACCAGATGAAGGATTCATCATAAAAAGGCCCAACAGCAGCAACCTGAGCCCCGACACATCCAGGTTTCTCACACCACAGGGAATCTCCATGAAGTTAAAGAGCTTAAAATTAGTGCATTAGCGAGTGAAAGTCACTTTGTGCAGAGAGTTAAAGATCACATCTCCCCAGTACTCTTAAAATAAAAATCAAGAGAGTCAATTTAAAGGGTTTTTTTTAATGTGTGGCCTCAAATCATCAAAAAAACTCCTCACCACTGAAAGGAACACCCAGACTGAAAAAACTGAAGATGTTCTTCTCAAAGTACTTTTGAAGCTGGTAAAGCACTTGATGGTTTTAATTCAATCTGGAGATGGATGACAAAGTTATTGAGGTTGTGATTCTGACTTAAATCTTCCCTCTCTGAGCCCAAACAAGACACTGCCATCAACTAAACATTGATGAAAAAGAAATCTCTCCATTTCTTTTCTACAAGGCCAGGTTGGACGGGGCTTGGAGCAGCCTGGGCTGGTGGGAGGTGTCCCTGCCCATGGCAGGGGTGGAATGAGATGGGCTTTAAGGTCCCTTCCAACCCAAACCATTCCATGATTCTTCTATTGGAAACAAATTTGTTTTCAGAGACTTTCAAACCATTCTCTGTGCCCTGGACATGAAACTGCAGCCAGAACAGGGTGTGGAGGAGAATCAGCCCTCAAGGAAAATAAAGATTTGGAGTAAACACAGAGCTTTGCTTCCTTTGACCTGCTCAGGGAAAGGGACTTTAGAGGCTGGGGCAGACCCCCAGTACCATCATTTTATCTCTGGGTTTGATTGAAATTTTATAGGGAGTCATTAAAGAGCTTCATAAATGTTGTGCAGCTGTTGGGACATTCACACACATCCCATCCCTCCAATCCAACACATCCCACCCCTCCAATCAAACTCATCCCAACACATTCCACCCCTCTAATCCAACACATCCCATCCCTCCAATCCAATACATTCCATCCCTCCAATCCAATACCTTCCATCCCTCCAATCCAACATTCCATCCCTCCAATCCATTTCATCCCATCCCTCCAATCCAATACATTCCATCCCTCCAATCCAACTCATCCCAACACATTCCATCCCTCCAATCCAACACATCCTACCCCTCCAATCCAACACATCCCACCAATCCAACTCATTCCATCCCTCCAATCCAACTCATTCCATCTCTCCAATCAAACTCATCCCAACTCATTTCATCCCTCCAATCCAACTCATCCCACCAATCCAACTCATCCCATCCCTCCAATCCAACTCATTCCATCTCTCCAATCAAACTCATCCCAACTCATTCCATCCCTCCAACTCATCCCAACACATCCCACCCTCCAATCCAACACATCCCACCAATCCAACTCATCCCACCCCTCCAATCCAACACATCCCACCAATCCAACTCATCCCACCCCTCCAATCCAACACATCCCACCAATCCAACTCATCCCACCCCTCCAATCCAACACATCCCACCAATCCAACTCATCCCACCCCTCCAATCCAACACCTGCACACCAGTATCTCCCCAGACACACCAGGTGAGGCTTCCAAACACAAATTATCATCACCGCCCCCCCTCTGGCTTCTCCAGAAATCACTTTTCCCCTGGACTTCCCAAGCAGCTACACCAGAAGAGTGAGAATTTCCAACTGTCTCCATACAGAAATGGGAATCTGCAACGGGAATCTTCCTGCAGTTTGCAGATGCCAAAGCCAGGAGGGACGAATCGAAAAGAAATATTCAGCATTTTGTACAAATGGTTTGAGAGTTTTTTCAAACCAAACCACCAGAAACCCAGGATGTAATCCCTGAAATTCTGCCTTTTCCTCACACACCACCAGTTGCTGGATTCCTCCTGCTGAACTGCCCTGCTGAGCACCCCACTGGTGGTGAAAATATCTAGAAGAAATGAAGAAACCCTGACTAAAAAAACCTGTTCTTGAGGGTTTGATGTGCTGCTGTGCCCTGCAAAGTTGTCCCAGGCACAGAGATCCACTTCCATCATTTTGTGTGGCTGTAGAGGTTATTCCCAAGAGCTCTTTAACTCCTGTGGTTATTTCAGAGTTCAAGCACATCCCATATGGACAAAAGTCTCAGGCTGTAACAGCTGTCTGAAAGAAGCCTCGGGGTTAAACTAAAAGAGGCAAGAAACACACCATTTATTTAATTAAAATAAAGAAAACACCGAGTTTGTGGGCTTTTGAATGCCATTGTGGGATGATGGCTGCAGGAAACCCCACGGAAAAATCAATAGCTAGTGGTTTCTGGAATTAGAAACTAAATTAATAAATGAAAAACCATGAAATATCACCACAAATCCCTCTGCTCTTACCACAAATGAAAGGCAGAGCACCAGAGTGGGACACTCAACCCCATCTGAGGTCTGTGATCGAGCACAAGCATTTTTTTAAGCAGCAGAATCAGGCACCTTCTCTCCACTCCCATGTCGTGTCCAATAACCTCAACCCCCTCTGTTTGTCCCCTCTCAACCTGTGCACCATTTACACAACCAGGAGGAGGGTTTGCTCCTTCCTAAGTGCACTGCAAGCACAAATTCATTAGCATTTGGGAGGCTGAGGTAACAGGGAATCCGGTGGGTTAATTCAAATTATTTTCATCTTTAGAAAAGCCCCAAACCAACAGCCTTTCTATTCTTTCACAATCCATAACTCTCAGACCCCATTTGCTCCTCACAGTGATCTTAATACTAATTAAATGAGCTTTTGTTTTCCAACACCAGTAAAGATTAAGTGCCACATAAAGCAGCTGCAGCACAGCCCTATCCAAAATCCAATTTACCCTCCCAGCTGGCATCCACACACTGGTGTGCTTGGAAAGAGGCTTCTTGGCAACTCCAAAGTCACCTGAGGACTTCTCCTTGAGCCCCAGCACGTTCTGGGAGGTTGTTCACTAACAGAGCTATTCAGAAATGCTTTTTCCTCTTTGACTGCACTGCTCTGCCCAGCCAAGTGTGGAAAACACAAAGAGAAAGTCAGGAATTTGTAAAGAATCCATCTAACCTCTCCAGGGAGGTGGTGGAGTCACCACCCCTGGGAGGGTTCAAAAAACAAGGAGATGTGGCCTCTCACCATGTGGTTTATTGGCCATGGGGGTACTTGGTGCAGAGTTGGATTTGATGGTCTTGGAGAGCTTTTCCAACCTTAATCATTCTGTGGTTTAGTGGACAAGGGGGTACTTGGTTCAACACTGGATTTGATGATCCTGGAGAGCTTTTCCAACCTTAAAGATCCTGTGATTTTGGTAACAGTGTGGTCACAGCACTGGTGATGGACAAGCAGCAAAGATCCAAGATTCAGAACCTGCAGAAAAGTGTGACCACCCCGATTTCCATGCTCAGGGAAGTGTCCCTCGTCCCCAAGGCTGCTCAATATGCCCTCCCTGCTTCCTGAACAGACACAGATGTAGGAGTGCATTTCATTGTTTCCCTGAATAAGACCCCCGGAGCCACCAACACCTCACCCACAGAATTATAAACCAGGAGGCTGAAGCACAACCTGCACATCCAGTTGCAAATCTTCCAGAGATCAGAAACTTCTCCACAGCCCCTTTCTGACCAGCCCTGCTGCAGCAGGAACTCAGCAGGTCAGGCAGAAGAACTGCTGGCACTGGGTTTGCACCAGAACCCAAGAAGCCCCCCCCCAGAAAGCTCCTGTTCTGTCAGGTAAGCAATGAATCATTCCTGGAGAAGCTGAGAAAGCAGATCCCTCCCCAGGATACCCCGAGACCAGGTCACCAACCTGCAACTTCCCAGCATTTCCAAAGGCCTCCTTTGGATTTCCCACAGGACACTGAAAGCATCAGCTTTCTTCCATTTTTGGGGACTCACAGGTTTTCTGGACTCTCAGCAAACTCTGACCAATTTATATCATTAATAACAAAGGGCTGGATAAATCCTGGCTACATCTCCTGCAGCAAAGCACATCCAGGTACTAACTGAAGCACAGGTTCAGTCCCACACCCACCCCAGCACCATCTGACCCAGGAAAACCAAACAGCTCTGCCAGAGCTGAGGCTGATGAAGGTCAGGATGTGTGGTGACCATTTCAAATGTCACTCACTGTCTGCCTCCTGTGGGAGAACTAATTTACACATGATCCATTACCCTGTAATCACAGTTTTATCTTCTGGACAGAGAGCCTGGCAAGGAAAGCCTGGCTGTGAAATCAGGCCCAACTGAGTGCTAAGACTGAGGGATCTTTGTGTATCAGGATTTCAAATGTTAATGGGAAAAAAATCCAACTGAGGATGTATTACAGACTCCAGGTATTACACAGCATCCACCCCAGGCATTAAGAGAGGCTATTTCTTGTAGGGAAATTATTGGATAAAGTTGGAGCCTGGAGCCAGTTTGAGACTGGGCCATATTTTAGATGCCATCAGCTCTTTCTGCCTGGATATATAATTATATCTAGTGAATTATCCAGGAGAGAAAATTGCCTCCTAACACATTCACCCTCTCTCTGTCTCCAGTCCTGCTGCCACATATTTGGTCAGGGCTGACCCTCCTGGGCTCACAGACAGGCTGGGGAGCAGGGGAGCTCCTCCTGGGGCTGCCACAATCCCCAAGCACTCAGAGAGTAAAGCCAAAAATAAGGAATAAACTGCTTTGCTTCCCTCCCACTCTTTCATCCTAAAACATCTCTGAAAAAACTAATGTACCTCTGTAGACTATAATTTCCAAATTTCCTCTAATCCCATGCATAATTACATGGAGCACTGCACTGGTATCCCTTCCATGCAAATATTGCTATAAAGTGCAGAGTTTTCATTGCATCACACGACAAAAAAATAACTGTGCTCATTTATTCTGGGCCATATGTGGTTACACAACGTAAGGCAATGAGACAGCATTTTTCATTAGCTTTTTGTTGTGGACACCACCCATTTATCTTTCTCATAACCCTCTCCCCAGTGCATGCTAACAAGGTTATTTTAGTCAGCTCTTTAATTATTTAACATGGCTGGGAGGTTACTGGGTTGCTCAGAGCAGCCCTTTCCTGAGGCAGCTCCTTCCACCCCGAATCCCTGGAGCCCCCAAGCCCTGATTCCCTGTGGCCTCGAGCAGCAGCATCCACAGATCCACATCCCAGATGCCTTCAACACGGTCCAAGTGGAAACCACAACATCCAGCCTTGTTGCTGCCACTCAGGTGTCTCCACAACCTCTAATTCCTGGTGGTTCAACTCATCAGGGAGACCCTCAGGGTTACATGGGGATGATGGGGCATCACCTGCCCTCAGGTTGTCTCCAAAAAGGGATGCAGAGGGTGCAGAAAGGTTGCAGGAACCTCAGAGAAGAGTGAGAAACCCCTCACACCTCCCAGCTGCTCCTAAGCAGTGACTGTTTGCAACCAGTTTAAATGCAGAAACACACAACTCCATGTCCTGTCCACATTTTAGCACCATCTACAGGTATTTTTAAAGACAAAACAAGCCCCAGAACAACCCATTGTGACATTCTGCCCAAGAGAAACAACTCCCACAGCAAACCCTTCCCTTCCACAGCAGTAGATAAAACCCTGAGGCAGCACTTGGTCAGAGCTTGTAGTTCCTGCTGGTTCTCAGCTCTGAACCAAGGAAAACAAGTGTGTTGGCAGATCTGGAGTCACATGGGAGTGTCCAACACCCCTGTGACCCCATTTACACTCCTGGCTCACAGGTAACCTGTGAACTGGTTCATTTCTGGGCAGCCTGGGGCACAGCCTTGTCCTAAAGATCCCACCCCTCCTTGCACTAAGGACTGACCTCCCCACTCCACCTCTCGGGGCTCATCCAACCCTTCAGCTCCCCACAGCTCTTCTCCTCCTCCCCAGCTGATCAGTGTTGCCTGTCTCTGTCCCTTCCCATCCCCTCTGCCATCAAACACCAAATTCCACGACCCAACCCGTCCCTCCCCAGCTGGCTCTGCCACAGCTTGTCCTCGGCCGCTCCCCGAGCGCCAGCAAGCAAACTCAACCCCGTTCTTGGAGGACAACGGGGCACAAGGTCCTGCCAGATATTTAAATGTCACACTGGGGGGGCCCAGTTTCCTCAGTGCACTTTATTTGGTGGTTTTTGAAGCCCAGCAAGCTCCAGGGTGGTGTCACAGTCACAGGGGACATTCCATCTGCCAAAGCTTTCCTGTTTCTCCCAAACGCGGCACTTCAGTCAGTAAGAGAGGTTGTTCTTCCCTCCCAAGTCTTTACTGACTGTTACATCCACTGGCTGAGAAAGGTTCATCCCAACAGAAATGATCCACTTGTATGATCCTCCAGAGGCCCCAGTCTGGGCACTGGGGTCAAGGAGCTGCTGCCACCAGCACACCCCTCACACCCACCTCCTGCCAGCCCCAGCCACCCAGCCTCTCCTTTAACAACCCCAGTAGCTTGCACTTGGTTAAATTAACTGTTTATTTGTCAAAGGCTTGATTCCTGTCCAGAATAAACTGTCAGTTCCTCCTCTGATGGCTGAATTTGCTGTCTGGAACACAGGAGCCAAAAGGAATAAAAAAGGTCTCTGTGTAAATGGGAATAGACCTGATTTCAGCTTCCAGGGATTATGTCATTGAGCAAAGCACAGATATTTTGGTTCAGGATTCCAGTCAGGTGGGGATTTGCACATTTGCAGCTGTTCTTTCCCTGTCCATACAATCCAAGTTAGGATCCAGGTGGATCTTATCCACCTGGCCAGAAACCACTGCTGGTCACAGCAGCACTTCTGATACAGAACAACACAAGACACATTTTTCCCCAAGTTTGCCTTGAGAGGAGCAGGACTTCCCATTCATGAAAACACAGTGCTGCATTCATGAATCCACACTCAATCCATGACACAGGAATAATCACTTCATTCCTTAGGATTTGCACAAACTTAACACTCTCATTAAGGCAAAGCCACTCTGTCAGAAGCAGCAAAACACCAGACTACACAAATCTCCACAGTTCCTACACTTCCCCAGTGCTCTTGCTTTTCCAGATCCCTTCACCCTCCCAAACCCTTCCTGGCTGTGTCACAGCCTCTCTGAGCTGCCAGGGGTTATGACACTCTCCCAACCCCAAGGTGGCTTCCTCCCTTCATCTCCCTGCATTTCATGGAATCCCAGAATGGTTTGGGTTGGAAGGGACCTTAAGGATCACATCCTTCCACTCCCTGCAATGGGCAGGGACACCTTCCACTAGCCCAGGTTGCTCTAAGCCCCATCCAACCTGCCCTTGGACACTCCCAGGGATCCAGAAGCAGCCACAGCTTCTCTGGGCAACCTGTGCCAGGGCCTCCCCACCCTCACAGCCAACAATTCCTTCCCAATATCCCATCTATCCCTGCCCCGTAGCAGTAGGAAGCCATTCCCTCTGTCCTGTCCCTCTACCCCTTGTCCCAAGTCCCTTTCCAGTTCTCCTGGAGCCCCTTTAGGCCCTGGAAGTGGCTCTCAGGTCTCCCTGGATCCTTCTCTTCTCCAGGTGAACACTCCCAGCTCTCCCAGCCTGGTTCCAGAGCAGAGGGGCTCCAGCCCTTGGAGCACTTTTTCCCAACAGCCCCCCTAACCCTTCCCTCTGTCAGGCTGAAGCTGTTCCCCTTTGCCCTGTCACTTCGAGCTGTTGTAAAAAATCCCTCCCCACCTTTCCCGGAGGCTCCTCCAGCTCCCGGATTATCCCACTGCTGATGGACAGGGAGCCTCCTCCAGACTCCAGGACGTACCTGATGGGCAGGGAGGGGTCCCCAGCGTCCCACCAGTCCTTGGGGGGGCTGATGTACATGCACCACAGCTCCCAGCTGTACCCGTGGGCAGAGTTCTCGTAGCGCTGCACCTCGAAGTTGTCCTGCTTGATGTTGTCTATGGAGGGCAGGATGACCCTCTTCCGGTTCTCCTGGATCCGGGAAAGCACCGGCTCGGCCCTGAAGCAAAGCACAGAAGAGAGTGTGAATTCCTCCCAGAACTTGCAGCTGGGCACTGTAGCCTCCATACAGTTTGTTCCCAATATCCCACCTAACCCTGCCCTCTGGCAGTGGGAAGCCATTTCCCTCTCGTCCCGTCACTCCTCAAAAGTCCCTCTCCAGCTTTCTTGGAGGCTCCCTGTGGTACTGGAATGTGCTCTTCAGTCTCCTCAGAGCCTTCTCTCCTCCAGGCTGAGTAACTCCAGCTCTCTCTGCCTGTCCCCCAGCCCTCAGAGCACCTTTGTGGTCCTCATATGGACCAACAGCTCCATGGCTTCCTTGTGTTGGATGAAAACACGATCCCCAGGCTGGGAAGCCTGGCTTGAAACCTTCCCTTCTGGAAAGCAAGGCCATGAAGGACATGCTTTGTTCAAACCATGCCTGAACTAGTCCAGACTTCCCCCAGATCCAAACCCCATTTCCCTGAGAAGAACAAGGTAAATTCTTGAAAGCAGGACTGTCTGAAGGGATATGGTTTGATGACTCTGCAGCAACCAAATTCAGCTCTGGGACACTCAGACATGTTCAGACACTCAGACATGTTCAGAGCAGGGGGTTGTGCTCAGCCCCCATCTGCCCTGGGCTCCCTCTGCCAACACAAGGGGTAACCTGCACTCTTGGTGTCTCCAGCAGTGGGTACAAAAGACCAGAGGCAGTCAAGCCACCCTGCAGAAACACCTCCTCTCTACCCCTAGAAAAGAGGCTTCAAGAGCTCAGTAAATAGGAGCTTCCTCAGTAGATCAATAAAATCAGGTGTGAGGGCTTAGTGACCTGGAGAGAGGAATGTTCAGCTGGGAATACAGATATCAACACAGGAGACAGCTCCTAAGGACACCCTTCAGCTGCACCATTGTTACAAAGTCAATAACTGTGCAGAACTCTGGCTTCTTCCACAAACATGGACCATTTACTTCTTACACTTGGTTAAAGGAAAAAAAAAATCCCTCTCAGGCTCCTGTCATGATATAGATTCAACCTTAAGCCAGTTGAGCTCAAATGTTTCGAACCTCTCTGAAAAAAAATCCTTAAGAGACACCTTTTGCTGCTTCTGCACCTCTGCACTTATTCCCAGCAGCAGAGGAAACAAATCAATCCAAAGCATCTGAGCCTTCCCCACTGGGATCCAGCTTCAAAGGGCATGGAAATGGGAAACACTTTCTCCTTCAGTCCCTTGTGATTGGGCTTTCTTAAACCTACAGAAATTACTTAAGGCTAAGCAAATGGGAAATCATCCCGAAAAATGGAACCAGGGAGCAGGGAAAGTGCAAAAAGGGAGGGAATTGAGAAGGATGAGAGGAAACAAGGGCAAGGGAAGGTTTTCACAGAATCTCAGAACGTGCTGAGCTGGGAGGGACTCACAAGGATCATGGAGTCCAACCCTCAGCCCTGCACAGGCCCAGCCCCAAGAGTCACCCCCTGTGCCCCAGAGGATCAGCCAAACCCTCCCTGAGCTCTGGCAGCCTTGGGGCTGTGCCCACTGCCCTGGGGAGCCTGGGCAGTGCCCAACCAGCCTCTGGGGGAAGAACCTTTGCCTGAGATCCAACCTGAGCCTGCCCTGACACAGCTCCAGCCATTCCCTGATGCTGTCACTGTTTTCCTTGTATGCTCCCATCATTCCTTATCAGCGGCCATTCCATACAGAAGGAATTAACAGCCAAAGGACTGTCTGTCATTCTGCAAGGACACATCCTCACAAAACAATGCACTGGCCCTTGGTTGATTCATCACACCCCCTCCAACCAAGAACCTGGGGTTGAGCACCTACCAGCCAGCAGTGAACTCCACGTGGGCATCGAAAAATCCCGTGATCTGGCCCGTGGCAGCTTTCCAGCCTTCGATCCGGGCTCGGATCAGACCTTCCCTCTTCTGGTTGCGCACGACCTTCACCAGCCCCGGGTACCTCTTGTTCACGTACTCCTCCAGCGGCGCCTTCAGCTCCTCTGGAGAACAAGTGCCACAGAGAACCCGTTGGAAAGGTGCAACAGCTGTCACCTAAAATAAACCTGCCTTATAGACCTCCTGGATTGAGCACAACCCACAGGAGAGGTTCAAGGTTGCCAAGAATGCTGCTGTTGGATTAAGGAGCCCACGTGTCACCTTAGGGGCAAAGGGCAGGGAGGGGACAGTTACAGTCCTTTGTCAGATTCAGGTATCACCCCACTGAAAGAGAAGGATAGAGAAAAATCACCTGTGGATACCAGACATCAGCACCCTGAACTTCTGAGGGAAGTTTTGGCAGAATGCATTGCTGGAATCCCGGAATCCCAGAATGTGCTGAGCTGGGAGGGACCCCCAAGGATCCTGGAGTCCAACCCTCAGCCCTGCACAGGCCCAGCCCCAAGAGTCACCCCCTGTGCCCCAGAGGATCAGCCAAACCCTCCCTGAGCTCTGGCAGCCTTGGGGCTGTGCCCACTGCCCTGGGGAGCCTGGGCAGTGCCCAACCAGCCTCTGGGGGAAGAACCTTTCCCTGAGATCCAACCTGAGCCTGCCCTGACACAGCTCCAGCCATTCCCTGGCTGCTGTCCCTGGTCCCCCCAGAGCAGAGCTCAGTCCCTGCCCCTCCTCTGCCCCTGCCCAGGATGCTGGAACTGCACTGAGGTCTCCCCTCAGTCTCCTCTGCTCCAGTTGAACACACCAAGTGCCCTCAGTGTCCTCACACAGCTTCAAATCAAGGCCCTTCCCTATCCTCGTTCCCTCCTTTGGACACTCTCCAATAGCTTAATATCTTTCTTAGAAATGCTGCCAAACCCATCTGAAGTAACTCAGACTACACCAAAACTACATCTGAGCCTCTCTGCCCTCTCACTCAGCCTCACTGTGCCAGTCCTGGCACTTGCTGTTTGTTTTCCAAGCTTTGGCAGTAGAAAAGTTGAACACACACACACACCCCTCCCTGCTTTTCCAATGGGATGAAAGAGCTTTTGCCTTTGTTCAGAAGATCCTCAGAGCACATATCTTCTGCTCACTGGAAGGTGCAGATCCCTGTGCTCTGTTGTCCAAGCCTGTGTGGGTAACTGAGGCTGAGAACCTCGTGGACCCACGGCCTGAAGTCACCACCAGCAGGAAAACTCTTGATATAGTCCAAGTATTGAGAATAAAAGACACACAGGCTTTGAAGGTGGAAGCACATGGAAGGTTACAACGAGGGGTAAGCACAAGTGTGTTTTTCCATCCCTTGGAAAAGTGCCAGTGCTCTGCCAGAAACCTTGGTCCTTTCAGTGCCTGTTGCATCAGTTCAATGCACAAAGGCCTGCGGGTGAGAGGAGCTCTAAAAGCTCAGCAATGCCACTGTGCACCAACACTGACTCTTAGCACCATGAAAGCACTTCCTAAAAATGTCTTTCATCCCTATGAGGCTTCGGGTCAGCAGAAAATTAAGATATGATCCATGATCTCACATTACAGGCTAGTGCCCTTCACACATTCTCTCTCCAGAACAAAAATACAGGGAAAAAAAAGCCACCATCAGAATCATCCACGTGGGAAAATACTTAAGACACATGAGTTCCTACATGAAGGAAACACAGCAATGGAGAGCAAAAGAGTAAACAGCAAGTCCCATCTGCTTTGAAATCATCAAAGGAAAAGGATTATCTGTTCCCTTCCCTTCCACGCCTTCCTCCAAGCACAGAAAATGTGCTTTCTTCAGTCCTGCCTTTCTGGGCTGGCTCCCCTCACATCTCCATTTCCCCAAAGTCTCTTTTCTCATTTATGCTGAAGTGGGAATAAAAAGAATAAAGCAAATGAGCCCCTTCCTCAATTCAAAGCATCTGCATCACACTCAGCCATAACTCAGCAACTTCCATTTCATGCTGAGCCACTCAGAGAAAAAACCAGGATTTTATGGAGACAACAACTCTCCTGAATGGTTTTAAGGAGACAGAGACAGGGACTTTTTTGACAGATCAAACTCCACAAGGACAGCACTGGCATCTCAGGTGGCTTTGTCAGTGGGGAAGTCATTTTAAATTAAAACAATTAAAACAACTTCCACATTGTAGTTTTAATCTCAACGGAAGGAAAAGAGGAAAAATCCTCTTGGGAACTGTTTGAGCAGCTCAAAGGACAGTGTGGCTCCAGTGGAACAGGGAAGGGCTGTAAGAGGCAGCAAAGGGTTAAACCTGAGAGACTCCTACGCCCACTGGGCTCTTGAGGAAGTCCCCAAGGAGCCAGAGCCACGTCCTGCTCCTCCTGAGGGGCTGCTGGATGGCAGGAGGTGAGGGATGATGTGCTGGGAGCACAGAGGTCACCACACACCTGGGTCTGAGGTGACCATGGAGAGATGGTGGGAAGATGTTCCTGATGTGGGTGCATCTACAGGGGCTACACAACCAGCAATTCCATCCAAACCAAGCACTGCCACGGAGTCTGGAGACTCCTTCTGCACCCCGTGCTCCTCTTCCCACACACACTCAGGCATCCTTTGCTGACTGGACCATCCTTCAGAGCACACCCACACCATTCCTGTTTATTTAGGATGCAATCTGTGAATGTTTGATCTTTGCCATGGCACAAGCTGCTTCCTGGGAAGATTTGCAGAGAGAAACCTCACTGAAAACACCAGCAGGTTCTATTTCAATCCTGCCTTTTGTTCTCCATCTGTCCATATTGATCTTCCCTGAAGGGCAAGTCCAAGGAACTACAATCCAATAGACCTGTTGCTTTATTAAAAAAACCATCTGCCAGCTGCAATGACTTATGGTATCTATTGCAAACTATTTTATCACCTACACAGCTCGCTGGGAAATGGGCCTGCCAGAGAAACTGAGCCACCTGATGCCACTGAAAATAAGCAGTGCACGGACATCAGCCCAAATGCTCAGTGCTCCACACCCAAATCCTGCCCAAACCTCTCCAGACCCTGTTGAAGCTCCCAGGACTAAAGGTGGGAAGTGCCTGTTGACACGCAGAGAAAGGAGTAAAGACCAACAGCATCAGAGAAGCTCAAGGAACTCCCAAAAGCACCAAATTCCTTACTCAGCAATGCCCAGATGGTCCTGGGGGCCACACCCCCTCTACACCCCTAAAGAAAACAGAGTGGTGTTTGCCAGCTGGGTGGGAAAAGCCACTGATAAGAGCTGTTCTGAGACACCCCGAGGGCTGCAGGACACAGCACCCAGGGCTGGGAGTGCTCCAGTGCCATGGGAGACACCAGCCCCTCTCATCCCACATTTTCACTTGCCCGAGACACCAAAGCCATCCCAGGGGGGGTTTCTGCTGCAGGAGCTCACTAAAGCAGCTCCTTCAACAGGCAATAAATACAGACAGACATTTTTGCAGGGAGACTCAGAGCCAGGTGAGTCTGAAGCTTTTTACCTGCAACTGTACAAGAGGAAACTGTGAAAGGAGAGCAGGTGAATGAATCAGTTCTCACAGGGGGTCACAGGCAAAGCTGGTCCCACTTGGGGCATTCCACAGAATCCCAGGATGTGCTGAGCTGGAAGGGACCCCCAAGGATCCTGGAGTCCAACCCTCAGCCCTGCACAGGCCCAGCCCCAAGAGTCACCCCCTGTGCCCCAGAGGATCAGCCAAACCCTCCCTGAGCTCTGGCAGCCTTGGGGCTGTGCCCACTGCCCTGGGGAGCCTGGGCAGTGCCCAACCAGCCTCTGGGGGAAGAACCTTTGGCTGATCCACACGTGATCCACATGCCCAACCAGTCAAGTGCTTCTGCTCCTGACGTAGATGACCCAGAGGCTTTCCCAGCTCTGTCCTAAACTGGATGTCATAAGCCAACCCTGCCCTGGTCGGGCCCTCCTCTCCAAGGCTTGCATGCTTAAGGATCCTAAAACAACTAAGAAACTTAAAAAAACCAAAACTTTTGCTGAGATCCAACCTGAGCCTGCCCTGACACAGCTCCAGCCATTCCTTCGGGTCAAGCCTCTGATTCATTTGGTTCAGTGAAACCCAAACAGAATCACAGAATATCCCGAGTCAGAAGGGACCCACAAGGACCATCCAGTCCAACTCCTGCCCCTGCACAGGACACCCCAAGAAGTTCAGGTTTGCTGCTCCCCTCCATGCCCTGGGAACCCCAAAAGCCTCAGACCTGAACACCACTGGAGAGCACCAGGTGAGCTGCACTTAAACAACCCATCTCCAGCTGGAACAACTCTGGGGTTGGACCAGAGCCTGGGAAAGGCTGAGATGTGACTCAGCTCCTTGCAATTCTCCCTCTGAACACAAACACCCTGAGCCAGCTCCTGGGGGAGTGAGAGCACACCAACCACTGCTGTTGCTGTTGAAATGAGCTGCAAAACAAGAAGTGATACATCAAGTCTCAGCTAACACGTTACTCCGAGGTAAATTACAACCCCGAGCGTGTCTCCCCGAATGTAGCCAGCTCCTTTAGCAGCCTTTTATCCAAAGGGTTGCTTTTATACTTTTCAAAGAGATATTATCCCAGATTAAAAGCACTAAAAGGCAGACGACAAAAGCAACAACAACAAAAAAAAGCAGGTGATGATTAAGCAACAGGCTCAGACAAAGTGTGCAGCTGGGAGATAACAGAGCATCTCAGGGGCACGTGGCTGCATCCCTCCACCAGCCCAGGAGCCACGTTATCACTCCCAAACACAACCTGCACACTGGCTTTGTAATCACACCCCTGCAACAAGCACAAATAAAAGCAGCCTCCAAAAAAGTCTTTATGAAGTGTAATGTGCAGCTCAGGGGGGAAGGGGGTTCAGACTGCAACTCCCCAAGCTTTCTCCTTTAAGGAGAGATTTTTTTTTTCCCCCCTGTTACCATACACTGGCATCTTTTATCTATTTACAGCTCAGACATAAAGCAGCAGAATGCCTGTGTTCATTAACTTTAATCTCTCACTGCACACTTTTATGTTGTGCAGTGATGTTGTACACACCACACGACAACAAAGCTGAGGGCAAGGAGTGCCTAAGGAGTCCTGAGGAGCAGTTTGTTCCAGTCTGAAAACCACACACCAGATTCTGCTTGTGGCTGTGGAACTGGGCAGGGTTTACCTGAAGGGCACAGAGCAACCAGGTGGTGGCTTTTGCTCTACCCAGGGGGTTAATTTTAAAACCTGAAGCTGACTTGGGAATCCCAGGAGTCTTTTAAATATTTGGTGCTTTGTTGTTCAGTTACCCAGATAAGTTGTGGTTCCTCCTGACAAAAGCTACACAAATCCCCCCAGCCACGGACCTTCCTGAGCCTTGAGCAACTTTCCCAGAAGTCCAACACAGCTCCTGGGCTCGAGCCACTGCTCTCTGCGGGTCAGCCTTCCCTCAGGTGTACAGAGGTGACCCCCAAAGGCTTTTCCCATCAGCCATACCCCATAGAAAATGCCCCTCCAACCCCACAGCTGCTCCCAAAGAGGCTGCAGCAATTCCTCCTCCTGTTCCATCACAGCCTGCAAAGGCACACCCACACAGCCCCATCCTCTGCTCAACACCAGCCCTTGATCCTCCAGGATTCATCTCTAAATCTTAGGGCTCACAAGGAACTATTTTCCTGTAATTATTTTCCTGTAGAAGCCAAATCTATTTATTACAACGACTTTGTTTGCAATATCCAAAGCATCAACTATATGATGTTGCTGCTGCTGCTCCCAATTATTGCCTCCCATTAGTGGGAACTCTATGACAATGTTATTGCCATTAATAATTCTTTGCTGTCATTGAAGCTCCTTGACAATGCTGAGAGTGAACACAGGAGACCCAGAGCCACTTTCTGGTTTGTATCATTTCTTTTACAGGAGAAAAGCAGATTATTACACGCTTGGGAGGAGCTCTTCATAAACATCTGCCAAGTTACCTCATTATCTTCCTTCAAATCCCTCCTTAAAAAATCTCATTTGTCGTGATGCCTGCAAAGACTCACCAGCAGAGCACTGACATTATTAACTAACCCTACCAGCTAAAAACATCACCTCCCTCCCCACACCCTCTCTCCTTGTATTCCATCCCAGTGTTTTTGAGGACAGAACCACCTTGGGGTTGTACAACCTTCAGCACAGCCCTGGTTGGACCCTGGAAGCTCATGATCCTGAGGCAACCTCTTGGTGGGATGCAGCAGGCACACTGCCTGCTGTGCAAGGAGTTGGGATTTTCCCATCTTCTGCCCACCAGTTTGGGTCATTGCCCTGCATCCCCCTCCCTCGCTATGGGGGTGCTCCAGGGCACTCCAGCACAGCCCTGGAGGTGTCCCAGGCTGGACAGGGCTTGGAGCAACCTGGGCTACTGGAAGGTGTCCCTGCCCAGGGCAGCTTTAAGGTCCCATCCAACCCAAACCCTTCTGGGATTCTGTGAGATCCCAGAGCTGGAAGGGCTTGAACACACCTCAGGCTTTGGCCACTCGTTTGACTGCCCTAGAACACCCCACCACCATCCAGCCCCACCACTGGGCCCCACCAGCACTGTCCCAGCCCCCTCAGCACCCCCAGGGAAGGTGGTGCCTTGCAGGCTCAGCAGCAGATGAGGATTTGTCACCCTGCAGCCCCAGCCTGTGGGGGAGCTGCTTTCTGAAGGGATTTATTTTGTTGTCCTGGGCCTTTCAGAGCTCTGGCCTCACCATCAGCCCCAGCGCCTCACACTGAGGGATTGGAAGAGGTTGTTCAAAAACACATTTCTTAGTGCATGGCCATGGCAGGAGAAGCTCAGCAATTATTCCAATGGGTTCTCTTTTAAAGAGCTTTCTTCTCTTCCCCCATTGACAGTGTAAAATTTGGAGAAGGAGTAGCTCATTTTGATATTTCAAGTACTTCTAATGGTACTTCAAGTACCGGGTAACGTCAGATATTCCAGTGACAGATCACCTCCACTTCCCCTTCTCTCTCCAAATAGTTCCAGCTCTGAAATCCCACAGCTTCACTGGTGGACACCATCCAAGCTTTGCACTGGAGCTGCTGTGATTTCCACCAGCTGAGGAGCTGCCCTCCTGTTTCTTTTACTGGTAATTATAATTCATCAGCTCTCTGTGGTGCTCATTACTGTGGGATTTGAGTGCCTATTTTTCCAGGCTTGAATAGCTCGTTCTGTACCATCTCTTCTCACACAGAGTGTCTCAGAATCCTCTGGAAATGAGTTCTCCACGTCCTGCACCCTCCCTGCTCTCCCCTCTGATCCCAGCATCGCGTTTATTATTATTTTAATAATATTAAAAGCATGCAGCACAACTGATGAAGGTAGTTGAAGAAGGCAGTAACCAAAAACCTTCTTCATGAAGATTTTAACTATCCTAATGTCCTAATTCCACTATCCAGCTGTATGTTGGAAGACAAAAATGCCTTGGAAGAATCTGAGTCTGAAGATGCTTCCCCTCCTGCAGTTCTGTGGGATCCAAAGCAGAAGGGAAGGGCAGGCAACAGCGACCAAGAGGAACTGGAACCAACATGTGTGAGGTGGGAAACCAAACATCCCCCTCCGGGCTTCGTCAGGGCCTGACTTGGGCAGGTTGGGTGGGTTTGTTTCCTCCTCTTCCTCTTCACTTCTCCTTTCCATACCACACCCAAAACATAAGGCAGGAGGGTCTCTGCAGGGTCTCACCATTTACAGACCTGGGATGTTATTTTACAACAGGGAAACTGAGGCACACACAGAGAAGACATCTGTTAACCCCACTGCAAGGGGCCAAAGCCCAACAGCTCCTGGCTCCAGGCTGCTGGCCCTCAACTCCACGGGAAATTAAATTTAGAGGAGCATCTCTGCACCAGCCAAAGGGTTATTATTAGAAACAAGGACCCCCTGAATGCAGAGCTCCTGGATGCTGCTGACCAGAAAGCTCAGAGGGATCTGTGGTTTCCTTTAGCCTTCCAGGTTTCAGCTGTGCTTTCAAACAACGACTACCTCAGATTTTAAGCGTGGTGTGATCCTGTTCTTTTTGTTTGAGAAGCAAAGAAACCAGTGTGGAGAACAAATCACACCCTGTGCCTCCCAGCACTGTCACCGTGCCCAAAATTAGGAGGTACCAACAATTTTATCCCATTACAGAGACAGAGCAGCAGGACTCTACTGGTGGAGAGGGTCCCCTGGTGTGGTGGAGGAGCCCACAGCCTGTGGGTCCCTGCCACCAGGAACCTACTTTTCAGGACAGCACAATAATGACCTGCACTGTGTCTGCTCTCTGCACAGAGCCCCCAGCCCCTCACTGCTCCTCACCAGTCCCACTGTGACAAGGGAGGTCCAGACACAGCCCAGCACCTCTGCCCTGCATGACCCAAGCTTCGGGGGCTTCCTCATGGCCACTCCTGGACGTATCTGGACACCACGGACACCCACAGCAGGGCTGGGGACTCTCAGTTTGGCAAGAGTCTTCACAGAATCCCAGGATGTGCTGAGCTGGGAGGGACCCCCAAGGATCCTGGAGTCCAACCCTCAGCCCTGCACAGGCCCAGCCCCAAGAGTCACCCCCTGTGCCCCAGAGGATCAGCCAAACCCTCCCTGAGCTCTGGCAGCCTTGGGGCTGTGCCCACTGCCCTGGGGAGCCTGGGCAGTGCCCAACCAGCCTCTGGGGGAAGAGCAACTCCTCCATGAGATTTTAAGAAATTAAACACCCTCCTGGTGTTCTGGAGCTGGGAGATGCTGCTCACCTTCATCACTGTTGTCATCCACCAGGATGATCTCCTTGAGCAGGTGAGCCGGGGTGTGGTTGACGGCGCTGTGCACGGAGCGCAGGATCACCGACAGCGCCTCGTTCACAAAGATGAAGATGATGGAGATCTGGGGCAGGTCCTTGCCATATTTCAGCTCTTTGCACCTGGAACACAAAGGGCAGAGAGAGAGGCAGAGGGGTTAGCAGAGCTCACAGTGCAGAACTTCGAGGTGGGCACATGTTTCATATGTGGTGCAAGACAACGGCTTCCATCTCCCAGCTGTGCACAGCCAGGGACTCCAGCTGTGCACAGCCAGGGGTTCCAGCTGTGCACAGCCAGGGGTTCCAGCTGCCTGGAGATCCATTCCTTTAAGCAATGCTATCTGGGAAGACATAGCAACAAAGAGTATCCACCAGGATGAGGGAGCACCCAGGGCAGGGTGCAAATGCAGAGTTCATTTAACTGAGGTTGTGTTTGTGTGTCTGCGCTCACAGGACTGTGGGAATGTAACAAAGAGTGGCCTCCAGAAGACAGAAAATGGCTTTAGTAGTTGGAGTGGAACTCCACATTTCCAGCTCTGTCCAAAGATTAATTGGTGCTTAGAAACGAGCCTTGTTCTTAAACGGCACTTATGAATTTTCTCCCCATTTGCTTTGGGAAGAAATGAATATAAAATGACCCTTGGCTAAATAGTCTTAATAAATGTTTCACCTCTCTTAGCAGATACTTCTGAAGTACATCCCCATGAACTGGTGTCTTTGTACTTCACAGGCAGGGTGGTTAAAACCAAACACTTGTGATCACCTCCCTGGGTTTCAGGAGGAGTTGCTTAACTTGGGCAGGTTTGGTGGCCGGGTCTCTGCTCAGACACATTTCTGTGCATCAGAGGAACCTGCTCAGACGTGTTTCTGTGCATCCTTCCTCCTGGGAAGGAGTTCCCAGGTCACCCACCATCCAGCTCCATCCCCCACAAGCAACATGGACACACCAGCCCTAGAGCCAGGGACACCCCTGGAGCAGAACTGGGGCAGCTCCAAGTGGAAGAGTCCAGGTACCCCAAGCTCTGCAGGGAGCACACACCACTCCAACAGGATAGAGATGTTTCAGTGCCACACTTCATCCTAATCAGAGACCTCATCCCTCTGTTTGCACAAAGCAAACACGAGATCTTTAACGACTTCCAACAATTTAATTAAACTCTCCAGCTTTCCCTACAGTAAGTAAGTGTGAGGGAAGAAAAGAAGGAGCCTCCCTGCTCCCTCCCTGCATCCATGACAGATTAGACATCCAACATGAGCAGAGTTCCCAGAATTACAAGGAGTGAATCCTGCCCAGATAAGCAAAGAAAGACCAAATGCACCAGTGACATCCCAGTGTTGCTTCAAGCTCCTCGACTCCCCAACAATACCTCTGGATTTAATTGTGCTGAGTGTTTCTTAGGCAACAGCAGGAATTCTTCAGGCTCCAAAATGAGACTTGGGAGACAAAGATCTGCACAGAAACACAGTTCTTTATGAATCTTCCGTAGTTAAACAAGTTTGATGGTTGAAAAGGAGGTTGTATTTCTTGATTTAACTGTTGCCTGACCCAAGGCAAGCCAAGAGCTCTGCAGAATGGGATGTGCCAGATGCTGAAAGGAGCTTCCAAAGGGAAGATCTTTAAAATGAATCAATGGCCATGAGGGGGCAAAGTGACAACTGACCCTGAAATCCTGCCCTGGAAGTCAAACTGAGCTGACTCTGAAATTAAAAAACTCCTTTTGGTTATGTTGGTACCTGCAGTGCTGAGGAGAAGGTTGTCACAGGGGCAGGAGTGTTTCCTTTTAATCATTGCTCACCTCTGGGCAGCCCTTCCCCCGAGGCAGCTCCGGGGGATAAAGAGCTCAGCTGTGATCAAAGAGGTTTGGAGGAAAATCCAAACCGAGCTCTTTGAGGTTCCTGCTGCTCACTCCCCTTCCCCCTGCACCACTGTCATCGGGGTTCTCCTTCCCCCCTTGCTGAGGACAGAGATCCAGGGAGAGGAGGTAAGCCTGGGAAGCAGTGGGCAAGGCAAACCTCACATTTTTGGGGGCACAAAGCTGCAATTCTCCCCAGGCAGGAGGGGGGCAGAAGGCTTTGCACAAACACCCTGCTCTGGTGGCTTCCCTGTGACCACAGGAGTGGGGAAGACAGCAGTGAACAGCCGAATTAACATCAGCTTTGTCAGTCTTCTGCACTCCCCTGCTGCCAAAAGCAGGGGGTGGACAAGCCCCAAACATTCCTGCACTCAGGAAAACACCCAGGGCTTCTGGGCTCTCCTGGGGCCAGAGAGGGGAAACGGGGAAAGGAATGATTTGAGCTCAAACATAATTAGAAGGGCCGGGGGGAAGTTGTTAGAAACAGCAGCAATGGAGGGTACATGGGATGGGAAGTTTGGGCTGTTTGGTGGTTTGGGTTTTTTCTTCTAAGCATCTTTGAATAGATAAAGGGTTAATCTGGACTCTGTGGTTCAGCCTTAACTTCAGACCATTTAAGGCAGAGGCACAGGTTTGAGGGTTTGATCCCTGGAAAGCCCTGAGCTGGCAGTCAGGAGGATTTCCTGCAGCTCAGCAGGTCCCAGGACAGGAGAGGCTGCTGGGGTGCCCCTCACCCCAACTTACACACCTCCCTCCTCCCCTGCACCCTCCTGCACCCCAAAAGGTGGGAAATTGCTGCTGCCTTCAGTGTTTCAGGCATAGCCCTGAGGGACAGCTCAGAAAATCCAGCAGCCAGCCCAGATCCCAGCAGGGACAGGGAATGCACAGGTTATCAGACCTCACCTCTGCCCACATTTATTCCCCTCAGGTGAGAGAGCCTTTGGCTCTGTGCCTTCAAAATTCGGATCCCAGGCCAAAATACTTCCAAATTCAGGATTCAAGTCTGTCCAGCTATCCAAAAGAGGCTGCTCAGCCTGGAGAAGGGAAGGCTCTGGGGAGACCTGAGAGCCCCTTCCAGGGCCTAAAGGGGCTCCAGAGAGCTGGAGGGGGACTGGGGACAAGGCATGGAGGGACAGGACACAGGAAATGGCTTCAAACTGAAAGAGAGTGGGTTTAGATGGGATATTGGGAATAAATTCTTCCCTGTGAGGGTGGGGAGGCCCTGGCACAGGCTGCCCAGAGAAGCTGTGGCTGCCTCATCCCTGGAAGTGTCCAAGGCCAGGTTGGAGCAACCTGGGGTAGTGGAAGGTGTCCCTGCCCGTGGCAGGGGTGGAACAAGATGATCTTCCAACCCAAACCAGTCTGGGATTCTGTGACTCTCCGTTTTCATTTCTAACACTCAGCTCTCACTGCATCTGCTCTGCCCAGTCTCAGTCCAGTGAGGGGAATGTTCAAGGGAACACTCCAGACATTTGAAAACTTTTACATTTAAATTAAATACAATGGAGAGAGCACCACAACACACTCCTGTCAGTGCCAGTGTTTAACCCATAGGGTTAAACAGCAGCACCTCATTTTATATTTAATTTAGCCCACGTTCATTATCCCACCAGTACCAACAGGTTGTCTGGGAAGTTTTTCCTCCACGTGCATCAGGTGCTCCCCAGCCAAGGGCACTTCTGCAGGTGGACCCAAGGCACAGGTCCTGCCACATTTTTGTCCCCACCACATCCTGCTGTCTCCAGTTAAACACAGGCTGGCACCTGCTTGCAGGACTTATATCAAAATATTGTGAATCAATAGCCAAAAGAAAGAGACACCTTAGAGTTTTGTCTCTCCTGTAGATCAATGGGATATCAGAGTGAGAGGCATTTTATGTCCCATTAAATCATGCTCAAACAGCTCCCATTAAATCACACTCACAAAACTCTCCAAGTTTTAAGAGGCTTGGGAAAACCTCCCAGTGCAATGGGTTTAATTTAAGGACCTTGCTGAGCTCTCATTGAGAGTGTTCTTGGCCTTAAACAGGGGGAAACTTAAACTCTGCCCTTGGTCTAAGGCTCAGGCCTGCAGCTGTGTCAGGGCAGGCTCAGGTTGGATCTCAGCCAAAGGTTCTTCCCCCAGAGGCTGGTTGGGCACTGCCCAGGCTCCCCAGGGCAGTGGGCACAGCCCCAAGGCTGCCAGAGCTCAGGGAGGGTTTGGCTGATCCTCTGGGGTACAGGGTGGGATTGCTGGGGTGTCCTGGGCAGGGCCAGGGGTTGGACTGGATGGTCCTTGTGCATCCCTTTCAGCTCAGGATATTCCAGGACATCTTTTTTCACTTCAGGAGCAGACTGAGGAACTGAAAACAGACACCAGGCCCAGCAGAAACCTCTGCTCTGGACATCCATGGACCACTCCCAGTTCCTCCCCAGCCACCCCTCAAGGGACACAGGGATCCACACAGGTGCTGAGGCCACAGAACTCCTGGACTGTGGCCTCCACCACCTTTTTTGGGTCCAAGATCATCATTCTCCATGAAGCCCAGGTTTGCAACCATGAGAACATTCAAGGAAACCCATGAAATAAATACATTTATGGAGAACATTTTTTCCTCTCAATCCCTGCAGTCCCTGGTTTATGCAAGAAGCCATTCAGAACCAAATGAGGGATGAGAAGGGGAGATGGGGGAGGGGAAGCAGGGCTGAGTTTATGCTGAACAGCTTGGCACACATCAGGCTGGATTAATCAAAGCAGCCAATTTCAAAACACAAAAACTCCATAAAAATCAAGCTTTGCTCCAGCACAGGAGCCTGCCCTGGAATCCTCTGCCTGTTTGTTTTATGCTCAGCACACAGCTGTAAATCCACTCTTCAGTGCAGCAAGTGAGATTAGGATGTTTATTGTCTGTCTCAGTCACAGGAAAGGGATATCCCAGCTTTTACTGTTCCGTGATCCCTCAGCAGAAAAATCACCTGGAATCACAGCGAGCGCTCCCAGAGCACTGAGAGGCCACAGAGCGGCCAGGAATGTTTGGAAACCACTTCTTCCTGCTCAGTGATTGAACACCATCCACTCCCTTACTCAATTAATTCCTTTCTCCTCCTCTCTGGGGTGCAAAGCCATTCCCATCAACCACCTGGAATGACACTGCCCAGCACCGGGGAACTGGGAGCCCAACTCCGATGGATTCAACACGTTCCCTGCCCCAATAAAAGGCATTTATCAGTAGGAATCAACACAGCTCATGAACCAGCTGGAATGTGGATGCCCTGATCCTTCAGCTTCAGGGCAAGCCATGTGTGCACAGAGGTGCCTGTGGATGTCTGTGCTCTGGTGTGACCTGACACACTGTGTGTTGCACCTTCTCCAGCCATGGCAGCACCTTTCAGAAAAACCCCATTGCATTACTGAGACAATAATACATGAAATTCTTTCAGGGCAGGCTCAGGTTGGATCTCAGCCAAAGGTTCTTCCCCCAGAGGCTGGTTGGGCACTGCCCAGGCTCCCCAGGGCAGTGGGCACAGCCCCAAGGCTGCCAGAGCTCAGGGAGGGTTTGGACAACACCCTCAGGGATAGGGTGGGATTGATTTTGGGGTGTCTGTGCAAGGCCAGGAGTTGGACTGGATGATCCTTGTGGGTCCTTTCCAGCTCAGGAGATTCTGGGATTCCATGATTCTGAACAGCCCTGTGGGTTCAGAGGGGAGCTGGGCAGTCCCACCACAGGTCACAAACCAGAAATGCTGCTCATCCTCAGAGATCAGCAATCCCTAATCCCAGATTCACCCCTGCCTCTAGAAATTATCTTCTACCTTCCATGGTATTCCTCCCTGATCCCCCCCCCTCCTGCAGCACACAGAGAGCCCCAAATCTCCCAGACCACCACCTTTTTTCCCCTCATTTGTGCCTTTTGTGTTGCCTCTTTCCCCAGATCCAACAAAAAATGCCCACCAAAGTTTGAAGTGGATATGAAGTCCCATTAAGTAGACAGTGCAGTTGTCCCCATTCCCAGTGAGGAGGCAGCATTCCACACCTCTGGAAGCGTTCTTTGGTCAGAGTGCCATGGTTTTCAAACATGTCCAATGTTTTAAAGGTAATACGTGGATCTGGATAAAAACCAGGCTGCAACAGCCCATCTGAAATGATCCAGCAGTATCCTGATTTTCCTAAGGATACACTGCTAATCAATCCAGCCTGGAGCCACCTCTCCAGCTGAGGGATGGGGGTGCCACACACAGGTTGTCAAGATCCAGAGACACAAACTGGGAGGAGCATCAGGTGGGAAAGAGGTATTAGAAAAACACCACTGACGGGAAAGAAGCTGCAGAAAACTGATGGTGTTTTTAAATCACGGTTTTAATGTGGAAAAATCTAAGCCAACCCCCAGTGCCCTAAAACACTGGGATAAAACAGCCCCTCCATCTGTTTGGAGACATATTTTTGCATTGTGTGGAACCCCAGGGACACAACATTTTGCCACGAGCTGTTTTCCTCCAGGCTGGTGCCACCTCAACATTACCCTGGGCACAGTTTGGAGCCTGAGCAGAAGTTCTGCTTGCAAATTTGGCCAAGTGCCCCTTGGTCTGCAAATCAACACCCCAGAGCTGATCCCAGCACAGCTCCACCAGCACAATCCCACAGCAAAGGTCACTTCCAGCTCCACACTCAAGTTCCTGGCTGCCTGGGATGCCAACACCATGGCAAGGGAAGCCAAAGGGAAAGTTCAGGAAATGCCAATGAAAAACAGAAACTTCTCATCAAGGGAAGCTCCCAAACACGGCCCACAGCACATGGAGACATAACACACAGGGCTCCTGGGCTTCGAGGCCTTCCTCCAGCATAAATCATGGAATTATTAATGCTGGAAAAGCCCTCTAAGATCATCAAGTCCAACCATTCCCCAGCACTGCCAAGGCCACCACTGTCCCCAAGTGCCACATCCACTTGGCTTTTAATCCTTCAGGACTCCCCCACTGCCCTGGGCAGCTGTGTCGGTGCCTGACCACCCTTTCCATGAAAAAATTTTCTCCAATATCCAACCTAAACCTCCTCTGGCACAGCCTGAGGCTTTTTCCTCTTGTCCTGTCACTTCACAGAATATTCTGAGTTGGAAGGGACCCACAAGGTCATCGAGTCCAACTCTTAAGTGAATGGTGCACACAGGGGGAGAAGAGCCCAACCCCTCCTGCCAGGTGGGTTCAGGCCACTGGAAATGCCCATCCTTCAAACCCAGCACTGAGGACACTCTGCAGTGCTGGGTCACACACAGGAGGGCCCTGCTCTGCTTTGGATGGATGGCAACTATGAGAAACACACCCGGGAGAAAAGGTCACCAAAACATCAGCAGGTTGCTCTGGGTAGCCAGTGGAACAATTCCCTCGGCCTGACCAAGGCCCGGCACTGGGAAGGATTAGGCAGCATCCTATGGGATGATTTTTGGAGCTCACAGCACTGGGTTATGCTCTCAGGGAACACACTGATGGCAGGTATTGGGCCCATCTGCTGCTGCCACAGGCAGGGTGTGAGGAGCCCCCGGTGCTGCTTGATGGCCCATTGAGCAGCTCCATCATCATTAGCTTTGATGCTACACCATCACTCATCCCTCCAGAAACGCCCCTCAGGGCTGTTCCAGACACAGTTCCCCCCCAGTGCATGAAGGGGACACCCCTCCTTGTCCTTTTGAAATGCCACCAGCAGGAACCACCATGGAGAAAGCTGGACACTCTAGGTCTGCAGAATGCCCAAGGTTTTAGGGCTCTGTGTTGCTCCCACACCCTATGAAATGGTCCCTACAGCTACTTATGGGGTCCTATGGACCCTCTCCATCTTTTTTGTGTGATCAGCCATAACAGACACTTGTGAACTGGGCAAACAGGAACAGTTTGGCATGAAAACCTTGGCACAAAATGGGGCACCCAGATCACAGAATGGTTGGGTTGGAAGGGACCTTAAAGACCACTCAGTTCCATCGAGATCCTGTGTGCCTGTGGAAGAAGACAGGGCAGACAAAGAATGGTGGTTCTGTTTATGCAGAGCCCACTCCTTCAGAAAAGATGATCCTGATGATGGGTTTTCAGAGATTTCTTCTTCTCCTACACATTAGAGTGCCCAGATCTCCCCCCTCCTCCTTATGTTGAATTCTGAGCCCTCAGTAGTTCCCCAGTCCAGATCCTGCCACCTCCATATTAATAATTTCTTTGCTGGCCATCACACCAAATAAATCCAGCTAACGTGCTTATCAGGAGCTTATCCCTTCCTGACACTTTAGTCTTGTATAAAGGCTCGAGGGTTTGAATATTTAAAGAGGCAAATATCCTTTTGATTAGTAGAATAAATGATTCTTGTTACTTCCTGTCCTCAAAAACAGCGTCGGCGTCAGGAAAGTGCTCGACTGTGTTGGCACAGCTTTTACAGGGCTGTGGAGATGCTCCTATAAAACATGGCTCAGCAGCAGAGAGAGAGTTCAGCTTAATAAGCTCATGCATATTTAAATGCCTTCTCTCCAATGATCTATGGAACTGCCACATGAAAGCCAAGGGTGAGTAAGAGACAACTCGGGCAGAATTTCTGCACAATAAGTGGAATTCTCCCCGAAATTGCTATCACAGATTGCTGCTTCTCCAAGCTCTTGGAAAGGCAAGCTGGAGCAAACATCATCTTGCAACTCAAAGAACCCCCAAGCACCTCTCAGTGCTGAGGAAGTTCTGACCCTTCGCTTCTCAAAACCGAGGGCGCTCCCCAAATTACGAGGTACCAACCATTTTGTCCCATTACAGAGACAGAGCAGCAGCACTCCAGGGGTGGAGCAGGGTCCCCTGGGGTGCTGTAGGAGCCCACAGCCAGCCTGTGGATCCCTGGCACCAGGAGCTGGAGCTGAGGTTGCCCTGCAGCCCCTGGTGCAGCCTGTGGTGGGGCAGCTGTGCCCCTGCAGCCCGGGGGGGTCACAGAAGTGCAGAGACCCCCCTGCAGCCCAGGAGGAGCCCCCACTGGAGCAGGGGATGCCCGAGGAAGGCTGTGACCTCATGGCAGGGTCCTGCAGATGGGTGGGGAGAGGAGCCCATGCCAGAGCAGGTTTTCCTGGGAGCACCTGTGGCCCTGTGGGGGACCCACGGCGGAGCAGCCTGAGCCTGAAGGACTGCACCCCCTGGAGAAGTGGCCCACAGGACAGCAGTTTGTGAAGGATGGAGCCAGGTTGGAGAAGCTGGTGAAGGACTGTCTCCTTTGGGAAGCAGGGGAAGGGCTCCTCTCCCTGAGCAGCAGCAGGAACAACGTGTGATGAACTGACTGTGACCCCAATTCCCATCTCCCTGTGCTGCTGGGGGGGAAGGAGGGAGAACTTGGGAAGGAAGGAGGGGTGGGGGAAGGTGTTTTTAAGATTATTTGACTTCTCCCTCTCCTGCTTTGATTCTGTTGGCAATAAATTTAATTCATATCCCCACTCTGGGTCAGTTTTGCCCATGACAGCGATGGGTGAGGGATCTCTCCTGGTCCTTCTCTCAACCCACAAACCCTTTGTTATGTTTTCTCTCCTCTGTCCAGTTGCAGAGGGGAGGGAGTGGGTAGCTGGAGTCCAGCCAGGGTTAGCCCACTACACAGAGCTGTTTTTGAGGTAGGTGAAAACACCTTTTTTCTCCCCTGATCATGGGCAGCCCCAAACTGAACATCAGTGTAGGGAGCCTTTCATCTCCTGGCAGAGCCAGGGATTTCAGGGTGGCAATCCCACCAGCAAACCTCCTCCACCACTTCCCAGCTCTGCTCAGGTAGGCTGGGATAAAGCTGCCAGTGCTGTAAGACTTCCCTGCCAAATCTCAAATGAAATCCTTGGTGCAGAGCCTTAAGGTTAGGAGTGTCTCACTGGAATAGATCTCCCAGGAATTCAAGATTTTGACACCCCCCAGGACATACTTTGGGCAATGAAGAAGAAAAGTGGCCAACACTTGTGCTCCCTGGAACACAAGGTGGAAAGATGCCATGGCAGGAATAAAAATGGTATAAAAATGATGGACTTTAAAGGCACAATGGACTTTCAGAGATAGTTCTTCCTTTTTGTGATAACAGATCCGCTCTGCTGACAGGTTTATGAGCTGGGAAGATGAAGAGGGTTTTAAACCTTCTCTGATACAGGCAGAAATCCCTGTAAAAGTTTTCTTAACCTCTGTCAGAATTGGATCAGCCTTGGCAGAGGCCAAATTCCTGCCTGGTGAATGTCCCACAGCTCTACAATCCCAACATCCCAGAGCTGCCACCACCACAACCCACCCCCAGCACAGGCTGCTCACCCAGGGCACCCTGACACACCTTTGGGAGGAGAGAAGCACTGCTCTGGTTGGGGGAAGAATAAAAACAAGTCACAGGCACTACCAAAAGGGTCAAAACTCAGGGGATGGGGCCAATTTTGATTTCCATTTCTATTCATATCCCAGTTTCAGGTACCAGTTAACTGAATGCAATTAACTGGCTGTAAATATTGGTGTCCCCTCCATGATCAGGGGACATTAAGGATGGGGAGTTAATAAACTGGAAGACACAGGTAGTGATAGATTTCAAAAGCAGTGTCTGGCCACACCATCAGTGCTTTAATTTTTTTAGGCAATACTTTCTTTCCTGGTGAAATAAATGGCCAAACATTCACTCCAATGTGCCAGAAGTTTGCCTTTATTCCCTGGATGAAGATCCACACCACCACTCCTGTTCTGTGGATAGATTTGCTCCTCTGTGGCTTTTCTACTGTTGCATTCTCCACCTCTGCCAAAACAAAACACAAGAGAGACAGAAATGGGAGGCAAAGCCAAGCAGCTCAGAGCCCCAGCACACAAGGAGGAAGGACATCCAGTTTAGCCAGTGCTGAACTGTGACACCAGAAAATACCAACTAAGCAGGTTAGGGAGGGATCCAACCCACTACAGCCAGTCACACAAGACCTGAATTGCTACAGGATGAAAAAAAGCAACTCACAAATAAAAATACTCAACCTCCTGACTTCAAAAAAACCCAAAACACTCTTCTGTAACTTTTAGTGATGAGCAGAGGTGCCCCACTGGGGCATCACATCCTTTTTGCTATTCCTGCCTTCACCTGCAGAAATCCAAATAACAGCAGACACAAATACCTCCCACAGACACTTCAGAAGGTCTTTTATTGTTAGACCATCCCAGAGAACATGATTTAAGGCTAAAGATTTGTTTGCTGCCACAACAGAGATGCTCCCAGGGGTACCTAAAGCCAGACACCCCTGACACAGCTCCTTTCTCACCCTGCCACCACCAAAAGGAGACAGATGGATGCTGCACCTTCAGCAGGGAGCACACACTGCCTCACTGGATGTGTTCTTAGGCAGCACTGCTCATGGATGTGACACCTGGGGACATGGTTTAGTGGTGGCCTTGGCAGTGCTGGGTTAAGGGCTGTAATCCTGGTCTTTGAGGGCTTTTCCAACCTAAATAATTCCATGACATCCTTGGTAGGAGTAGCCACAAAACACAGCAAACTCATAGCACCTCCAGTGACAGTGGGCTGAACCTTCCCAAGACATTTCTATCACCTCCACCCACCAGAGCTTTGGATGCACACCTGAAAACCACAGAGCTCTGGAATCTTCTTCCCTCTCATCCTCACCTTATCAAGGTCATGGGACTTTTTCCCACTTCCCAAAACACTTAACACAAAACCTACCCCAAAACCTTCTCCCACCTGCACAGTCAAACCAAACCCATCAATACACAGCCAAGACTTGGCTTTTCTGCCTGCAGAGACTCAGATCCCTCCTGGCCCAGCAAGATGAACTTTGCATTGATGCAGCTGAACAGCTGGGAGGTAGATTCTGGAGTAAATTCTGAGGTAAATTCCAATGGATTGAAGGATTTACTCATGTATGGGCTGCAAAGCACAGTGGTGGAAGTACAATATGTTATAAATCACACTGCAATCTTCTGCTGGCTCCACACAGAGTGTGCCAACACACACAGGCAGCTTCAAGCTTTCTGCATTCCTTAATCCACAGGCACTGCTTCCCACCTCTTCCTTACACATCTGTGCTGCTGCTTGCCTTTAAATCTCAGTGGGAAAGGGAAAACCTGAGCTGGTGACAATTGCACAGACTGATACCAAACAAGGTCCATTCGTGCTCTCCTCCAAAATAAAGCTTCCCCAGGAAAGGAACTGATCTCCACTTGGCTTTTGTAAAGATTGTGAACAAGCTGGAAAGAAAGCAAGTGCTCAGACTGCTATTCATGCTGCCACTTCCTAATCATGCTCCATTCATTAATTGCTTATTATAGCTTGGATTTTGCTGATTCCGTTGCACATGTCTTCTTGCAGAAGGGACTGTCATTAAATATTAAACCAATTGTGTCTACTCTATGAAGTATAGGGAAAATCAAACCATTTTCTGTGACCCAAGCATCTTAAAACACCTACTGCTGTCTGGTACAGCTCAGTGTTCAGAGGATCAGAACAGTTTTTTTGACCCTTAAAGCCTTGAAACTCCCCACATTTCCCCAGGAAACTCAATTTTAAAGCACCTACTTTATTTCCAGTAATTCTTTTTCAGAAATGTGCTTTATTTTAGAATGAGGGTATCAAAAATAGGCAGTGCAATTTTGGGGTCACACAGACATTTCTAAAGGCACATTACTTGGCAAGCTCTAACCAGAAATTACCTACGAAGTTTTAAAAGGAGAATGTAGAGAACAGCGTTTATTTTTGTGAGAGGCTCTTGTGATAAAGTTCTTGGGTAGATCTAAGGCAGATAAAAGCCAGAGCAATTACAAATGTCACATCCCCTCAGCCATGTGAGGGTGACACTCATGTACACGAGCTGAAAGAAGAGGAAGAAGAGACACTGGGATTTCCTCAGCCTCAGATTTACCAAAATGTGGGGACAATGGGGAGGAGAAGATGGGGAAATTCAGTAATGGACTCTCAAGCTGTTCCAAAGAGTTCAGGCTTTGAAAGGAGCCACGGGTTGCAGGACACTCTCACCCCTCACCCGGGCCATCCGTCTTTGTGTCCTTCCCAGGACAACCCTGTGCCCTGGAGAGTCCCCACAGCACTGCCCTGGGGGCTGGAAATCTCACTAAAGGACTTCAGGACCAACACTGTTCAGACACCAGTGTTGGACTCACCTCCTGCCTGGTTTGGCTGGGAATGTGTTGTTTTATCCCAGGATGTGCTGAGCTGGAAGGGACCCCCAAGGACCATCCAGTCCAACCCTGAGCCCTGCACAGGCCCAGCCCCAAGAGTCACCCCCTGTGCCCCAGAGGATCAGCCAAACCCTCCCTGAGCTCTGGCAGCCTTGGGGCTGTGCCCACTGCCCTGGGGAGCCTGGGCAGTGCCCAACCAGCCTCTGGGGGAAGAACCTTTGCCTGAGATCCAACCTGAGCCTGCCCTGACACAGCTCCAGCCATTCCCTGGCTGCTGTCCCTGGTCCCCCCAGAGCAGAGCTCAGTCCCTGCCCCTCCTCTGCCCCTGCCCAGGACGTTGGAGCTCCTGTGGCAACAGAAAAGCTCTGAAGCAACTCAGGGAAGCAGCACAAACACACAGGCTTTGATTTCTTTGGAAACCAACTGAAGAGAAGTGTATCCAAAGCTTAAATTGGCTCGTTTATTTCCATAAGCACAGTTTAGTCACGAGCATTGATGATAACACAGGTATTTCTCAGCGCTGGAGTTCGGAGGAGCACAAAAGCAAGTTGTTAAATTACACTAATCCCATCCTCTGCCAAAGTGATCATTTAATACTTCTGTTTACATTAGCAAATGTTTTATAGCACACTCCTCTGATACAAGTCTTCCCTGAAGCATCATGTTCTGAACTTACAAGAATAGGTAATAACTCTGGAGTCTGGAAGAGAGAATTGACAATTAGTGGAACATGTTGCAGAAAAAAACTCGGTGCTGTGTCTATAAATCCATGGTCACAGTGTTTCCAGATGACACTGTGCAGCATAATGACAGTAAGAGAGTCTCCAAACAGCCACTAAACAAACTGGAATTACCTTCCCCAAAGCACTTTCTTACCAACTGAGTTTAAAGAAGATATTGGGCCTTCTAAGCACTGAAGGTTTCTGACACTTCTGACTGCACACACAGAATGTGCTTCAGTGAGCTCTGCTTCAAAAGGAAATGAAAGGTAAATCTGTCCTGTGTCCCTACCTAAATCCACAACAGACACAAAACAGAAAGCCTTAAACTTTTCCACAGGGAGTCTGACACATCCAGTTCTAGTGGGATTTTCACAGCTCCCTGGAGCCAAACCCAGCTGCCTCATGTCCAAGGCACCTCCAACAGGTCACAGGAGCAGCCTTAAAAATAATCAGTAAATATAAAGCACTGCTGGAAAAGTGTGTCTTTGGAGTCTGTACTTGCCCAATTTTCAAGCAAAAGCAGGATCTCCATACACTCAGATGGGTTTGCACCAAAGAATAAAGATCAATACCCGTGTTTATTCAGCAGCATGATGGTTTGTATTAGTGCTGGAAAAGCAGTGGAGCAGTAAAGAGGCTTTTTCCTCTCTGCAAATCATTGGAAAGGCACCAGAAGCTGCAGCCTCACCCCTGGAGAGGTTCCAGGCACCAGCAGCACCTGCACTCACAGCTCAGCAGCTCTGCAGAGCTCCAGGGCCTCGAGGAGGCAGGAGAAACAAAACCCAACCTGTTTGAGGTCTGAAGCTGGGTTTGCTTTACCTCCTACCCCTGGGATCTTCAGAGCAGAGGGGGGACAGCTCTGCCACAGGCTCAAGAGTTCCTTTGGAGAGCACCAGGACCTCACAGTGGTCTGAAGCTTCTTCATGAGGGGCAGCACCCCAGGGAATGGCTGGAGCTGTGTCAGGGCAGGCTCAGGTTGGATCCCAGGAAAAGATTCTTCCCCCAGAGGCTGGTTGGGCACTGCCCAGGCTCCCCAGGGCAGTGGGCACAGCCCCAAGGCTGCCAGAGCTCAGGGAGGGTTTGGACAATGCTCTCTGGGATTGTTGGGGTGTCTGTGCAGGGCCAGGAGCTGGGCTGGATGATTTTGCCCCTCACTTCAAGAGAGACACTGAGGGGCTGGAGCGTGTGCAGGGAAGGGAATGCAGCTGGGGAAGGGGCTGGAGCAGCAGGAGCAGCTGAGGGAGCTGGGGGGGCTCAGCCTGGAGAAAAGGAGGCTCAGGGGGGACCTTCTGGCTCTGCAACCCCCTGACAGGAGGGGGGAGCCGGGGGGGGTCGGGCTCTGCTCCCAGGGAACAAGGGACAGGAGGAGAGGGAACGGCCTCAGGCTGTGCCAGGGGAGGCTCAGGTTGGACATCAGGAGGAATTTCTCCATGGAAAGGGTGGTCAGGCACTGGCAGGGGCTGCCCAGGGAGGTTTGGAGTCCCCATCCCTGGAGGTGTCCAAGGAAGGACTGGCTGTGGCACTCAGTGCTCTGGGCTGGGGGACAAGGTGGGCATCAGGCACAGGGTGGACTCCATGGGCTGGGAGGTCTTTTCCAACCTCAGTGACTCTGTGACTCTCTCTTTGGGGGTCCGTTCCAGCTCAGGAAGTTCCTGTGCTGCCTGGCAGAACAAAAATCCCTGGAGCCATACAGGGATGGGACAGATTGGACAGGATGGCACCCACGGACAGAAAATATCCAGTAACTTGTCTCTGGACTGCAAAACTCACCTGGTTTTGGTGAGCCCTGTTCTGAGGCAGTTCCTTTATGCTTTGTCACTGATACTCACTGCTTGATTTCTTTACTTGCTCTCCCAGAAAATTTTCAGGTGGCTTCTTTCCAAGCACTGGAAAATATTACTTTTCCTTTTTTTACGGCTGAAACTATAAAAAGCCAAGGGCAGGAGCGTTTTTCATGCAATGCTGGATCAGACCCACAACTATCTATTAGGAGAGGAGACACACAACTAGTTCTGAGTTTCTCCTAGAGATGTAAGTACCTTTTAATATACTCCCACGTGTGATTCAAAGAGAATTTCACGTCTGAAACAGTCATGGCTTTTTCCTTCTTACGATCTCTTGATTCCTTACTAGATTTTCCTTCAGTTATTTGATGAAGAAAAAGCACTACATCTTGCCTCCCTCTTCATTTTTATTGTTTGTGTGTGGGATTGAAACAAAACAAAAGACTCTTGGCAAAAGGTAAAATAATGTATTGTAGTAACATATTGTGCATGCAAGAGACAAAGAGCTCTTTTGACCTCCTCTGTTTGCAATAAGGAGCAATCACAACAAATAAACAGCCACGAAACTCTATTTCCAAGCAAATATCACCCTCATAATTCAAGTAGTTTGTTTTTGTCTTCTGAAGTGCTGTCCTTCTTCTCAGACTCATTTCATCAAGCCTGGCTAAACACCCCGGGGGCAGGACAGGACTCAGGAACTGGCACATCACAAATGTGCCACTCAGGAACGTGCCAGCTCCTAAAGACCTGAGGATACCATCAGTAAAGAGCCCCCTCACATCTTATTTGCACATCTCAGCCACATCTACCAAACCCCACGTGCTCCTTTGGGCAGGGAGGGAAAGGCAAAAGGCATTTTGCTTCAAGTAAAGCTTAAAGGAGGTGGTGTAACCTCAATTTTGGGGAAGAAATGAGACACTAAGACCAGTGTGAAGGCAGGTGTGGTCTCATGGCCCTCCAGGCCCATCCTCCTGGATGGTCCTGATGTGTCTAAGTCATGTTCATGACTTTCCAAATGTGTATTCTGTTTGAATTATAAAGCCAAAATGGAATTCTTTGGCCCTGCAACATCCCAGTAAGCTCAGGGTAGGCTGAGACCCAAAGGCATGAGGGCAAGAGGCTCTCCAGGGGTGGGAGAGACCCCAAAGGGAGCAGGGCCTCCCTCCACCCACAAATGTTGCAGCATCCAGCACTGACATACTGAGAGCCCACAAAGGGCACACACAGACCAATTTAAATAAAAATTAAATCAAGGCTTGATTTAGTTTCTTTAAGTTAAAGTATCAAAAAACTACCCAAATTCTACCCAGAAGCTAAAACTCTCCATCTTTTGCACCACATCCCAAAGAAAGACTTCCAAGACTTGCTGCTACATGAGCTCTCTGGTAATAAAACCAGCTCAAGCCAGATGGTGCTAAAAAGCCCAACTGCTCCCAGGCTCCCAGAGAAGGCTCCTGTGGAAATAAATGGGTGATTCAGTCACTTGAGAGTAATGGCTCTGACTCAACCCCCAAACACACCACCAGGAAAAATTGAAATCAAGGCTGTGATATGAAGCTGTTCCATCTTTAGCAGTGGCTGCAGGTGATGGTAGAGCTCTGCCCAGGTCATGCTCCAAGGCCTCGTGGTCCCTGTGGTAACACAAACCAGGGGAATGCTGGAAAAAGCAAATCAAGCTCCCAACACAACTTCAAAGTTTTTCTGTCACAGAATCCCAGAATGGTTTGGTTTGGAAGGGACATAAAAGCTCATTCTGTCCCACCCCCTGCCCTGGGCAGGGACACCTTCCACTAGCCCAAGTTGCTCCAACCTGGCCTTGGACACTTCCAGGGATGGGGCAGCCACAGCTTCTCTGGGCAACCTGTGCCAGGGCCTCCCCACCCTCCCAGGGAAGAATTTCCTCCTGATATCCAACCTAACCCACTATCTATCAGTTTGTAGCCATTCCCCTTGTCCTGTCCCTCCATCCCTTGTCCCCAGTCCCTCTCCAGCTCTCCTGGAGCCCCTTTAGGCCCTGGAAGGGGCTCTCAGCTCTCCCTGGAGCCTTCTCTTCTCCAGGGGAACCCCCCAGCTCTCCCAGCCTGTCCCAGAGCAGAGGGGCTCCAGTCCCCCGAGCAGCTCCGTGGCCTCCTCTGGAATTGCTCCATGTCCTTCCTGTGCTGGTAGCCCAGAGTGCTCCGGAAGGGAATGAAACCCTTTGCTTACCTATCAGGGGAAGAAGAAATCCAATCTAACCCTGCCCTCTGTCATTTTTAAGCCATTCCCCTCCATCCTGTCACTTTTCCAAAGCCCCTTTCCATGCCCTGGACCCCCAGGCAGGCAGGAGGAAGGGGCAGTGTGTCCTGCTGGGAAGCCCTCAAGTCATCTGAAAAAAAATCAAGCTGGGGAAGTTCCTTATCACTTCCCCCATCCTTCCTCTTCACTTGAAAATCCTGAGGCATCCCTGCACGAGAGCAGCTGTCAAGAGATTTGCAGCAGCAGGAATTTGTCATCCTCACCCAGTGATCCAATAGTCCCAACAATCGTGGGTATTATTTTACTTAACTCTACTCCTTAATCCCATAATGCCATAAAATACCACTGAATCAGAGCTTAGCAGGATTCCAGAAAGGAAGAGACTTTTAAAGAGATAATGAGAACTCCACTTTTATATTAGAGAGGATTGAAAGGAGAGAAAAGAGGAGGCAGAACAGACCAGATGGGCAGATTACTTCATAGTTTTCCTTAATATGATTTCTTCAACCTGAAGCATCTGGTAATTCCACTATCAGAGATTAGATGCTGGATAAGATGGACAGGCAGACTGATCCAACAAAGCAATTTTTATTTTCCTGCTGCACACAGGAGAGGTTCCCATTAAATCATATATCACAGAATAAAAGAGAGGTACAGAAAATTTGGTAGCAAAGCAGGGAATGTTCCAGTCCCTGGGATCCCATATAAATATGCTTCACTTCCAATATAGAAAACAACACATCTTCCTAAATCCCCCCATCCTCCACGGGCAGGAAATGCTGGGAGTGGATCAACAATAAAACTCACAGATCAGCCTTGTCCTTCACAGGTTTTTGCAGAAAATTGAAGAAAAGCTCTCCAGCTCAGTTTTTTTGAGATGTGTGTAGAAGTCCTGCAGCCTGCAGGCAGCACCTTGGCTACTTCCAATCTGGAAGCCATAATTGTTTTCCAGAACAGGCAGGAATCTCATCTTAAAGGCAAAAAACCCAATCAGACAAGTTAGAAATGTGTTGCCTGTGCCTGTCTCATTATGCCACTGTTTTGTAGCAAGTTCTGAAATAAAGTCCCTTGCACCAAAACATCAGTCCTGCCTTATTTTAGCTAAAGGAGGAGCTTTCTTGGCCATCCAAAATGTGACACGTTCTGTGATTCACTCTCCAAGCACCTTGCAATGCTCACCCAACACAACCTTTGCTGCTCAGCACAAGGTCAGGCCCAGGAACATCAATATTAATAAGCTCCAGACTAAGGTCTGCCAGGCCCAGCTCCCTGATGGCACCAGCAGCACACATTATTCCATGTACCCATACTGTCAGCAGCACTTTTTTGGGAATCAGTGCAGTGCAACACCCAATCCTGTTTCAGTGGTGACCAGCAGGGCACAGTTTCAACCTCCCAGCTCAGGGGAGCAGCCTCAGCTTTTAGGAAAGGAAAAGGAAATCTCTTGCCCTGCATTTTACAACCGAAGCCAAAATGATAACCCAAACTACCAAAAAGGGACACCACAGTTCCTCAGATCAGGGCAAACAAGGCAAATTCCACCCCCCTACTCTTGCTGCTGGGGAAGATCTTGCCTTCTCCTAAGCCCCATCCTGTACCCAGCACCTCTGGGACCATTTTCTCCAGGGAAAATCAGCTCCCTCCTTTCCACTGGGCAGGGACAGAATCCCCTCAGCTGGGAGTGGTGCTGCCTCCTCATCCCCAAGCCCTGCCTGCAAACCACCCTGAGCAGGGACACCCGAACCTCTGAACCCTCAGGGACGGGGCTGAATTTCCCCTGAACTCTCCTCCCTCTGCCTTCCTTTGGCCACAGGCACAAAGGGGGAGCAGGAGGAGGACTCACAGTGACCCTTGACCACGTTAATCTTTCTTTAAAAAGAGAGAAGATGGAGAGCAAAGGATGTGAGAGCAGCAGCCACTGCCAGGCCCAGTCCCAGTCCATCAGCTTTCCAGTTCTTTCCTTGAACCAAACAGGCTTCATTATTATATTTAAAACTAACATGCTTTGTAATTCTTATCAGCTGGAAGGTTCTCTACAGTTTTTCCCCCACTAATGCTGCAATTTCAAAGCCATTTAGGCTAATTTCCTTTGACTGGAATCTATTTTAATCAGAGCCCAGGATACTTGACTTAAATGGTTTGTGTTCAACCCTTCATAAAATCAGCCATAAAGCTGCAGGCACGAAGTACTGAGAGGAGCCTGGAGCCAGAGGCAGGAAAAGCTGAAACTTTTCAAATCCTCCAGCAAACTCCAGTCTATTTCATACCAGATCAACTGTTCTCTTGCATTACCAAGACAATTGATCCCCAAAATTAAAAAAAAAGCAACAAAGAAAACACCCTCCTGAAGTTCTTACATAGATAAAAGTTATGCAGCTGCAGTCAGTGCCACAAATTCTCTCCAGAGGATCAGCCCAGCTCCAAAATGAAGCATTTCTAAGGAATTGCTGTGCCTGCTCTGTCCTCTCCACCGCTCTCCCGTGAAATGATAGATAGTGGCACCGAGGGAAAATACAATGCCAGCCTAAAAATGTCAGAATGGATCCTTTTCTTCCCCCAAAATCTGAAAAAAAACCCCGCATTACTTCTCAAATTAATTCTCAGGAAGTAATGCTGAAGTCAGAGTTCTGGATGAGAAATGGAAATAAGCAGCTCAGCCTCAGGTAACAGCTTGAGGAGGTCCCGCTCCAAGGATTTGCATTGTAGTGGGATTTGCATCTCGTGGAGCCAAAGGTGCAATTTGTAGCTGCAATTCAGTTTGTCCTGAACCACCCCAGCAAAACTGCAGCCTGGGCCTCCTCTCCTTGGAAAACTCAGCCGAGGATTTGAGTTGTCAGTGGTTGACAGCCCTGGAAACTCGGAGTGGCTGCTTGAAATTCCTGCAGCATTTGGGGAAGGGAAGGAACAAAAGCTCTCCCAGCCTGAACAATTTGCTGGAGCCAGGGAGCTGCAGGATTTTTAATGCAGATGCCAAGCAACAGCTTTGTCACTGCCCCCACGACACAGGCACTGGACAAGTATCTTCCAGCATCTAAATCTCTCCCAGCTCCTTTTTTTATCAGGGATTTCACTCCAGGCCTGGACAAATTGACACTTTGCTATTTTGAGGAACTCTCCACCAGCCATATCTAAAATTAACCTTCACAAAGATAAACTCACAGCGTGTCTTTTCTCACACCCTGAGGGAAATGGTGTGTCACCTCTTTTTAGTCTGTTCTTCTGTGGTGCTTGGCAGGTAAACGTCACCATCACCTTTAAAGATCATTCTGGCAAAAAACTAGAGGAAGGATGTTGCCACCCGAGCAACTCCCTTCAAAGGCCCATTTCTCCAGCAGGAGATCCCACAGTGTCCCAGGAGAAGCCCAAGGGCAGCCCCAGAGCCCTGGAGGTCCTGCAGGAATGTGAAGGAGCTGATAAGGGAGAGAGAGGGAAAGTCTTTGCACACATTTACAGGGCAATAAACACCAAGGTCAATAGCTCAGGGAACAGCCCTTGGCTGGTGAAAGCTGCTGTGAGACTCTGATGGCACCACTCCCACCCAAAGTCAGGGACTGCTTTAGGAAAACAGAGAGAAGAGTGGGAAGAAAATCACTTTTTTCCCCTGATAAATCATCTTAATGAATTATGTCACTCTCTACAGCTACTTGGAGCCAGGTGGAGATCAGCTTCCTCTCCCAGGGAACAAGTGACAGGACAAGAGGGAACGGCCTCAAGCTGTGCCAGGAAGGTTCAGGTTCGATACTGAGAAAACATCTTCACTAAAAGAGTGTCCAGCCCTGGCACAGCTGCCCAGGGCAGTGGGGGAGTCACCAGCCCTGGAAGTGTTCCAAAAGCACGTGGATGTGGCACTTGGAGTTCTGGTTTAGTTGTGAACACCCTGGTGTCGGGTTTGCAGTTGGACTCAATCTTAGAGGGCTTTCCCAACCTTAGTGATTTTGTGATTCCCTGATCTCGGTTTCAGTCAAACTACCCCAGTTGCTCATTCCTGAGCAGGACCCTGTGAACAATAATGAGGGAAAAGCTAAGAGTCCCAAACCAGAGCATGGAAACCACCAGCATTCCTGTGGTGCCACCCAAACCCGAGCACTCCCTCACGGAGCAACAGGGACTTACTTGGTCGGCCGATAATCCGGGATGGAACGATCCAGAGAGATTTTCTCACTGAGGTAGGAGTTGTAGCCATATTTCTCATGGGGTCCCTTTGCCTTCTCCTCCTCCTCAGGGGACAGGGTGGCTGGCAGGCCACCCTTCCCACGCCCCCCATAGCCTTCGATGAGACCGAGTGACTTGGACAGACCTCGAGAGAAAACAAAGACCACCAGCACTGTTAAAATCCATCTCCGTTCTTTCCAGCCATCAAAGACATTCAAATACTCCAAAAATCCAAGGTTGGTTTGTTGAAAACATTCCAAATTCTAGTTCTCTGGCCCAGTGCTGGAACAAAACTGCCTCAAGTCTTGAAAGTCCTCCTGGCTCAGGCACGCTGTTCCTGACAGCTCCACCACTGGCATCCGAGTGATAACCTGTCCCAGGGATCTCTGTATTTATTTAGTTGTTAGGGAGGTTATTTAGGCCTCCTTCCCACTCTCAGAGAGGTAATTACACAGAAGGTTAGGTGTCCCCAGGAGAAGGAGAGGTTGAACACAGAGTAAGAATAAAACAGGGTTGGTTAACTGCCAAGTGAATGAGTTTTTGCTCGGTGTGAGCAGGGAACAGCATACAAATGCTACGGATTTAAAAACAATTTCCCCCTCAAAGCTTTCTTATCTTTTAAAGTACAGCATTCCCAGACCTTTATCAAGGGGAATTATTTATTTATATCTGCAGAGCTGAGGGAAATAGGCAAAGATCAAAACATAAAGAGCTCTGTGCATGATTTGGTGCTGACTGTGGGTAGCCAAGTTCAAGCTCATGTTATTATTTATTAGACAGGATACCTGGAATTTTAATATTTTTCATTTGCAGAGACTCTTTTTGTCAGAAACCTAAAAATAATGTTGGATTTGTTTGGTTTGCCTTTTTGTTTGTTTTTTTTTAATTAAAGACACCAGGGTAAATTCTCCTTTGTTTCAGTGGCAGAGCAGGACAGATTTTGTCACCTCTGTTGCTTTTGAAGGGACAATAACCTTGAGGTTGTGCACAGGGTTTCAGGATGAGCTTGGTCCAGCTCCCAGACCTCCCATGGACCTCCTCTGCCCTGGAGAAAACACTCCTGCCTCCCCACAAGACACAGATTTAAACACATTTTTCCCTCAGAAGTAGCATAGAGAGGCAGAAAGAAAATCACCTGGGAATGTAAATCACAGTTGGAAGCAGGGGTTGAATTATCATTGAATTATTATTAGTATTGCCATTCCTGTTATTGCTGTTATTCCTATTATTCCTTCTGACAAGGAACCTCTGCACAACCTTCCCTGCTCCATCAGACTGCTGGAGTCCCTCTGACCACACTTGATTAGATTTTATCCCAGGATAATCACAACAGATCAACTGCCAGGAGCCACAGGCTGTGACACAGGGATGGATGACACATCCCAGCTGCCTTTTTCCATCTCGAGGCTCAGAAGAGCCGGAGGAGCCGGTCAAGAAGATGGGAAAGGGGACACTTTGTGGCCTGCAGAAGGTCAGGAGATCACTCTGTGAACTTCCCAACCCCACCCAGGGGACACAGCCTGGTTATGGAGGGAAGAGACACCAATTTCATTTTACGCACAGACCGCGGCAGAGTTAAACAGTATTTTTAAAAAAATATATTGTCACAGAGACAATTCTTCTCAAACTATCTGTTTCTTCCTCAAAATCTGATCTTTCTGCCCAAACACATTTCCTCAGAGTACCCCAGGTCTTGCCCAGTTCATCAGCTGAGGGATTTACCACTCTAACAGACACACTCTAACAAAAACTCAGTTTATCTTTTCAATTCCTTCTTCTACACATTCCCCATGAAACAGTTCCACCAAAATCCATAACAAATTCTTCCTGCCTCTCCAAGGACTGGAAGACTGAGCTGTGAAGCCCTTCCACAGTTCACTTCCACTACAGGAACCCTCAGCATCCACCAGTTTGCTTTTAAAGCTTCATTTTGCTTTTCTTGATCCATTTTAACACATTTCTCACTCCCCCAGTGCTCTTGCTCTTGGTGCTTTGAATCTGGAAGGGCAGTGGGGACTTTCTGAGGTGGGCAAGGCCTGGCAGAGGCTCTGTGGGTGAAGGACCTCGGTGCTGGGCAGTGGCACCTGGGGCTCCCCCTCAGTGGGATATCAGAACCCAAACATCACAGCACTGTGGCTCTGTTTAAAGCAGGTTTTAAAAACACAATCTGGGTTATTATCAAGAGATTAAAATCTGAGTTTAACTCAGACATTGAAGGCAGAGCTCCACACTTGCAGTCAGCAGGGACAGACTCATCCCTGCCAGGCTGATCCATCCACCACAAGCTCTGTCAGCCTCCCTCTCAGTCTCTTATCTCTGTCCAGTCCAAGGGAATTGAGTTCCCAGCTCCAGCACCTCAGGGAAGTACCTGGAATTCCAGGTGAGGGATCCCCGCTCAGTGTTCCAAATCCCAACAACCTCTGAGGCCACAGCAGCCTTTCCACAATGGTGCAGCTGAGCTGGTCTTTGCAGCAGCAGGAGAGGCCTGGAGCAAGGACATCTTTGCCAAGGAATTCTGCAGGCTGGGTGTTCCCTCCAGCCAAACCTTCAATCCACCAGCAGCGCCGACTGGGAGGGGGGGTGGGAGCTGCTGGACAGCACCAGGACACCTTTACTTGGCCTTCTGTGGTTCTCTAACACAACAAAGATACCCCAGGGGATGGTGCATTCTCTGTCTCTCCCAAGGTGCAGTCAAGGCATGGGCAGAGCCCACACAGACCCCTCTGTGCTCCCGTGCTTGGGAGGAGGCTCTGCTGTGACACTGCAGAACGAGGGACCTGGTGAAATGAAGCCTCTCTTGAGGAACCAGAGAGAGGCCAAGACATGATTTATATCCACCAGGTCTGACTGACAAACCTATAATGCCATTAACTGCTTTATTCCATGACCACAGTCATGACAACTGGACACACACACATCCCAGCACACACTTCTCTCTCCTCACTGAGCACATTCCCTTATTTCTGCATGTTCTGTCCTTCTACTGCTCTCAGGAAGTGCAGATAAATCCAAGTCATTTAACCAAGGGAGTCAATCAAGGTGATCCATCTGTATGTGCTGGGCAGGACACTGCTGTGATCCATCCCCTGCCTTCCAGGAGAGCAGCCAGGATATCCCACAACCTCCAAGGGAGAGTCATGGAGATGAATATTCCCAGGTGTGATGTGACAGGGAGGATCTCCCTGTCTGTCTCTGTGCTGGTTGAACATTTCTTCCCCCAGCCTGGGCTGTCAGGAGGGCTCAGCCCTGAGTGGGGATGTCACGTTGGTGTGCAAGAGTCGAGGAATGTTTGGCAAGAAAGGTAATTCATGTCCAAACAGAAGAGGAAGAAATTCGTTTCCAGCTGGCTGGAAAGGTGCCTCAGGAGAGGCAGGACTGGAAACAAATGGTTCCAGCAGATCCTTGTCCAGTCAATCCTTTCACTGGTTTTTATTCACCACATTTTTGGGCTGCACAAAGGGCACCTTTCTGTGAGCTCGAGGTGCTTTTGCTGTAACTTCAGAAGTTCCCCTCAGCCCAGCCCATGTGGCTGCTTCAGCCAGGCAGGAACAAGGGAAAGCTCCTCACAGGGAGCTCCCAGGGCTTTACATCAACCCACATTTCATGTCCGAATCCCAGAATATTCCCAGTTGGAGGGGACCCGCAAGGATGATCGAGTCCAGCTCTTCCATGACTGGCCCATACAGGGATCAGACCCACAACCCTGGTGCTATCAGCACCATGCTCTGACCAACTGAGCTAATTTTGGGAGCACAGAGACACCCACACACTTCCCAGGCCTAAGTGAGGGCTCACTAAGGGCTCCCCTGATCTCCAGTGACCTTTTCCAGTCCCTGCTGACACCCCTGTCCCTGCAGCAGGACCCCAAGGTGTCAGGGAGCTACAGCCTGCAGGCTTTGGGAGGTGGCACAGAGACCTTCTGCCATTTCCTGCCTGCCCTTCACAGCCTGCATGGAAACATCACAGGACAAGGGAGCTCTCCCTGTGTCCCAACAGCAAAATGCTGCCAATGGAGGAGTTGGTGCCTCTGGAGCCGCAGGAGCAGGAGGGGAACAAACCTCTGAAGGCAGCTGATCCCCACACAACTGCCCAGGGCTGGTTTCCAGCACAGCCTTCTGCTGTGGCCTCCTACCAACATGTGCTTCCCTTGGAAAACCGTCAGCCCTTTGCCAAACTTCCTCTTGAGGGGCACAGGAGGGGCAGCTCCGACCTGTGTGAGCAGGGACAGCCCCCAGGGAATGGCTGGAGCTGTGTCAGGGCAGGCTCAGGTTGGATCTCAGCCAAAGGTTCTTCCCCCAGAGGCTGGTTGGGCACTGCCCAGGCTCCCCAGGGCAGTGGGCACAGCCCCAAGGCTGCCAGAGCTCAGGGAGGGTTTGGCTGATCCTCTGGGGCACAGGGGGTGACTCTTGGGGCTGGGCCTGTGCAGGGCTGAGGGTTGGACTTCAGGATCCTTGGGGGTCCCTTCCAGCTCAGAGGAGATTCTCTGATCCTGTGATTCTATAAAACTTTTTTAAAATCAGCCTGGAAGGGCCAGAAGTCACACACAGAGACACAAGGAGCAAGAAAGAGCAAGAGCATGATCCTGTCAGCTTGTTTCCTCCAGGAACAGGGCTAATAAGCAACGAGTCAAAACTGCTCCCAATTCACAGAGCGAACCCTTCATCATTCTGGGCAGGCACCAAAGCAGAAGTGCTGAACCACTGCCAGAAAGTCTCTCCTGATGTCTGCTCCAGCCCATCTCCAGTGATAAACAGCACTAATCCCCCTCAAAAAGGCTTGATCTTGGGAGACAATTCACTCCCGGGGGAATTCTGCCAGCTCTTGAGGTGGTAACGAGCTGCATCACCATGAGGTGTTCAGGGCAGATCAGAGCTCTGAGCAGCCTCGAGCTTCACTCCTCCCAAAGCCACATTCACCCAAGTTCCTTAAAAACAAAACCAGGGTGTTTTTTTTCAGAATCTCCTAAAAATTCTGAACTTTGCAACAAAAGGAATATATTGCTCTTATACTGCAGGAATAGAAGGACAAAACCCACACCACTTAGAGCTGCCAAGATCTGAGTCCCTTCTCCTGAAATGGCCAGACATGGCATCCCTGGGGACTGGCAAAGAGTTGGTTTTCTTCAAGATGATATAAAAATTTAATCTCTACAGCAAAGTTATTCCTAGACTGAGTACAGTTCTAGTAAATATATTTGTCTCTTCTTAAACTGGTAGTGTATTTCCTGAGGAGACAGGAGTTTTCTAGGATAGAGAAAACCTTTAGTAAAAAATAATGTAATGGGATACCCAGCCTTCATTTCCAAACAGTCTCCTTGGGAGCTGCTGGGGTGGGGGGGGAAAGCATTTTGCTCCATGTCAGCCTGGATGAAGGAAAGCATTAACTCTGATCTAAACCTCAGCTGAGCAAACTTTAAGGTGGCTGGGGAAGAGGGAAGAGGACCTGAAAGTAAAAGGCATCTCTGATAAACAGGGGTGTTGCGCCTTAATGCTGAGGGTGGAAAAGAATATCAGCCTTCCAGTACCATAAAGGGGGTCACAGGAGGGCTGGAGAGGGACTGGGGACAAGGGCTGGAGAGACAGGACAAGGGGAATGGCTACAAACTGAGTGGGTTAGGTTGGATATCAGGAGGAAATTCTCCCCTGTGAGGGAGGGGAGGCCCTGGCACAGGTCACCCAGAGAAGCTGTGGCTGCCCCATCCCTGGGAGTGTCCAAGGCCAGGTTGGAGCAACTTGGGCTAGTGGAAGGTGTCCCTGCCCATGGCAGGGGGTTGGAACAAGATGATCCTTAAGGTCCCTTCCAGCCCAAACCATTCTGTGATTCTAACATAGGAAAGATTTCTGGAAAAGCAAATTTTTCAGCTGCATCTTTCTTTATTTATGTCATCCTGCTGAGAAGTACACACAGCTCAGGTTGAAAGGCACACTCCTACAATAAAGAGGAACAAAAACCCCTCCTCCTCCAGAAGAGATAAATAATACTGAAATGGTCCTGAAAACACGGGAACCATAAAGAGAAAATTACAGGAGATGTCTCTGAAAATTACAGCCCTGATTAAGTTGAGCACTGGGATCTTCCAGCCTGGAGAGCTCTCACAGGGATTTGGGCTCCTGGCCTCTCTCAGCCAGAGGTCTGAAGGCCAACAAGACATTTCTGACTCGGGGAAAAGCCACAGCAATGGGGTAAATGGCCCAATCTGTGCCCGTGTTCCAGCACTCCCAGCGCTTGTGGTGCCTCTGTGGGACCTCCCAGGGGACATGGACAGAGAGGACACAACTGAGAGGCTTTTAGGGCATTTTGTGAGAAACTACAACAGCTACCAAAGGGCAAAATGTCCCAGGTAATGCTGGAAATTATGGAAAACTGCTGGAGTCTGTAGTGTTGTCCTGCTGATCGCTGCACATACAGACTTTAAAGAAGGGCTCATTAAGGATAAGGGTAATTGGCAGATGAACAGGCACCAATTTTCCTTTGCAGCTTTGGTGCAACCTGGGACATGGGATTTTCTCTTTTCTCCCTGTTTTTACACAGTTTTTAGCCAGTCCTTGCTCAGGCCTTTTGTTTATTAGAATAAATAACTCTGACTGTAGGTTACACTACGTAACATGCAACCTGTGGCAATTGTGGAGGGAATACCAAACACAGCTGGCTCTGGGACCTTCCCTGGCACTCACCTCCTTCTCAGAGCATCCTTATCCTCCTGCAGAGGGAACTAAAAGTAGCAGTAAAGGGAGCAGCAGAAAAGAGATGGGGGGAAAAATATATAGTTTTTTAAAATGAGCTTAAGTACCAGAGTCTAGTGAAAAAAACAGTATTCCCCTGAACCCTGCACAGTTTTCTTCAGGGTACATGTAAAGTATATTTTTCCCACTTATCAAAAGCCAGTATATCCCCAAAATGGGATGCTGCAGCACTTCCAACAAATCCCCCTTGCTAAAGGATCAATGTCCTTCCCTTTGGACAGTACTTTTCCAGTGAGCTGTTCTTTAGCATATCAGAACATCTCCTTCAGCTGCAGGGATCCAAGAGCTGCCTGGTGTCCTTCACCATGCAAATGATGTGGTGGTTTACTGCAGAGATTAACATGAACATGGGCACTGGAAAAAGAAAACTTCCAACCTCTGCCTTCACACTGAATGACAAATGTGAGCCCAGAAAAAGGAGCAGGTCCCAGACTTGGCAAGCAGGGATTTTTAGCCAGACACAAACTGAAAATACAGCATATTTTACCTGTAATGCAACATATTGCATCTCTAAGAAAGCTCCTGCCTATGTAAAATGATGTGAATAATTCTCCCTGAAATGAATTTGGCCAACAGAGCATTAAGATTTCACTTAAATAATTGTGACAGGTGGGTGTGAGTGACTAGAACATATTTTCCTGCAGCCAGCCAGGCAAGGACCAAAACAGGATGGGCACATATATTAAATATAATATATTAGATATATTAAAGTGTTCAAGGCCGGGCTGGATGGAGCTCTGAGCATCCTGGTCTGGTGGAAGGTGTCCCTGCCCAGGGCAGGGGGTGGAACAAGCTGAGCTTTAAGGTCCCCTCCAACCCAAAATATTCTGGGATTCTATGATTTAAGGCAGATTAGATGACAATTTGTAGAAGAATGATTTAAGCACAGCTGCATTTACATCTTTATGGGAATGTTTTCCAAGGTTTTTTCCCACCTTGTACTGTGTGGAAAAGGTGGGAGAGCACAGTCACACTGCACAGGGCTTGAAATCTCATTTGAAATATTTAGACATAAATATACATTTATATATATCTACACACGCACATATTCAAAATTGAGGTTTTCTTATCTATATGAAAATGGAGACACAGAGAAATTCCCCTCAGAGCCAGAGGGAGGATCAGCACCTACTGCAAGGACAATAAAGCCATCAGGGGAATGTCAAAGCCAGTCTCACCCTGCTTAGGCCATTACACCACCAAGCTGGGGTTCCAAATGAGAATTTCCCAATCAAGATTTGCCTCTGGCACAAAATAACAGAAATCCTTCAGCTGGCCGAGGCTTTTTAGTTCTGAGGAATAATTTAGTTGATTCGGAAACCTGGGACGAGCAGAAGAGCTTGGACACAGTTCTGTGCTCCGTGAAAGTCTGAAGATATTGGAATCCACCATCCTCCTTCACATTTATAAAATCACTGTTGAAGGAGGAAGGATTTAGCAACAGAGTCACAAATCTGTGGGCTGGGGAAAGCTCTTTGCAGCTCAGCAGGGAGGACAGGCAGTGCCTCCATGGGAGTCTCAGGCAGAGAGATCTTGTTCAGACACAAAAGACAAGCCTGGAGGTGATTTGTATCCCCAGGAAAACCCTGGACACCTGGGAAGCATTCCTGGCAATTTAATAATTAGAGGAATGCTCTTCCCTGGTGGGTGCTGGTATCACCACCCAGGAGATGGTGCTGCTGCTGGGGCTGCCCTTCCAAAGGAGAAATTCCAGTCCTGGAGCCCATCACTTACAGGTTTCACAGGATCCCAGGATGTGCTGAGCTGGGAGGGACCCCCAAGGATCATCAGTCCAACCCTCAGCCCTGCACAGGCCCAGCCCCAAGAGTCACCCCCTGTGCCCCAGAGGATCAGCCAAACCCTCCCTGAGCTCTGGCAGCCTTGGGGCTGTGCCCACTGCCCTGGGGAGCCTGGGCAGTGCCCAACCAGCCTCTGGGGGAAGAACCTTTGGCTGAGATCCAACCTGAGCCTGCCCTGACACAGCTCCAGCCATTCCCTGGCTGCTGTCCCTGGTCCCCCCAGAGCAGAGCTCAGTCCCTGCCCCTCCTCTGCCCCTGCCCAGGAAGGTGGAACTGCACTGAGGTCTCCCCTCAGTCTCCTCTGCTCCCAAAATGACCAGTTATTCCCTGCTGCCCTTCACATTCTCCATGGTTTTTAATGGATATGGCTTTCCTGTGCTTTTCCCCCCCTCACTTTGTGCCCCCCTGGGCTGGCACAGGGACCCCTGTGACCAAGGGGCAGCTCCCAGGGCTCTGTGGGATGAAATGTGCTGGAATAAACCACATCATTCCATCAGCAGGTGCAAGACACAGGCCTTGGAAGGAAGGATCTATATTTTGCAGGCACGACACTGATACATCTGAGGCAGTTTCCAAGTCCAAACACACCACCAGCATTGACTCACAGTTCCTGGGAACAGACTGGGATCTGTGAGTGGGGAGGGATGAAGGGGATTTGCAGAAAAGGGAAAGAAAAGAGTATGTTACAGCAATCTCACACTTCATGACACACAAATACAAATTTATATCTCTGAGTAACAGATGGGACCATCATATTCTGGAAATAGCTGTTATTTATTGGAGAGAAGGGAGGAAAAAGAAGCAAAAAGGAGTAGATCACAATGGATAACAAAAAGGAAAATCAGGGTCAAAGCCATCACTAAGATCATTTAGTGAGACAGCTGACTCCAGGCACACCATATCCAGGTTCAAGATGTTGAAGAACTCCAGAGAGCTCACTTTATTAAGCCCTCCTTAAGGGCTGCTTTCAAGGATCCAATCTCCCTGGGATGCAGGCAAAATTATTTCCCTACAGCACACAGAAGGTATTTCCAGGAGCTGGTTACAACAGTCTGAAGCAATCTTCTCACAAGCTTTTCCCTGCTCTTTTATGGTGGCCCAAACCATCACAAAGCACCATCAAGCCCAGGCAGCAACAAGAGAGCAAAGAATACTCTCAGAAAAGGGACATGTAGAGAAGAGCACCCAGCATAGAATCCCAGACTGGTTTGGGTTTAAGGGACCTTAAAAGACCATCCAGTTCCACCTCCTGCCCTGGGCAGGGACACCTTCCACTAGCCCAGGTTGCTCCAAGCCTCATCCAACCTGGCCTTGGACACTTCCAGGGATCCAGGGGCAGCCACAGCTTCTCTGCCCAACCTGTGCCAGGGCCTCCCCAACACAACCAGCTACCAAATCTAATGAGAGAGAGAAGGGGTGCCCAGCAGAGCAGAGCAGGTTCTCCCCCAGCACAGCATCCTGGACAGCAGCTCGATTCCAAGACAACACAACTAGAGCTGCATGGCTTAAGTCCACCTTCCTGGTGAGACCCTCTGGCATCAGCACTCTGGGTTCAGTTCATTTTTGGGGCCCTTTATCTCCATCACTGGTCACTTCAGCAGCTGCAGCCAAAATGCTCCACAGGCTTCTCCCTCCAGGCCTGTTTGGGCATTTCCCCCTCTTAAGAGCAGACTAGAACCCTACAGAGCAGACCAGCACCAGGTGAGCAGGGCTGGCTGCTCCACTCCCAGCCATAAATCTGGGAGTCACCTGCTGAGGCTCAGGACAAGAGGGGACTCTGGGCACACATCTCTGGATGCTCTGTGAGAGGAGGAGGCTCCGTGCAGGAGGGAATTATCCCAGCCTCTCCTCACAGTGACAGCAGTGAGGTTGAGAAGCCCCACTAAAAAGCTTTATCCAGCAATCCATCTGCTCTGAGGGAGCACAGAAAGATCTAAAAGCTGATGAAGTATCATAAGAGGAGTCTGAATTAGCAGCCTCCCAATGCCATAGAACATAAACCACAGCAGGACTCGACATTACAGATCTGATACTGTTCCAGGAACTTCAGGGATCAATTTAGGGCCTGTCACCATTCAGAAGACAGAAAAGGGCCCTGGTCCACACACCTAATGATGTATTGATTCAGCAAAGCCCTGAGTGCAAGCTCTGCACTTGTTGGGCTTTGTGAAGCACCCAAACTACTCCCAAAGAGGCCTGTGGGATAGCTCAGGACACAGGAGCCCAAGTGAGCAAGGCCAAGGGCAAAGGCAATCCTGCACATTTACAGTGCTCAGCCGTGAGCCCCACAGGGTGACCAGAGGAGCAACTGTGGGCAGCTTTAGTTTTAGAAGGCAGATTGCAATTGAAGCAAGAATTAACTGTCTTGCTCTCCTCTCTGAGCTGCTGGGACATCACTCTGGCAGGACACAGCCTGCCTGCAAGGCTCTCAGAGATGATGGCAGGGCAGCTCCTTGCCCAGAGGAGTTATAGATACCCCATCACTGGAAGCCTTCAGGGTCAGGTTGGATGGGGCTTTGAGAAACCACTGGAAATAGATGATCTTTAAAAGCCCCTTTCAACCCAAACTGTTCCATGACTCTGACCCTGCACTCTCTCCATTTTGAAGCCCAACCCAAGCATCAGAAAATCAGGATAGATCATAACACCTTCTTCAGCACAGGCAGTTTAAGGGGCTCCCAAACTCTTCCATCCTCAGCAGCAAAACATCAGCCCCCTCATTTGTGCTCAGGCACTGATTTGTGGGGCCAAACTGCAAACTATTCATCCCCAGGTAGTCACTCCCACCAGCCACTGCCCAAAACCCACCTCAGACACACCTTTGGTTTGACTTGCATTGCTGCTTTTATCCCCCAGTGTCAAACTGAACTTCCTTGGGTACCACAGTCCATTCCCACCCTCCTCACAACCCTTCTGCTCCCAGGCAAAGCTGCTGGCTTGGACACACCAAAGAGACATCAAACTCCAGTGCCAGCACAGGACCACACAGCCAAAGGTGGGGAAACAAGAATTCCTTAAATCCATCTTGTCCCAAGAGAAACCGTGGCTGGAGTTACCCCCACAGAGGGACAGGGAATGGAACAGAACCACAGGAGCAAATATGGAATCAGGCAAAGAAGAGAACCCACAGAAACACAAGCCAACAGTTTCTAAACCCCATTCAAAGGTTATAAATAATATTTTGCACTTTTATTTTCATGAGGAATCTGTTATTTCCAGGCCGTGCCTCCATAACAAGCTGTTCATGTTTGTGGTTACTTTTAATGCGTGTTCTTGTTTTCCTTCCTGCAAACATTTCCTCTCTCTATAGATTAGTTGGAAAGGAGGGGAAAGCTGCCATTTGGCAAGAAAAGAAATGAAGAAATACCACAGTGTAGTGCAGACATGAACACAAAGCTGGATGCTCCAGTTTGGGTTGAGTTTTGGGGGGGGGTGGCAGGTTCAGCAGCAAAGTGTGTGAGCCCCATGCACGGGGCACCTCCTCCACAGAGCCCTGGGAGCCAGGGAATGGGAGAGGGCAGGGAACCAAACTGCTGGATCAGGCTATAAAACCTGCAGAGGTTGATGAGGCTGACCAAGGAGCTCCCTCCTCCCTCCCTCCTTCCCACTCCTGAGGGGAAGGGAGGAAAACACGGGTGGTGTTTGTGAGCCGTGGCCCCAGGCAGAGCTTCGTGTCATTGAGGCCAAAAAGCTGGACATCAGTGGACATAAAAAGGTGCTGTAAGAAGGGACTGTACCCTGAGACAGGGCACTGCTCAGAGGGGTCCTCACAGTGCTTCCCAGTTTCCCTACAGGGGCCCTTTGATCTGTATTATCCCTCCCTGGACTACTCCTGTGTGTGCTCACTGAGCTATTTTTTAAGACCAACATGTCAGAGAAGGGATGGCATTGCCCAAAATGGGCTTTCCCCAAAAAAGAATGTAACTATGATGTTAATTTGGCAGCAGGAAGAGAAACTCTGAGTTCACAGGTACATCTTCAGCAAGTGTGTACAAGTTTCACCCCCCTAATTGCATTTTACTGAGCTGTGAACTTACTACTTACTTTTCAAGGTCAAGAAAGTCTGTTTTACAGGGCCTTGCCCAGTGCATTTAACTTCTCTGACACCTCTGGGTCTGGCTGTGCTCAGACATTCTCCTCACTCAGTGCCCAGGCCAATTTGTGGCTGGTTTTCGGGTGTGCTCTCAGACACACAGGGCACCCCAGAGAGTCCTTGTGCTCTTCAAACTTCTTCCCATCTGTCTGCTCTTGGCAGACAGGTCGTGGGGGTGACACACCGTGACCTGCAACATCCAGGGCCACCAACAAAGGAGCTCATTTGGCCACCAGAGAGAAAGATTCTCACTGCAGTGCCTTTCTTCTTGTGCACATCTGCTTTCTGCCAACTAACACTCCATCCATGGATCCAAGGCGGGGCAGTAACACATTTGGTTGTAATGAACACAACAGGCACCTCTGGGACAAAAAGCTGGAATTGCTCCAGTGGGACTCAGTGAAGGTGAAGGCAGAGTTTTGTGTAAGTTTAAGCAGTTTGCTACCAAACCCAACCCAAGTGCTGAAGTAAAGCTTGAGCTGAGCTGCTTTGCCATCAGGGCCCCGAGGAAGGAGGGCTGGAGCTTGGTCTCCCCCACCAGTGCACATCTGTGACTGGTTATGCTGTTCAGCACTGGGAACAACCCCTAAGAGGCCCCAGATGTGTGACTGTGAGACTCTGTGTTTCTACAGAGAGCTCCTGATGACAGGCACTAAGTGCTTTAAAGACATAATTAATGCTCAGAGCACTCCTGAGAGGGAGCTAAATATAGGACTTGGGTTTTAAGGTACCTGAGGTAGGACTGTCCTTGTTCTTTTTGTAGAACACTGGGTACAACACAGTGTGTGGTACAACAGGGTCTTGATCCCATTGTAGTTGGTGCTCCAGGAGAACTCAGGAGAAAACACACCTCAGTCAAACACAGAAATAGTTTGTCCAAGGTATCTTAGCCTGGAAGGATCAGTGCTCACAGACAGAATCCGAGCTCTTGGGAATTAGAGAACTTCCTCCCTCCTGAACAACCTGCCAGGGCAGGGTGGTTTCCTCCAGAAGCCTCCCCTCTTGAGTGGCCACACCAAGTGACAGGTGACACCTGAGCCCTGACCTCAAGGGGCTGTTCTTTGACTCTGAGAGCCAACCTGGCTGGTCTTGGGACCAGGCCAATCCAGAGGCCTCAACCACTACAACACTTGACACAATCCTGTTTTTAGCAAAAGAGGAGTGTCTGGAGCCTCTTTCTGAGAGCAATGCACTCAATCAACGTGATGACAGGAAGCCCCAGGGGTGGCTCAAGCACTGAGGGGTGTGCTGTCTCCCTGGCTCAGCCTCCATCAGCCTCCTGCCCTGCAGAAGAGATTCCCACAAATCCCAGGGATGTGCCACCAGCATCAGGACAGTGCACACTTGCCCCTTCATTTCCCCCTTGGGGACCAGAAAGCAAAGAGGACTCACCAAACGTGGCCTTTTCCAAACCCCTCCCTGGAGGACCTGCCCTGTGTTTGCCACAGAGTCAGGACTTCCCAGGCTGCCACACTCCTCATCTCCACCTTCCCTCCCACCCTCCAACACACACACTTCCTTCTTCTCTCATTCCATCCCACCTTCACCTGATTTCCATCTCTTAAAGTCCCAGCACAGTCTCCCTTCCACAACCACATCCCTTGAACACTTCAGTCCTTGCCCCCCACAACCTATTCCTGTCTCTCCTCCTAAGACTCCTGCCAATATTCCCACAAATACCAATTAATTCCCCCCTAAAACCTGTGCTAATGAGTAACCCTGCAGCTCCCAGCACACAGGCAGGGACTGTTCTTTTTGTGGTGATACTTTAGTTAAAAAAAAAACAAAACAAAACAAAACAACTAAAAGCCTTGCCATTGCTTCTTCTAGACATACAGGGAGAAAGACAAGTTGTTAGGGCAATATTTTAATTAATCCCCAAACTGATCATCATAAACCATTTGGGAAACACCTCACAACAGCTCAAACACTGTGTTATATCTGCCTCTCACTCTTCCAGCTCCCTATGGAATGCAATTAGCACCCACCTGGCAAAGCTGGCCCTCTTTGCCCTTCAGCAAATTAAAGGACTTAAGGGGGGGGAAAGTGTCATTGTACAATACCCAGGGTCACCAACCTCATTTAGCAGCTCCCTGCCTTTCCAGGTCAGGGTTAGCAGGGAATCAGCTGCTCACTGGAAAATGCAGACACGGAGCTGCCAAATCCTGAGCCACATCCCCTCCCTGCTCAAGCAGGTCCAGAGATGCTGTGGAAAAGATGCCCTAAAAAGATGCTCTTTCAGCAGAAAAGGGTGCTGCTTCCAACCCCCAGAACAGTTACAAACCCCAGAGCACAGAATGAAAACCAGACCTTGCTGGGAGCTGGGGACAGAGAGGGGAGATGAGGAGCCACACTGGGGACACCTTCCTGGGACAGGACAGGGTCACACCCTCCCCTGACTCACACAGGGCATGAAGGGGATTGTTTCTTTCCCCCCACACTTTCCCAAAGACATCCTTCCAGGATCCACCACTTTTTTCTTCCTGCTTGCCATGACAAATCCTTCCACACCCCCTGAGTCTGCAGAGACTGGGTTGTCCTTGGGGAAATTGTTCCTGAGCAGAACACAGCTCCTGCCTCACATGTGGGTCAAGAGGAAAGCCAAAAAGCATTACATCCATTTCCCCATGTTTACTTATTAAGGATATGCCACCTTTTGACAACACCTGAGAGCAACTTGGATCTATAATTCAAAGAGAATAAGAAATGTTGAGCAGGAAATGAGGAAAGGCAGAGAGAGCAGTGAGCTGCTGCCCCAACTCATCTTTTGGGCTTGAATTTGGAGTTTACAGCACACACTTTCAAAGAGTGAAGGATTGCACTTGCTCTTCAGTGCTGTTTTTCCAGTGTAAAGTTTTCCATCACCCCAGAAATTCTCACTGCTGCTTCCACTTCAGCACCAGGCACTGCTTTGATAACCCTGCTCATGGCCCTTCTTGCATCTCCACGGCCAAGTGGCTTCATTACACAACCCCCCCACTCACAGATCCTGCCCTGGGCACCAACCAGCCCTTCCTTTTCCTTCCCTCCCCTTCTCCTACACTTTCTGTACCATGATCCACCACCTGTATCTTCAGACATCTCCCCCGTACACGTGCCCAAAGTCCTCAGAAACATCCTCCAGTGACACCAGAGGCTCAAGTGCCTTCTTTCTACCAGAGAGGGAATATTGGTGTTCCTGGCTATTAAAGCATCTAATGGCAGCACTCATCCCTCTTTTCCTCAAAACTGCTCCTTTTCACTTCAACCTGCCCCAGGATTTTACCAGCAGATAACCCTTTTAATCCACATAACCATGGTGAGTGCAATGTCACTGCTCTGGATTTATGCCTCTGGATAAACTCCTGCTCAGTTTTCAAATTAGTGATGGAAAAAAGTTACCACCAGAAATCCAGACTCCAAACTACCAAACTGAACATATTCAGAGGCTGGTGCTGATTTGGCATCAAGCCATAACTCAGGTGGGCACTGGGGCTTGAAAGAAAACACTGCAGGACTTTTACATCTGCAGTTTGGAGTTAAACTTCGTGAGAGGCTTCCCTGGAGGACAGGCAGGAGGAACCCGTGAACCTGATGCACTGCAGGCACCTCGCTGTGCTCTGCGTGAGCTTAAAAGCAAGCCATTAGATTAATTAGCATGAGTAAAAGTAAGTTACATCCTCACAGCTCTCCCTGGGATCCCCCTGGGTGGAAGGGCAGCAGCCTGAGACCCGTGTGACAGCACCTGAGGGCACTGCAACCTCGGCAATCGCTCTCCACACCTTCTTCTGCAGATTAAAACGAGCCCCTGAACTGCTGCCCCCGAGTTGCTGATGGCTCGGGAGCAGCCTGACTCCCCCAGAGTCCTTCCCCTGATTTCACCGAGCCCTGAGACGGATCCTTTTTATCTCAGACTGACCTGTTTGCTGTGGGTCACCACCTTCTGCAGGTGAACACTCACAGAATCTCATCTCAGACACAGCAAAAGTTCTCCCTGTGACAAATCACCCCCCCCCCCGTTACCTCCTTGTACCTGTCATCACTTCTTGGAAGAACAAACCTAATTTCAGTCCCAGGCAGATAAGGAGCAGTTTGAACCAGGCTTATTTCCTGCATTCATGCAGGGGGAAGGACAGGGGGGATTAAGGACACACAAAAATACAGCAACAAAAAGGTAATAAATATATTTGTGCTGCTCAAGGTTTCAGCTCCAAACTGGGGCTGGCAAGCGTTTGAGGTACTAGAAATTACCTCGCTAAAAAAAACAACAAAACATCCTTTTTAAAGGTCAGATTCCAAGAGGATCCATTTAGAAGGACAGTATCACATCCTCTAGGCCAAATAATTTGTCGTATTTTCAATACATGCACACTTGTAAGGATTGTGCTGCTCATTTCAACTAGACCAGCCTCAAAAATCAATTGTTCCCACACCAAGACTTTTGGAAGAGAGAAACAGCACATGTGCTACAGCCCACACCCCCCAAAATCCTGATGCCAGCACAGGCAGAGCCCCTGCCAAGCCAAGGAGAGACCCCCAGTACCAGCCCCACTCCTCAGCCTGGGAAGTGAGTGGACACCAGAAGGTATTTTGCATAAATTAAGGCTAAATGGACATTTTTGGCCATGCTTTGATGTCCCAGCACAGCTGTTCTTCTGCTCCAGTGTAACCCAGAGCAGAGATAAAAATCTCAATATGAGAATATCTGGCAGGAAAAAAAGGACAATATATGTTTACTAATTTTTCAGAAGGTCCCAGGGCAAATTCTCCAATTTTGCACAGATTAATTAGAGTAATTAGTTAAGTCATTAACTGTAAGGTCTGTGAAGCACCGTGTTATTTTATTGTTCATTTGTACTCAATGAGATCTTGATACATGAGCAGGTTTCCTGAACGCTGCCCAGGTACAAATAACTAATGACAACAGCAATAAATGCAGTATATTTAAGGTGACAATGAGACTCTGGGAGGAAGATGTTCATCAGCACAACTTTATCACCCTCAGGGATCCAAACCTGGACTGAGGGCTCTGTGTGCCCCTGCCAAACCAAAAACTGAAGAGACCCACAAACTACCCTGTATTTGGGATTTGCTTATTGCACTGGTGGGACTTCAGGGACTGAACAGAATTTTACCAAATCTGCTTTTATCCTTTGCAATGTCTCAGCTCCCATCTCCAGCCAACACTGGCTGCTGGTTTTTAAAACACTTGCCAGTGTGTTCTAAAATGAACATCCCTCCCCTCTCAAGGCTGGAAAGAGGAGCTGCATCTCCTTAGGGACAAAATCCCACCTGCTGGGGAACACTGGGCTCACAAAGCGGGAGGGGAAGGAGAGGCGAGAGCGTGGTGGGTCCAACTGGATGTGGCACTCGGTGCTCTGGGCTGGGTGACAAGGTGGGGATTGGGCACAGGTTGGACTCAATGGTCTTGGAGGGCTTTTCCAACCTCAGTGATTCTGTGAATCACCAGCAGGAAACTTCTACCAGCACCCAGAGGGCACCACGGACCTATTTCTTGGTGTCACTGTCACTGTAACGTCCTCGGGTCAGTTGACTGGACTTTGTAAAGACAATTTTCTCTTATTCTCCACTTTAACACCTACAAAATCCAATATTTCCACGCACTACCAAGCTGTTCCCTGACAGGGGGATCCCAAGGCAGTGAAATCACAGGTACTGTTCCAACCTGGGGCTGTGTGGGCTGTGTCAGTCCCACCACAGACAGGAATGTCTGTGCTCAGAGCAGCAGGATAAACGCTTCCCATATGAGCTCTGAATAAATTCGGGGTCATTGCAGACCTCTTTCCATAATTCCCCATGTGTTACATGCCTGTAATTGTCAGCAGAAAGTAACTTTGCTCTTTATGTTAAAAACCCAAGCCCTGCTGTGCATATTTCTGGCATTTATTAAAGTTGCCTCTGTGAATTCTGTGTTAGCCCCTCCGTCGGTCAAATGAAATAATGAACAGCTGAAAATCATTACACGAGGTCTAATCCTATCTTAAGGGTAAGTCTATATCCTAGGCTAAGTAATCAAGTACTAAGTCCTACTTCCTACTATTAGTAACAGAAAAAAAAAAGCTGATTCTGGGAAAAAATTTCAGGTAACCTCAATTAATGGCCAGGAAAAAGATCAGTCACTTTTCTTCTCGGGTTTGATCCCCTGTTCAGAGCAATGCAGTCCCTGCTGCCCTGCCTAAAATAAGCACACCATGTTTTCATTCACATGATTCCCCATTATGTGACATTTAAACAAAATCCATATGTTGGCAGCAGCTCCCAAATACCTCATGGCCCAAACCCCCACCAAGAGCTCCTTAAAGCCAAATTTACCCTCCTTCCGAGCCATCTGCTCTGAGAAGCCACACTGGAGTCTCAACACGTGGTTGCAATATCCCATGGCCAGAGGAAGAGGGGAAATCAATCCCTAAGGACTCTGCTCCCAGGTTTAGGGACAAAATCTGTCATCTGAGTGCAGCCAGCTGAGCTGGTATCGGGTTCCTGAAGAACCCAAAGCTCTCAGGAATCACAGAGGATCAGGAACACAGGTTACAACTCTCCAGCACCAGCATCACTCAGATGCCAACGTGTTGCCAGCTCAAGGCTCTGACACCAGGGGCATCCCCTGCTGCCCCTGAGCAGGCAGCTGAGTCCTCCTGAGCTGATGAATTGGTCCTGTCAGCTCCCCAAAACACCCATCTAAGGCCAGGCAGGAGCAGCAGCAGGACAGGCAATGAAGATGGATGGGTTTGTTATCACACAGCTGCTCAGCTGCAGTGGTGCCCAAACACAGAGCTGGTGGAGAATGGATGGTCTGAGGGCCCCTCCCTTCCCAGCAGGGCTGTGCAGAGCTCACCCACATCCCTCTGAACCCACCCAACAGGATCCTTCCATTTCCTTGACCCTCCCAAAGTGCTGAGCAGCCTCAAAAGTCTGACAGCAGAGTGGGTTGAGATTGTTTTTAATCCCCAATTGTTTGAGCAAAAGGTAGGCAGGAATCCCCCCTGCACCACCAACAGGGTTAGAGGCAAGAACTGCATGACCTTTTCCAGTCCTTCGTGCACGTCATAAATCCCACAGAAACAGAGAGGAATTGGCTAAAGCACTTCAGGATTGGAGACTCACTAAGGTGCTTAGGCCTGAAAAAATAGTGAGTGTGAAGAATTTCAGCCTCAGAAGCCAAAGGTTTCAGAAGCTGTGACTGTCAGAGCACAGCCCCTCATGGACACACTCTGGTTATCCAGCTGCTGCTGCCTGCTCTGTTGGCCCAGATCAGGAGAACAGACAACCAAACTTATTCCCACCTAACATGACATCATCCCAGCCCAAAAAGCCCAACCTAAGGCCAGCATTTTCAGTTCCCTCACTGCTGAGAAGAGTTTACAGGAAAACTAGGAGTGCACAGAGGAACACGACAGGCTCAGAGGCAACAGTCGAGCTGGACTCGATGATCCCTGTGAGTCCCTTCCAACTCAGGATATTCCAGGATTCCATGAGCACTGTAGGCAGCCAGATGGAAGAGCAACAGAGAGAAAGAGCCAAGTGGAGGAACCACAGATTTCTTGCCTCTTTCTGAGCCATCTGACTTGGGCTTGGCTGTGAAACACAAGCCTTGAGACACCGCAAAGGCTGTTCCTTAATCCTGAGGTGGCCACCATTCTACTGCAGGAAATTCCTGCAGTCTGGTGTGACAGGAGCAGTGACACTTCTGCTTTGCTGCCATCCCTTGCAATCCAGGCTGATGAAGGAACTGGGACTCTGGTGTTTGGTCCAGAACAAACTCTGTGAGGGTGGGGAGGCCCTGGCACAGGTTGCCCAGAGAAGCTGTGGCTGCTCCAGCCCTGGGAGTGTCCAAGGCCAGGCTGGAGAAACCTGGGCTAGTGGAAAGTGTCCCTGCCCATGAGATGATCCTTAAGGTCCCTTCCAACCCAACCCATTCTGGGATCAGGTAAAGACAAGAACAGTGCTATTAATTCCTCTTTGCATTAAGTTTGGATTGCACATCTGCTGGAAAAGGAGCAGGCACACAGGGCTCGTGCTCAACAGCCAGGGGGGAGGCTGAGGAGAGCTCTCCAAGCAGAGGAAAAACATGTGCCTTCCAGAGCTCATTGGCAATTTTCCCTTTTTAATGTTATCCAGCAATAAATTTAGTGGCAGATCTCTGGATTTTGTCTTTTGAGGCACCAACACTTCAGGTCTTACAATGCAAGGATCAATACACTGTAGGTAATGGCAAAGGAAGAACATCCTTTGCTATAAAACACAGAAAACTAAATGATTCTTTCAGGGAATCAGAAGGAAAAGTAGTGATTTCAAAGGGTGAATTTTGGCCCAGAAAAACTATTTTTCCAACATCTGAATACATCAGCAAAACCCCTTCAAAAACCAAGCCATACAACAGATCCAGCAAGTGCAAGGCTGGCACAAACACTAAATAAAATACAATCATATCACAGCACTGCCTTTCGAAGGCAGCAAGAGGTGATTAAGATAAGAAAGGTGAAGAATGCAGAGATTAAAGGAAGGCTGGAGCAGATCCAAGCAGATCACACATCCCAGTTATCTCCCATGTCATCTCCCCATCATGTTGCTGGAGCACATCACAACCTGTCACACACCCCGGGCTCCCTCCCTGCACGAGCTCCACATCTCTCCATCAGCAGATTTGTCATCTTGGGAGCTCTTAACTCATCTCTGCTCCATCTCTGTCTGTGCCTGATGCTCACACAGCAAACTGCACAAGCTCAAGTCCTTGAAGCAACAGATTTTCCTTCCCACTGAGGCAGCACAAATGTGTTTGTTCCCTTGTACCTGCAGCCAGCAAAAAGCCTGGCTGCACTAATAGTGCTGCATGTAAACCACACAGAGGGAGAACCAGCTGGGGGCCACAGGGGCTCTCTCCTCTCACTAACCATTTCTTTTACAGACTGGATGTTTCCAGCTGTGATACGGAAAGATATTAAAAAGGTTTCCCATCCTCTGGCCAACAGAGAGCTCTGGTTTAGGCATCTGACACAGAATGTGCACGTGCAGTGAGATTTTTCAGTCAAGCACCAAGAGCCAGGTGTTTAAGGGTATTTAGACTCCGATTCCCACCAATTTCATTACAAGTTAAATAATATTTAATTTAAGTTAAAGCCTGTGAGAGCTCAAGGAGTGTTAGGGCAATGCTCTCAGGCACAGGGTGGGATTGTTGGAGTGTCTGGACAGGGCCAGGAGCTGGACTGGATGATCCTTCTGGGTCCCTCCCAACTCAGGATGTTCTGTGATTCTGTGATTCTGTATTTGGAAATAGAAATGTCTGTGAGGGTCTGAGCCAAATGACCTGTCTGAGGTCACAGGAGGCACACAGAAAGAGACTGAACCTCAGTTTGTCCCTCAGCAAACTGAACTAATGACAGTCTTTCCTCCAGGCACATCCTTGGGGTCACAACAGGAGATGTTTCAGACACCAGCTGTGTCCCATTCCCAGTGAGGTCCTGGCTGTGCCAGACCCTCCCATCTGTGGATGCATTTCCCACCCCAGTGATGGATGAGGGCAGGGTCTCCCCCCAGCACATTCTCCTCCTCCCCAGGTGCAGAACTGGGTTCACTGAACTGCACAGACCCTGCCCCAGGGCCTTTGGGACCCTGCTCCTCCAGCACCTCCCCAGGGCAGGATGGAATCACAGCATGCTTTGGGTAGGAAGGGACCTTAAAGATCATCCCCCTGCCATGGACAGGGACACCTTCCACTATCCCAGGTTGCTCCAAGCCCCATCCAGTGGGTATGTGATGTGACCATGCCCCCAGTACCTTGTCCCGGGCTCTGGTACTGCAGGGACCTCATGGCACCTCTCACAGATCAAGCTCTGGGGTCCCAAGTGCTGGTGCAACCCCTCCTTTTCTCCCCATGGTGTCCCACAAACATGTTGGTGAGCAAAAACCACAACTCAGCACCCCACAGGCCACAGGGCATGTCTGAAAAAGGGCTTCAGCTGAGAAAACCAGATACCTCCAGCGCCCAGAGCTCACTCCCTGTGCTGGGGAGAATATTAACAGTGCTGGCAGTGGGTGCTGAACTCACCATAAAGCTTTGGGACACCCTTGGCTTTCCAAGAAATGTTTGGGAGAACAACTGCAAACACTTCAAACTGTAGGTAAGGAGAGATGAAGGGGCAGTTAATGCATTTAGGATTTCCCTGTGGACATGGACAGGCCATTAACTTGTGGCTACTAATGAACTTAAAGCTAAAATTGTGCTTAAGTGAAAGCTGGGTCTGGAATCAAATCTCCAGGCCAGTGACACAAACAGTGGGGCAGATTCATACAGGCAAGAAGGGAAGTTGGCAGCTGGTCACTAATGGGGTTCCCCAGGGCTCAGTGTTGGGCCCAGTCCTGTCCAACATCTTCATTAATGATCTGCATGAGGGGATCAAGGGCACCCTCAGTAAGGTCACAGGTGACACCAAGTTAGGTGGGAGTGTTGATCTGCTGGCAGGAAGGCCCTGCAGAGGACCTGGACAGGCTGGATCCATGGGCTGAGGCCAGTGGTGGGAGGTTCAGTAAGTCAGAGTGCCAGGTCCTGCCCTTGGGGCACAACAACCCCATGGAGCACTCCAGGCTGGGCAGAGGGGCTGGAGAGTGCCCAGGGGGAAAGGGGTGCTGGTCAACCACAGCAGAACAGAGCCCAAGGTGTGCCCAGGTGGGCAGGAGGCCAAGGGCACCTGGGCTGTGCCAGGACCAGGGCAGGGACTGTCCCCCTGTGCTGGCACTGCTGAGGCACCTCCAGCCCTGGGGGCAGTTTTGGGCCCCTCAGGACAAGAAAGACACTGAGGGGCTGGAGTGTGTGCAGGGAAGGGAACGGAGCTGGGAAGGGGCTGGATGGAGCTGGGGGGGCTCAGCCTGGAGAAAAGGAGGCTCAGGGGGGACCTTCTGGCTCTGCAACCCCCTGACAGGAGGGGGGAGCCGGGGGGGGTCGGGCTCTGCTCCCAGGGAACAAGGGACAGGAGGAGAGGGAACAGCCTCCAGCTGTGCCAGGGGAGGGTCAGGTTGGACAGCAGGAGGAATTTCTCCATGGAAAGGGTGGTCAGGCACTGGAAGGGGCTGCCCAGGGAGGTGGTGGAGTCCCCACCCCTGGAGGTGTCCAAGGAAGGCCTGGAGGTGGCACTCAGTGCTCTGGGCTGGGGGACAAGGGGGGATCCTTTCCTTTCAGTGAGGGCTGCCAATTTTTTCCTGGGAGAACACAATCCATCCCAGTTTTGCTTAATGCTCACCCCAAATATCCCTGGACACACAACAGTGCCTGGCACTGAAGGAAATTACCTGTGCTCAGCATTCCCACAAATCAAGCCCAGTATCCAAGTGCTGGCAGGGAAATACCTGCAGCTCTGTGATCTATGGAGTCAGAGTATCTTCCAGCCTGGAAATACATCATCCCCATAATTCATGGACCAAAGAGATGGATGCTGCAGGGGTTTAAAAGCACCCCTGATAATCGGGCCTGTAATGGGTTTTTGAAGTGACTGTAAGTCTGAGGGAAGGCACGGCCCCGACGCTCCTGGAAATGGGAATCCTGCAGAGGACAGTCCCAGGAGCCACTTTTGGGATGGATGCCAGCACTTTAGAGGAGAGAGGTGGATGATTCAGGAATGGGGGAGCACAGCAGTGGCACAGGGGGGCTGGGACATGCTGCCCCCCACTCACCCCCAGAATGCTCCCTGGGGTGGATGTGTTTGCTGCATTGCACTGATTCCTGCTCTGGGAGAAGGGAGAGGGGGGAAGGAGAAGGGCAGGAAGGGAAAAGGGAAGAGAACAGAAAAAGGGGGCAAAGGGGAGAGAAAGGGAAAAGGGGGGAAGGAAAAAGGGGAGAGAAAGGGAAAAGGGGAGAAGGGGAAAGGGAAGAGAAAGGGAAAAGGGGGGGAAGGAAAAAGTGGGGGGAAAGCAAGAAAGGAGGGAGAAGGGGGAAGGGAGAAGGGGGTAATAAAGGAGAGGGAAGGGGAGAGGAGGGGAGGAGATAAAACTCAGGAGCAGTGGTAAATTCTTTAAGGTTTGCAATCTAAAAAGAGGCCAAATTTTCTCATGAGCTTCAGAGCCAAGGCCACACCAGGCTCCTTCATGATCCAAAGTGTCACCATTGATCCTCCCTCCCTGCTTTTCCTCTCTAACTTAACTAATTAATTAGCTTTCCCCACACCCTGAGCTCAGGTCCTGCCAGTCCTGATGGATGAATCCCACATGTCCAGCAGGGACACAAGAGTGTCCCAGAGATCCTCTGCAGGACCAGAGCCAGAGACACTGATCCAGCAACTGCTTATGCTTTAATTTCTGCTTAACTTTTAAAATGTGAGTGTTCCCATTGTGTGCAATGCAGCACCTTCCCCTGGCTTCCACAGCAAGCAAAAAGCAAAAGTCCCTGAAAACCCACCTGTCTGTTGAAGGGAACACAGATGCCTTGGTGTACAAAAGCCATTAAGCACTTGTTTAACCTCAAACCCATCCTTAAGAACCAGGATTAACACCAAACAGAAAGGAACAAGCACAAACCATAACGGGGTCAAATGAAACAAGCAGCAATACTTGAACAGGGAGGGCAGCAAAGGACAAAGTGGGGCCTTTAACGAGGTATCACAGATAAAATAAAAGTACCACAGGAAAAATAAAGGTACCACCTGCTTGAAAATTGCCTTTTTGCTTCAGTGCTCTGTGCAAACCCCAAAATCTGTCCCCTGGCCACAGATGTAATAAGGTACAAAAGCTGATATGAATGTGCTTGAATAATTCAGGGCGAAAATCTAAAGAATATGGGCTGCCTTGGGTACTTCCTGACATTCATCTTCAAGACACAGAAGAGGCCAAACAAGTCCTGACTGGTGTAGTTGGCCTTATCAAATCTCCTTCTTCCCTCACCCAGGTTAACGTCACGGCAGATCCAGCCCATCATGAGTTATCCCCTGGCTCCTGCTGAAGCTGTGCCTTGGAAAGCTGTCAGAACTCCTGCTAAAATCCATATCTCCAAGCTGAATGTATGAACCTGCTTTGGGGTGAAACCTGACACACAAGATGCTGCCTTGGAGCCACTCCGTTAAGATCCTTCTGAGGTAGAAAAGAGAAAAAAATCCCCAAAGACTATTACTGTTATTAATTATAATTATTAGAACCTTTGGACAAGTTGGAGAGAAGGGCGGAGAACAATCTCAAGGTCAACAAAGGCAAATGCAGGTCCTGCAGGTGGGGAGGAACAATCCAAGACACCAGGACAGCCTGGGGGTGACCTGCTGGAGAAGGATCTGGGGGTCCTGGTGGACAACCAGCTGTCCCTGCCCAGCAGGGAGCCCTGGTGGCCAAAAGGCCAACGGGATCCTGGGGAGCATCAGGAAGAGCATTTCCAGCAGGGCAGAGAGGGGATCCTGCCCCTCTGCCCAGCCCTGGGCAGGCACATCTGCAGGGCTGGGCCCAGCTCGGGCTCCTCAGCACAGCAGGGCCAGGGAGCTCCTGCAGCGGGGCCAGCGCAGGCTGTGAGGATGAGGAGGGCACTGGAGCATCTCCCTGAGCAGCAAAGGCTGAGGGAGCTGGGGCTGTTCAGCCTCCAGAGCAGACCCTGAGAGGGGCCCTCCCCCTGTGTGTCAGGGGCTGCAGGGAGGGGGCAGAGGATGGAGCAGGCTCTGCTCGGGGGGCCCAGCAATGGCACAGGAGGAACGGGCAGGAACTGATGCCCAGGAAGCTCCAGCTGGACAGGAGGAAGAACTTCTTCCCTGGGCAGTGCCCCAGCTCTGAACAGGCTGCCCAGGGAGGGGCTGGAGTCTCCTCCCTGGGGAGATTCCAGAGCCCTCTGGACACAATCCTGTGCCCTGTGCTCTGGGCTGGCCCTGCCTGAGCAGGGAGGTGGGAGCAGTGACCCACTGGGGTCCCTTCCAGCCTGACCAACCCTGGGATGGGTACAGTAAAATGACTTTGATTTCTGAAGAAAAAGCAAGGCTCAGGCACAGAGACCAGGAATTTCCTTGGGCTCCTCAAGCTATGGATTGAGAGGAGAGACTTCCAAAGACACACAGGAAAGTTAAATGCTGTGATTTTTCCAAAGGTTGTTAGAATTGCAATCCTGCAGAAACCCGGGGATCTTTTTATCTGAACACACTGCTGAGCAGCTCTACTGGTGAACTTCATTTAAGCACATGCACCTAAGCCTAACGTCTGTAAAATACTAAGTCTTACTGATTTCAGATAAAATTTGGAGTCCAGTTCACACAAATTGTTTGGAAAATGTAGCCTTTGATTCCTCTTGACATCATCTAATGCCACGCCCTAGAAAATCTCCTTACACAGAAAGTAGGATTTGGGAGTGTTTGGTTTGGAAAATGTATCTGAAAGATTGAGTTCTTGCTCCAGTGTGAGTTACCTCACTCCTCATCAGCTGCACCTGCAAGATCTCTGTTTGTTTTGGTTTTTTTAACAGAAATATCAGTGAAGATTAATAGGTGTTTTATGAAAAACGACCAGGCACCATGGAGATGTGAGACGGGATGAGGGAAGCGGTTTTTCCCTTGCAATGACTTTAATATAAATACTTTGTTTATGTTAATGTAATTATGTTCATGTAAACAGCTCAACATCAGCATCAACAACAGCACAACAAGCCTTGCTCTGAGCACAACTTCTGCTCCCCAAGGCTTAAACGTGCTGAAGTGTCAACACAGTGCCCTGGAAGTGTCCAAGGCCAGGCTGGACAGGGTTTGGAGCAATTTGGGATAGTGGAAGGTGTCCCTGCCCATGGCAGGGGTGGAAGGAGATGCTGCTTAAGGTCCTTGTCAACCCAAACCATCCTGTTTCCTATGGTCATTCCTGTGATTCAATGGAATTCAGCTCCATCACGGCACTTTCCTTACATGAGGTCATCCTCTCCAGCACATATTCCTGCTTGGAGGCCTCTGCAGGCAGAGATGGTCCCAAGAGGAAAGCTGAGAGCTCACAGGGTACAGGGAAGCTGAGGAAAAGATGCCCATGGCTGGAAGATTGAAAAGAGCCTGGCAAGGCAGGAATCCGAGTGTAGGGATTTAACAGGATAAGGATCATCCCACACATTGGCTCCTGTGGGCTGAAAAACCCACCCCTCCTTCCCAGGATAAAGATGTGAGGCCATTAAGCAGGGAAGGATGGAGGGAGGTGTCTAAGCTCTGGGGGAAGTTAACACGAGTTAATTTGAGCAGAGTGAGCCTTTGGGCTCTGCCTGTCTGTCCCAGTGCACACAGCAGAACCCAAACCTGACTGTGAGAACTGCCAGACTGGCAGTCCCTGCTCCTCCTCTCCTTCCCAGCCAGGGAGGAAAGGCAGCTCAAATGCTGTGCTCTGTTAATACAGCAGATTTCCCTCCTGAAAACAAAGACAAAACCAATCCCTCAACGTCCTGGGCATGTAATACAGACTCAGTTGAAATTCAGCTGCTGATGTAGGATGATATAAATCAGGACTGAGACTCTCCCATGGGATTGCTGGCTGGTCTCACCACCACACCTGCCTGGAACATCCTCCATCATTAACCATCCTCCTCTGTGCAGAGCTGCATTCATTCAGGAGTTGTTAAATGGCAAAGAAATGCATTGATCCAAGGATTTACAATTCCAGATGGGTTTATTACGTGAATCAAGGCTGCACAAAAAACGACCCTCTGTGAGCTGCACTTCTGAAAGACATCCATTTCCTTGGGAGGCTTGGGCATTCCAGACCACACAACACCACTGTGCATTAGTTAAACAGGGCTTGAAGCCTCCAACACCATCAGTTTGCCCCAGTGGAGATGTCACCAAACTGCAGGACTCAGGAGAGCCCTGTGTGTGCCCTCCTCGGTTCCAAACCCACCCAGAAAGGCTCCCAGTCCCAGCCATGCTCTGCAGGTTTCCAGGCACAGTGGTTTCAGCCACAAGGTTATTCCATGTCTCTGTGAACACGACTGCATTCCCACAGTGCAGTTCTGTGGTTGTATTTTTAAAGCAGACTATTAATTTTACTATAAAACACATATCTAAACCCATTAGACTGTGACGAAAAATCTAAACCAAAGAACCTACTTAACCATCTTTCATCAGCATAAGCCTGTAAGTGCTGGGTCCTGCACTTGAGTCACAACAACCCCACGGAGAGCTCCAGGCTGGGGCTGAGGGGCTGGAAAGCTGCTCGATGGAAAAGGACCTGGGGGTGCTGGTCAGCAACAGCTGAACATGAGCCCAAGGTGGGCAGGAGGCCAAGGGTACAGGGGCTGTGCCAGCCATGGTGTGGCAGCAGGACCAGGGCAGGGACTGTCCCCCTGTGCTGGCACTGCTGAGGCACCTCCAGCCCTGGGGGCAGTTTTGGGCCCCTCAGGACAAGAAAGACACTGAGGGGCTGGAGCGTGTGCAGGGAAGGGAACGGAGCTGGGGAAGGGGCTGGAGCAGCAGGAGCAGCTGAGGGAGCTGGGGGGGCTCAGCCTGGAGAAAAGGGGCTCAGGGGGGACCTTCTGGCTCTGCAACCCCCTGACAGGAGGGGGGAGCCGGGGGGGGGGTCGGGCTCTGCTCCAGGGAACAAGGGACAGGAGGAGAGGGAACGGCCTCCAGCTGTGCCAGGGGAGGCTCAGGTTGGACATCAGGAGGAATTTCTCCATGGAAAGGGTGGTCAGGCACTGGAAGGGATTGCCCAGGGAGGTGGTGGAGTCCCCACCCCTGGAGGTGTCCAAGGAAGGCCTGGAGGTGGCACTCAGTGCTCTGGGCTGGGGGACAGGCTGGGCTCGATGGTCTTGGAGATCTTTTCCAACCTCAATGACTCCGTGATTCCATGAATCACCCTGAGTGCACTGGGGAGAACCAGTCAGGATGTGTGAACATGGCACTCCTGGAGATGCTCTTCCAAGAGCCAGTCGCTGCTGTGTTGGTAAAAGCTCCGCAAGAGCTGGTTCTCTCCAGAGACCCAGAGGACAAACGAAGAAAGTTTAATCTGGATTTCACTCCAGAGTAGCAGAACAGGGGTTCAAGCCCAGAAAACAGCAGCTGGAGGAGAAGCAAGTTTTTAATATGCAAAGTCAGAGAAATCATCATAGAATGACAGAATCACAGAATGGCCTGGGCTGGAAGGGACCTTAAAGATCATCTCGTTCCAACCTCCTGCCATGGGCAGGGTCACCTTCCACTAAAATGTCAAGGCTGAAATGGCAGCACAAAGTTATGAAGAGCACCTTGTGCCCCACAGAGAGCAAACCAACTTCCAGATGAACATGCACAGACAAACACACTCCCAGTGTTTTTAAGACATAAAGCCAATCTCAGAGCTCTGCAGAACAGTCCCTGGCATGAGATCAGGCAGCAGGAGGATCTGGGTGAAAGAGTTTTCAGAGCCTGCTGGAAGCCCTCAAATGAATGCTTGATAAAGCTATTTTCTCAACAGAAAGGTCACACAGAACTGTGATCCCAAATTTCAAAGAATGCCCTCAAAAGGGCTCCCAAGGACCCACATGACCAGCTGTGTTCTGTGATCACTGAGGAAGCTCTTCCAGCTGATCAAGTTTGCTGAAATGCACAGCAAAGCAAAAAGGCCACATCAGTGCCACAAAAGAAACTACTTTTCCTCCCTCTCTCTCCCCTCCCTCCCTTAGATTTATTTGTTCCTGGCAGAGACTTAGTGAGGTGACACTTGAGGCATTGATGACACAGAACAATATCATTTTTCCCTCCACCTTAAAAAATGCAGCAAGAAACCACGGCCAAAACCAGTGGTCCAGGTGTCTGCAGGGCTGCCAGAGGTCAGTCACATTCCAATTATCTGTGCCTGGTGTTCTGAGGGAGTGCTGTTCACAGGATTTCTGGTACCCCCCCAGTGGAGGAGCTCAGTCTCCACCCCACATCAAATATGGCTGAGCAGGGAGAGCACCCATGGACAGGGAGAGCACTCAAGGACAGGGAGAGCACCCAGGGATAGGGAGAGCACCCAGGGATAGGGAGAGCACCCAGGGATAGGGAGAGCACCCAGGGACCATGGACAGAGGGATGCAGGAGAGGTGAGGGGGCAGCTGGAGGGCAGGAGAGCAACCTGTAGGCAATGCAGGATGTCATCCCTCACACTGACCTGAGCCAGGAGAGCAGATTTGAGGCACCTCAAGAGTTAACACCAGCTAGATGTCACACAGGAAGTCTGGAGAGGGGAAAGGGCTCATCCCAAATACCACAGGAGGAAGAAGGACCCACTCAGAGAAGGTAAAGTTTGTGTTGAATTGATAACTCATCCAGCCTTGGCTAAGCAGATGATGGATTTTTGGTGAGTTCCAGGCACTCTCCCAGGAACACTGCTGCAGCTTCTTGGGAGGAATCCAAGGGAGTTATCTCTCAGTCATTCTGCCTCGTTGGTAAAGGTAGGAAGAAAAATGTCCTTTGTTATTAATTCCAAATTGTTCCCCAACTGAATTATGTGCCAGGAGGTGAGGTTATTTTAGAAAATACAGAGTCCTATATTTTTAGTTCCATGAACCTCCCTTAGGAGAAGTCAAAGCCTCCTGTTGCTGCCATTTTTCAGTGTAAGAAGCACATACCTTTTGGCTGATCCATAACCAAAGGAAGAAATGGCCACTAAAACATTTGGCACCCTTTTTCTTACAAAGCTTTCTTTGTTTCCTACAGTTGCTGCTGAACCTCTGGGTTTTTCCTCTAAAATTTCTTCAATGTGACATTTAAAATTTTGACTTTTCACAAGACCTCCTCTGCATTTTTCTCTCTTCCACTGGGTTAGTTTTAGTAACAATCTTCCCTCCCTTGCTCCCTCCCATCTTGCAGTTCTGAGCAGAGAATCACAGAGCAGTTTGGGCTGGAAGGGACCTTAAAGATCATCCAGTCCCAGCCCATGCAGGGCAGGGGCACCTCCCACTAGCCCAGGTTGCTCCAACCTGGCCTTGGACATTTCCAGGGATGGGGCAACCTGTGCCAGGGCCTCCCCCCCAGACATGGAATGAGTTCAAGATCCTGGCTCCTGGAAGCTCACCACTTGCAGCACTTCTTTTTCAAAGCCCCACAATCTCTCTTGGACACCAGGGAAGGGCAGCAGCAGTGATGGGAGCCGGGTGTGAGGTGAGGAGTGTCCCCCTGTGTCCAGCCAGCACACCCTGAACTGGGGGTGGTTCCTTCAGGAGCTCTTGGACAGCACTGGTTGATTCTCCACGTGCAGTTTGGACACTGGGCACCAAACCTGCCCGAGCCAGGAGCCACTGGCTTCTCCTCCCACCCAAACACTGCTCTGAGCCCCAAGCTGTGTGCAAGGGAAGCACAGGCTGCCCTGGGGGATGAGGGAGGAGGAAGGACAGCTGTGTGTCAGTGGGCACATTTAACCTCAGCCCGAGGCTTTATCCACATGAGGCAACAAAAACCAGGAAACTGCGAAACTTCCCAGGACTCACTTGGGCATCGTTTCCATGGAACACCTTCCAGATCCAGTTCATCCAGCTCAGCTCCCTGGGGAAGGAGAAATAGTGGGACATCTCCAAAACAAAGCTTTATATGAGGGCTTTAATAAGGGGCTCTGAAGGAACAAAAAACTTCCTTCCAATGTAACAAGCATCCCTTCTTCACTACGAGCTTCCAGGGAAACAGTCTCCTCATGTGCACAGTGTGCTTTGTACATCAGCCATGGACATCTCTCTCCATAATGATCAATCAAGGCTTGTTGAGTGCACCAGGAAAATTTAAACCAAACGTGGTGGAATGTGCTTTAGCAGAGGAAGATCCAGGAGTCACACTGGATACTTCAGAGCTGGTTTTTTTTGGCTGTATCTGAGCTGGAGGTTTCACAGCCCCGGCCGTGTCTGTGCACACAGAGCAGAGATTTCTCATTTCATACATCATTTACTCCTGCAGCAACTCCACAAAGTCACAACACGGTCCTTAATACACAGAAGAGGAGAAATCCATTCTTCTCATGATAATGGTTAAGGCTGGAGATACCGAGCACAGATTTCTGTGCACAGCAAAGCCACTTGCTACAGGATAATCATATGTCCTTAATAGAAAAGTACAAGAAAAACACAGGAAAGCATCAACTCCTGGCGATTAGAGGACAATGGTTCCAACAGGAGCTTTCCCACAGCTCTTAGAAGTTATTTATGTGCAAAGCTCCAGCCCTAAGTGGAGCACAATTCTCACTGGAAGCTGTTGACAATGTTTTCAAGAGAACAAGAGGTGCCCCTGGGGGGTCAATGGGTGGCGATGTAAAGCATCCAGACTCTGTTATGTAAGACCAACACCAGTTAAATCAAACAAAAGTAATATGCCACTTGTTTGCAAGTTCAGCTTTGGCTTAAGTGTCTTCCTGTCAGGCTGTAGATGTCTTGACTTCTGCCATCACACTGCTCCCCTCCCTCCTCCCTCCCAGCCCTACAGACAGTTAGAGCTCTGCAGGACGGGGACCCCTGTCCCTTTAGGCTCAGATTTAAGCCATACTGTAAACTGGTGCTAAAGCACAACACCAACGGTCACTGGAATAAAGGGGAGAAGTAATAAAAAAAAAATAAAATTAAAAACAAACAAACAAACAAAATTAAAAAAAAATAAAAATAATAATAATAAAAAACAAACAAACAAAAAAAAAAAAAAAAAACATAAAGAGAACGGGGAAGTAACAGGAGCTTGGTGTGTTCAGCAGGAGCAGAGGAGACTGAGGGGAGACCTCACTGCAGTCACAACTTCCTGGGCAGGGGCAGAGGAGGGGCAGGGACTGAGCTCTGCTCTGGGGGGACCAGGGACAGCAGCCAGGGAATGGCTGGAGCTGTGTCAGGGCAGGGTCAGGTTGGATCTCAGCCAAAGGTTCTTCCCCCAGAGGCTGGTTGGGCACTGCCCAGGCTCCCCAGGGCAGTGGGCACAGCCCCAAGGCTGCCAGAGCTCAGGGAGGGTTTGGCTGATCCTCTGGGGCACAGGGGGTGACTCTTGGTTGCAAGTCTCACTAGAGATACCCTGGTCAGTGCTGGCAGGAAGATGGTGAGGCAAAATGCTCCAAGGTGGTGGGAAATGATCCTCACTGACTTGCATCTGATTTCCATCTTCTGGAAGAAAAATCATAATTTTCTTTGGAGGATGCAGGGAGAATGAACACAAAATTTAATCAGATGCAAAACGTTCCATCCCAAAGCCATTTGGAAAAGTCTGGCAAAGGAAGTGCCCTTTAAAGTGCTACCAAAGGGAAGGGACTGGCAGCAGGACAGAGCATGTTAAAGTGAAAAATTAAATTAAAGGCTCAAGGGATAATTTATTAAAAATCTATTACTCTGAGATTTTCCATGCCTCTGTTTGGTCTCCCAAAACACTGATTTATTAGAGATTAGTAAAGATGGGAAAGGAACGTGTGAGAGAATACCCAGACTAATACATGTATCTTCTATAATTTGAACAAAATCCCCCTGCCTGGTGTCCTGAGAGCCTGGGATCCTTCTGTGCTGCTTTAGTAAACAAACAAGACCCCAAATAACTTTTCCAGACTCAGATCACAACAAAACTCCTGTTCCTTGGCTTACACACACTCTGGGTAAACACAGCCTTGGACCAGCAATCTGAGTCCTGGGAGTTCTCTAACCCTCAGAAACGAGGAGGAAATGTTGGATGCCGAGGGACAGGTGGGTTATCCCAAGGCAGTAGGAGGTGCTGACTTCCTGCCCTGGACCCAATTTCATAGGCCAAGCAACAAATCCACAGCAGTTGGTCTGGGAGTCTTTCCTGGAGGCTGCCCAGGACAGTAACACCTCTGCCTGGGTGTTCCACCTGCTGGAACCTGAATGTTCCCCATGGAATGCTCCAGGCTGGGCAGAGGAGCTGGAAACGTGCCTGGTGGGAAAGGCCCTGGGGATGCTGGTTGGAGGGGCTGAACAGGAGCCCAGCTGTGCCCAGGTGGGCAGGAGGCCAAGGGCACCTGGGCTGTGCCAGCCATGGTGTGGCAGCAGGACCAGGGCAGGGACTGTCCCCCTGTGCTGGCACTGCTGAGGCCCCTCAAATCCTGGGGGCAGTTCTGGGTCCCTCACTGCAAGAAAGACATTGAGGGGCTGGAGTGTGTACAGGGAAGGGAACGGAGCTGGGGAAGGGGCTGGAGCAGCAGGAGCAGCTGAGGGAGCTGGGGGGGCTCAGCCTGGAGAAAAGGAGGCTCAGGGGGGACCTTCTGGCTCTGCAACCCCCTGACAGGAGGGGGGAGCCGGGGGGGGGTCGGGCTCTGCTCCCAGGGAACAAGGGACAGGAGGAGAGGGAACGGCCTCAGACTGTGCCAGGGGAGGGTCAGGTTGGACATCAGGGAAAATTTCTTCCCTAAAGGAGTTGTGAAGCATTGGAAGGGGCTGCCCAAGGAAGTGGTGGAGTCACCTTCCCTCAGTGTTCAAAAGAACACATGGATATGGCACCTGAAGACATTGCCGAGGGGTGAACATGGTGGTGCTGGTTGACAGCTGGACTTGATGATCTTAAAGGCTTTTCCAACCTTGACAATTCTGTGCTGCCGAAGCATTTTAGGGCAAAATCTCCTACATGTTCTGCAAAAGAGCATCCCTTGGTTGAGCTCCCAGAAACAGCTCCTTTTAATATGCCACCCCTTAGCTCTTTCCATCTGGGACTGTGCCCAGCTGGATCCAAAACCTGAGCCTCTGATACACCTTCCTCCATACAAAGTTGGTCCTGTACAATTCCTGAGATTACAGGAAAGGGCTCAGACAACACCAGCAGGAGCAGCTGATCCACCAGGAGCTCACCCCCTGTGAGCCCCTCCAGCACATCACCCGCCCGCACAGCCTTGGAACAAGCACCTCCAAGCTCTGCCATTCCAAAGGCTCCCAACAAACACTCATTACAAATTCAGGGCTGCAGCTGACCTCCATTAGGAAGTGGTTTATTAAATTAAAACCCCAATCCCAGAAATGGATGTTTCCTTAACGGACGGACACGATTTGGAGGCCTCACGCTGCAAAGCTGGAAAATCAAATCAAACTGTGGCAAAGCCCAAGGAATTAAAGCAATAAAGAGAAAGCAGTGGGAGGAACACAGAGACCTCTTGCCAAAGGGAAGGTGCTTATCACAGGCTTGGTACAGACTGAAAGCTCTCAGAAGTGCCACATGCAGGCAAAAAAAAAAAATTCAGCAATTATCAAGCCATGCTTGGACAACAGGTGCTAATGACATTTGAAAATCTACAAAGGCTGATTTTACAGTGTAGATTTTCTCCCTGACAGTTTTCCATGTTTGCTTCTGTGCAGAACTGGGCACATAGTTTCTCATTGTAAATGGCTGGGGTTTTTAAGCAAGGGAATTGCATTGGTTCCAGGATGTTCAACTGAGAGTCAAATCCCACCCACCCTGACTCCCTGGATTAGCAGTACACACCAGGCTACAGGGCTTGTAAAAACCCAAACGACCAACAGCAACAAAACCTACCAGAAAACCCCAAAAATCCAACCCAAACAATCAAAAAAATAAAACCCCAATCTGAAGAACAAATCCACTCCTTATCACTTCACCCCCAGACCCAGAGAGGATTTTGGACACTGCTGCCCCCCAGATCTTTCACTTCACTTTGAGCTCTGCATGTTCCAGCACTCAGTTTTTACCCTTCAGGAAGGCTCAACTTCAAGGAGTTACTTGGGGCATGTGCCCTTTTACCTGCACCCCTGAACAGGAGGCTCTGAACTGGTATCAATCCCCCCTTCTGGCTCTGGGATCTGTTGGAAAAACCAGTCCCAGAGTCTCTGGAATGCCACAAGGTCCCATCAAGCTGCACAGATTGTTTACAGGTGAAACGTGATACAAGAATTTCTCTTCAAAATCCAAACCTGCACTTCCTCTTGCCCCTAAGAGAGATGTTCTCTCCAAACACAGAGTGAAGCCCTTAAACCTCCCCTCCTCTCCTCCAGAGGTGCAGGTGATGCATCCTGCCCATCCAGCACAGCTTTGGGGTGCCTGCTGCAGCCTTGCTCGGGGCACCCCAGGGACCCTTCTGGAGTGACTGCATCCCTCCCTTTTCCTCACTGAGGTGAGATCTCTGTGTCAGTGTTTATTTATCCATTCCAAGGCTTCAGGAAGTTGTGAAGTCTCTTTAACATGCACACAAGGAGAGCAGGGATGAGTGCTGTGTGTCACTGCAGCGCTGTGGTGTCACTGCTCCAAGGCACCAGGGAATTGCAGGAGCTTCACAGGAGCAAGTCTCAGTGATGCAGAGTCTCCCTGTGCAACAGCACAAATTGTGGGCCTATATGTATTAGAGAAAACATCTAGTTAATTAGTTTTCTCAAGAAAATATGATTTTCCAGGGCTTTTCCAGGGTCTGGCACCATTGAAGCCTCACTCCTCCAACAGACGCCGTGGCTGCTGTGCCAGTGAACGTGGAACAGGCTCTGTTTGCACACAAGGGCCCATCTGTTCCATCTCCACAACTGGATCCAAGAGCTGCACTGTTTGTGTTTGTGCTGCTGCACCCACGGGAATGTCTTTATCCAATGCCACAGACTCAAAAAGGACACTGTCACCATCATTGCTCAACTGTTTCTGGGCTTTGCCTCCCTGGAGCTGAGCTCTGCCAGCCACCAAACACTGAGGACAGGAATTCTGGGGGATTTATCATCCTCTTTGTCCAGTGCCATCCACATGGAGCAACTGATAAAGGAAGTGCTTTAGGTTTCAAAGCAAGAGGCTTAATCCTGATATTTTATAATCCCACCACAGAGCAGAACAACTGATCTGAATGATGGGGAGCAGCAAAGGCCCTGCTGACCCAAAGCAAGTGTTGTGATGTGGGGAGGCTTATTCTTCATCCAGATGTGTATCAAGGATTAAATCCCATCCCTGGGAGAGACCTCAGTGTTCAGCTTTGGAATGAAAGCAGCTCCCAGTGCCCCAGAACACCCTCAGTACCTTTGATTCCAGATTCATGTGCTGGGCACTGTCACTGCTGGCTGAGGACACCAAGGACCTTGGGAAGGGCTTCCAGGCTTCCAAAGGCATCATCCCTAACAAACTGCCCTCAGCCAAAGGCAGGAGGCCACACTACTAAAATCTAAGCTTTCATTTACTACTTATCTGAAGACAGCTCTATAATAACAAAGGATAAAACAGCTCTTCTTTTTGATCCTCCTTCTGGGTATCCTCCAGTTCATACAAATCCCCAGGTCCTGTTTCCAGGCCAGCCTTTCCCAGAGTTAATCCTGACATGGGCCAAGGTCACTTCTTCACTCTCCCTTCTCAATGGGCTTTATGGTGAGTTGGAAAACATCCTGTTTTGATAACTGGCAAAATGGATATTTGGGCAATATCCTGCCTTTCACAACCTCTCCTTTCTGTCCCTGCCAGTGAAGCTGGGCAGGTTTTTTGGACTCCTTCCTCGAGCAGGATGGACACTGCCAGTGTAACAATACTGTGACTGCAGATGTTTTCACCTGGTGCAAGCTCAGTGCATCCCACCAGGACACTCCTGAACACACACAGGGCTCTGCCTGAATGACTTAGTTGGTGTTTCTTAATTATTTAATTCTCTAAGTGCTCTGCAAAAATAAGATTTTTAATAAAATCTTTCCTGTTTTACCATTCAATCAAACGACAAAATGGCCAAGGAAGGCATTGCCTTGTTAGCTCTCCAACAGTTCAGCAGCTCAAAGTGGGGTTTTTCAAACATTAGATCAAAATAAATCCTTCTGAAAGGAATCATTAAATTCCTCCCAGACACCACTTGTTTTAATGACACAGAACGATGCTGTAAAAGGTTTTCCATTTCTGTTTGGGTTGTTTACACTCTGCAATGTGGGAACATGCAAATCTGAAGTGCATCTTATTGACACATTAAATACAACTGCTACCAAAAAAATAAATCAAAGCTTTACTGGTTCTTGAGAGTCAACAAGAGAGTCCACAAGAGGCTGGAAGACACTGAGTTGCAAGAGCAAGAGCAGGAGCTGCAGGATGGAGACTGAACCTGCAAAATTCTACCCAGTAAGAGCTTCTCAAACTCCCACTTCTCAAACTCCCACATTCAAGAGGAAAGGGGGGGAATCCACCTGCAACCCCAGCGACAACAGGAGAGACACACCCTTGGGGGTGGAGGGGAACAGCAGCTCCTCAGAGCTCCAGGAACACTGAGACCAACCAAATTAATGCTCTGAACTTCCACAAGTGGCCCAAACAGGCCTTGTGATTTTGTGTTTTCAGGTTTCAGCAGCTTCACTTTGATTTTTGAGACTCTCCAGACCCCGTGGAGCAGCACAAGGATTTGGGACACTGAAGGCATCTCCCAGCCTTTCCTTCCCAAGACACTTCAGGAAAGAAGGTGGGACAAGGAGGACTTTGAAGCACTAGAGCCATTCAGACCAGGGTATGAGGCCTGGGCCACTTCAACAGTAATTAACAGTAATTCCCACATTAATAGCAGGAATTTTATATAAAGGAATGTCTTTGAATTTCCTGCAATTTGCCAATGTCTGGCCCAAGTGTCCCCTCCTTATTTTGGGCCTGGGTGCAGCTCCAGTCAGCTCCAGTTAAAACCAAACAAGCAGAGGTATAAATAAAAATGGAGCAGCACAAAGCAACAGGATGTCAAAGATTTAAAAAATGCTTTTTACAGATGAGAAATAAAGGAGGACTCTCCACCCTGGAAAGAAGGCAGATGAGCTCAGAGGACAGGAAAGAACTCTGCCATGCTGAATGATAAAAAGAAAGGAAGATTCCTCATTGCACCCCCCAGAAGTCGAGAGCACTTCAGAAGTTACCAGGGAGCAAGTTCACACTGAAAAGGGGACATTTAGGTGGGATATTGGGAAGAAATTGTTGGCTGTGAGGGTGGGGAGCCCCTGGTACAGGTTGCCCAGAGAAGCTGTGGCTGCCCCATCCCTGGAAGTGTCCAAGGCCAGGTTGGAGCAACCTGGGCTGGTGGAAGGTGTCCCTGCCCATGGCAGGGGGTGGAACTGGATGAGCTTTTAGGTCCCTGCCAGCCCAAACCATTCTGGGATCCTATTCCATAGGAATGTCTCCAGAGAGGGGGACTCCACAACCACCCTGGGCAGCTGTTCCAGGGCTCTGCCACCCTCCAGGGAAAGAAGCTCTTCCTCATGTTGAGGTTTCCTCTCTGCACTGCGTCAATAAACTTATTTTTTACATATGTTCCTTAAAGCAGGCCACAGACTTCCTTTGGACTTCTCAGATTTGGGAAGAATGGAGGTTAAAAGGAGCTGAGTTTTGACTGAAAGAAAAAGAAATGTTATTAAAAAGCAACAGGGGACAGTAATTGCACAGAACAAAGTTGTTACAGGAGCATTAATGCCCCGAGGTGGCTGTGAACAGGCTTTTCTCACCTACTCCTCAGTGCCTAATTTTTAACTTAGTTCACAGATCCTGCCAAATTCCTAAAGGGCTTTGTAAATTCAGCATATGGCTCCAGTGAAACACAACTACCCACAGGGCAGGGCTCCTCAGGCAGACACAACCACACACACGCTGCTCTCCCAAAACATTTGTCACTGCACAGGGCGAGCAAAGCAAACTTTTGAGTGCCTTCCCTGACTAGATGAAGGAATCTTCATTTGCACACGAACTTGTTGAGCAGCTCAGCTCAGGTGAGACTGTCCCAGCCAGTGCTGGTTTGATGGCACACAGACATGGCACAGACACACAGCTCCACGTGTCTCCTGGCTGCCAAACCAGGAGGTGCAGAACCAGGAGCAAACGCTCCTCATCTCCCACCCTCTGCTCCAACACGTCTCCTGGGGCATCCCTGGACCTGCTGTGCCCTTTGGCAGTTCCCCACAGGGATGCTCCTGTGCCTCAAGAGTCCCAGAGCAAGGCACCTGCTCCTCCTGCTGTAAGGGAGGCAATGAAGGAGATGGTGCAGATGTTGAACCACAATTAACATTCCCACAAAGCCCTGGCTGGAATTGTGTCATCTCCCAGAACCCTCTGCACCCAGCTGAGCTCCACCTCAGCTGCAAAGCCAACAGGAGGCTTCTGTCACCAAGTGGATTCTTGTAGGACAAACCTTTCCTGACTCCCAGTTCCCTGTCAGGTGAGTGTCAGGTGAGGGCTCAGCCAGGGGAGCGCTGAGCAGAGACTTGGAGATTATATAAATAAATAAAGAGCCCATTTTCCCTCTCCCCCTCCCTCTAAGTAGGTCACTCTGCCTGCTATGGAAATCAGCTCCTCTTCAAAGCAGGTTGGCCTGTCTCCTTATCTCCTTAATGTAAGAGCTGTGCAAAGCATTGTAAGAGCAAAGGGTAATTTCAGCCTAATTTGATTTATTCCTGGTATGGGTATAAATATGAGACTGTATTTACTTGCCAAAAAAAACCCCCACACCCTTGAGACACAAAAATGAAGGACAGCTGGCAGGTATCTGCCATACAGGTAGTTCTGAAGGTGCTCCACAGCTACAATCCCATGTCCCTGACAGGTGACACAGTGCAAAAGGATAAAAAGGGCTTTCATGACCCAGCAAGGAGAAAAAAGAAGAAAAAAAATCCCTTGAATTAGACTGTCAAAGCTCCAGGGAGTGATGTGAGAGAAGCCCAGCTTACAGCAATTTCAGCCTGAAAATTAGGCCCTACCTTTTATTTCTTCAGCCCAGCACAGAGCTTTCCAATTTCTACTGGCAATGAATGAGGCACGTGAGCAAAGCCTCATCCTCACCCTGCTGAAGCCCCTGGAAACAATGCAGATGTTTCCACAAAGATGAAAGGGAGTTCTTTGGGTATTTCCCAGCCCATCCCCATGAAGGGGTGCAGGCAGGACCCACTCCTCAGAATTTACAGGCTGGGCTCAGGGTTTTAAACCCTACCAGGGGTTTCATAGAAACCCAGAATGGGCTGGGTTGGAAGGAACCTTAAAATCACCCAGTTCCACCCCCTGCCATGGGCAGGGACACCTTCCACTAGCCCAGGTTGCTCCAACCTGGCCTTGGACACTTCCAGGGATGGGGCAGCCACAGCTTCTCTGCTCAACCTGTGCCAGGACCTCCCCACCCTCACAGCCAACAATTCCTTCCTGATATCCCATCTAACTCTGCCCTCTGGCAGTGGGAAACCAGTCCTCTTTGTCCAAAGTCCCTCTCCAGCTCTCCTGGAGCCCCTTTAGGCACTGGAGAGGGCTCTGAGATCTCCTAAAGCCTTCCCTTCTCCAGGCTGAACAGCCCCAGCTCTCCCAGCCTGGCTCCTTAGAACAGGGAATATTCAAGGAATACCAAAGTGCCTGTGCTGTGCCCATGCAGACTCACACAACACCTTCCTGCTGATCAAACCAAGCAGCTGATTCCAGCCCAGGTCACTGAACAGACAAGTGACACAAGTGACACACTGGGATCTGAGCTCAGATGGGCATCCCAGGCTCCTGCAGCCAGCAGGGATGGTGCTGCCACACAGCTCCTTCTGGGAAGCTCCTTCTGGGTGCCTGGTAGGACTGAGTGTCCACAGCACAGGGAATGCAACTAAAGGCATGAAAAGAAACCCCAGTGCTCACAGGAGGCAAACTCTGGAGAAGTTCTACCTAATAACATCCAAAAACTGAGCCAAAGAAAATGAACCACAGAAACATCATTATTGCTTGAATGCCCCTATCAGCAATTTTGTTTTAAAAAATAAACTAAAAATCAGCATTTTTAAAGTCAAGTATAAAAGAAGTTCCTTAGACTGGAAAAGCTGTTGCCTTATGCACCTCTGAAGATTATCACTGGTACAAGCTCCTGACACAGCAGGCTGAGCAAAGTTCTCCTGACTCCCAATTGTGCAACTTCAGCCTGTTCTCTTGCTCCATTGATCCAGTCAGAAGATTCCTGGATCAGCTCTTTCCCCCCCCCCCAACTTCTTGAGTTTCTACTCTCAAGGCTTTAAGCCAAAGCTCAGCGTGGGGGTGTGAGAGATGCCAAGGAAGGAGCAAAAGAAAGGAAAAATATCTCTTGGTTTTTTAATGCTCCTGGAAGAAAGGGAGGCTGCAGGTTGGATGCTGCCTCTCACAGCAGCTGCATTTTGCCCTCTAGACTGCAGAGAAGGAGCCTGTGGTTAAAAGCAGCATGAAATGGGCTCAGCAAACAGGTCAAGCCACACGAGGTGTGTGCAGGAGGGGCTGGTTGTGGCTGGCAATGTTCAGCCCCACGTCGTACCCCCAGCCTCTTCTCCCGAGCCAGAAGGAATTACTTCACAGGATGTGAAGTGGGCAGATGGCATTCAAAGCTCTCACTTTCCTTCAAGCTTCCTGAAGAGGTTAAGGATTTGGTTCCAGACCTGAGTCCACTGCACTCAACCCCAAAGCACTGCCCTGGACGTGCTCGTGAGCTCAGGACAAAATGAGCTCCTGCCAAAAACGGAGGTTCCAAAAAAAACCACCATAACTGCAACAGGCCTGGAGGCTTCTGGATTGGGAAAGAGCATTATTAATATTAATAAGTATCATTTCACAGGAGGCAGAAACACAGAAAATAGACAGCACTGTGCCTTAAGCCCTGGAATCAACCGGGATTTTTGGCAGCACATGCTGCAGAAGACAGTAGCAGCTGTCAAGTCACAGCTGGAGCTGCCTCTAGTGAAGGTGATTGAGAAATGGGATTAAGAAAAAAAAAAAAAAGCACAACAGGTAAAATCCAAGGCAAAATAAAATGCAAAGAGAACAGACAACTGAGGTTTCCTTGCTTGCAGAGCACCTAAATAGCTCTGAGTTGCATTTTTTCCTGTAAGTGCAGCCCCAGACTAACTTACACTTTCCAAGTTCTTTGTTTTAGCTCTTCTCTGACATTCTCACTTCTCTGCTTTGCAGGGAGATCCATCACACTTACAAGGCTGTGGTGGGGTGACCCTGGCTGGGCACCTGGTGCCCACCAAAGCTGCCCTGGCACTGTCCCCAAGCTGAGCAGGGCACAGGGAGCACAGGGAAAGGCTCGTGGGTGGGATAAGGGCAGGGAGAGATCCCTCCCCAGCTCCTGTCATGGCCAAACAGACTCAGCTTGGGGCAATTACTTTCATTTAGAACCCACCAAACCAGAGGAGGACAATGAGAAATAAAACTGAATCTTGAAGCACCTTCCCCACACCCCTCCCTTCTTCCTGGGCTCAACTTCACTCCTGATTCCTTCTCCCTCCTCCTCCCCAGTGGCTCAGGGGGATGGGGAATGGGAGCTGTGGGCAGTTCACACCTTGACTCTGCTGCTCCTTCCTCCCCAGGGGTTGGACTCCTCACACTCTGTGGGGTCCCTCCCAGGGGAGAGAGTTCCCAGAACTGCTCCAGGGTGGATCCCTTCCCATGGGGTCAGTCCTTCAGGAACTGCTCCAGGGTGGATCCTTTCCCATGGGGTCAGTCCTTCAGGAACTGCTCCAGGGTGGATCCCTTCCCATGGGGTCAGTCCTTCAGGATCTGCTCCAGGGTGGATCCCTTCCCACGGGGTCAGTCCTTCAGGAACTGCTCCAGGGTGGATCCCTTCCCATGGGGTCAGTCCTTCAGGAACTGCTCCAGGGTGGATCCCTTCCCACAGGGTCAGTCCTTCAGGAACTGCTCCAGGGTGGATCCCTTCCCATGGGGTCAGTCCTTCAGGAACTGCTCCAGGGTGGATCCCCTGCAGGGTCACAGGTCCTTCCAGCAATCCTGCTCCACGTGGCCTCCTCTCCCCATGGATCCACAAGTCCTGCCAGGACCCTGCTGCAGCACAGGCTCCCCACGGGCTCACAGCCTCCTTTGGGCATCCCCTGCTCCCTGGGGGCTCCTCCCGGGGCTGCAGGGGGGTCTCTGCTCCCTGTGGACCCCCGTGGGCTGCAGGGCAACCTCAGCTCTGGTGCCTGAAGTGCCTCCTGCCCCTCCTTCTGCCCTGACCTTGCTCTCTGCACAGTTCATTCTCTCCCACGTCCTCACTCCTCCCTTCTCCAGCTGCACTGGGGCAGTTTGGGGTTTTTTCCCCCCCTCCTTAGCTCAGTTACCCCAGAGGTGCTGCCACAGCCCCTGCTGGGCTCAGCTTGGCCAACAGCAGCTCCATCCTGGAGCCATCTGGGACACAGGGGAAGCTTCCAGCAGCTCCTCACAGAAACCACCCCTGGACCCCCCCTGCTACCAAACCCTTGCCCTGCAAACCCAGAACAAAGGTCAATGTCCTCACAGCATCTGTGTGGTCGTAAACTAGTTCACCTGGTCCCACCACATCATGCCTTGGAGCAGCACAATGGACCATGAAAAAACCACCCTGCTCTTTTCTTTCTCACAGCCTGGAGCTGCTGTCCAGGCTGGGACCCCTCAAACAGCCACACCTGCCCTATTATAACTTTTTTTGGAAAATCCTAAGGATTAAAAAACAAACAAACAAAAAGACACACAGAGCAGGAACTTCCAAATCAAAAAAAGGCTCCACAGCCCCCACCCTGGGGGAGTTTATACCACTGATCCTCACTGAAAATATAGGTGTTCTCCAGCACTGCTGCTCCTCTGCCACATCTATTTCTGTTTCCACTGGGGACCTGTATATCAAAAACCTAATAAAGAAGAGTATTAGGTGAGCACTTCATTCCAACCTCCAAAAATCACCAATCCTACGCAATACTCCTTAAAAAAAAAAAAAAAAAAAAAAGAGTCACCAGCAGTTATCTTGAAACTGGGACAGCTGCAGCATTTAAAACACCTACTACAAATGCAAACTACTCTGGCACATCATAATTAGTAAATGGCAAATATTAGGAGTTATGGGGAAAGAGATCGTTACAGCAGATTTTAATAGCCCAGCATTTCATGCATTTGATGTGGAAATGCAGTCAGCACACACTTGGAGCATTAAACCTACATTAAGAAACAAACTGCTTCATTTCTGGAGTCGTAAAAACAAAGGTTAAATATCTGCTTGAGCACAAACCCTGTAATTTTTCCACAGCGACTGTATTGTTTTGCTTTGCACAGCTAATAATCCCTGCCCTGCTTTGTCCCCACTCATCTCCTGAGCACTCACACTGGAATCAGCACAGCAGCACAAACACCCAAGAACCACATTTGCCAGGAAGGTTTCTGGATGTACCTTTTTATCTTTTTACTTACGTTGCATCTATATAAAACAATCAGTTGAAAATACACTTTTTTTTTTTGTAGACAGACGTTTTTCCACTGCTTGTAACAAAATTAAGCAAGTGCATGGCATCCAAATATTCCTGAAGCAATCCAGAGATCCCTCTGTTCCGGGGGGCACTGCTCCCTGCCAGGACACCCTGTCCCATCCCACACCCCCTCTCTCCCTATCAATTCCCATGGTGCCCATCCAGGTCAGTCTCCTCATCCTCCCCCTCCTCTGCTCCTGTGCTTTCTCAGCCCCATTTTTACTGAACCCCATTTTTCAACCCCTCCCCTCTTTTCCCTTTTTGTCTCTCCATGGGAACACTGATTCCTGTTCCTGGTCCATGGAACAGGCTCCCCAGGGCAGTGGGGACAGCCCCCAGGCTGCCAGAGCTCCAGGAGCATTTGGACAATGCTCTCAGGGACAGGGTGGGATTGTTGGGGTGTCTCTGCAGGGCCAGGGGTTGGACTGGATGGTCCTTGTGGGTCCCTTCAAGCTCAGGATATTCTGTGATTCTTCTCATACATCATTTCCAAAAAACATCTGGATCAGTTTGCTGGGATTAAAGATAAACATGATTTTGGTAATATCTGACCACCTCAGTCTAACTGGAGAAATTATGGACAAATTAACGCAGTTTCTCATGATGGAAAAGGCTGGGCAGCCTAAAATAAAGTGCTACCAGAGGTTCTGCACCTGGACCTGCAGCTTTGGAGTGAGTCTGGATATTCCAGTCCAACTTCTTTGGATATCCAAACCCAGCAATTGTAATTGGAGCTGGGTATTTCTGGATACATGGAGCTGGACATTTAAGGGAATTCCAGGATTTTCCAAACAGCACAAATCATGGTGGAGGCCTCCAGTGGGGATGTCCTGTCTAAATTTCATCCCTTCCCTCTCACTGCCTGTGTCCTGCCTGCAGCCTGGCAGGCAGTCCTAATTTGCAAGATCTGGTGCTGTTCCACAGGATCAAACAGGCAGCATCAGTAGCCAGGAAAATTTGCAGCAGGAACAGAGCATTAATTAGGACTTGGAAGTTGAGCAACTTACTAAGAAAAGACTGATAAAAGTGTGAAGTCCCATTTTACTGACTAACCCCTTTCATGTCTGTGCAGAGCAGCAATTAAACTCCCCCAGAAAATCACTTATTGATTCAGTGCTTGATCCAAAGGCAACTCAAGTCAATATGACCTGACCCCAGCAATACCTTCCATGTAAGACACTGTAAAAGGCAGTTACTGCCTTTGGATACTCCTGCTGGGCAGGTTTCTGCAGGAAAGCTTTCTGTGTGCCCCAAACCCACCTGCATGACCCAGCTCTCCCACTGCCCCTTCCTCACACACCACCAGTCTAACACCCACGTCTGAACCGTCCCCCTTCATGCCAGAGAAAGCAGCTCCCCCACCCCTGGTCCACTGGGCAATTACTAATTTAACTCTCTATATATTCCAGTTTTGTTTCTGACCTCCCACCTGCAGAGCCCAAAACCCAGCTCTGTCCCTCTGGGTGTTGCACAGGGTCCATGCAATCAGCTCCTCCCAAGGAGCTCCTGCCCCACCAGCAGCACCCACTCCTCCAAACTGGCCCTTCTGGCTGCCCCACCTTCCCACACCCAGGGTCCCCCTGCACATCCTTTTGGGAACTGGTGGATATTTCCCTAATTTTGAACCAAACCTTGAATGTTTCCCATAACTCACAGGAGCAAGTAAAGCTTCTGGAGGCAGAGACCCCGAGGAGGACACAGACCTGCTGCCTGTCCCTCCCCAGCCCTCCAAGCCCACAGAGACCCTTCAGCCCCAGCCCCTGGCTCAGCATTGGTGCTCCTGGATGAACCCCTGGCCCAGCCTTCTTCCCTCACTGCTCCTGCAGTCCTCTCTCCCTCCAGCTCCATCTGCTCATCTTCCTGCCCTGGGTTGGTTTAACACCCAGAGGCTGGTTGGGCACTGCCCAGGCTCCCCAGGGCAGTGGGCACAGCCCCAAGGCTGCCAGAGCTCAGGGAGGGTTTGGACAACGCTCTCAGACACAGGGTGGGATTGTTGGGGTGTCTGTGCAGGGCCAGAGGTTGGACTGGATGATCCTTGTGGGTCCCTTCCAGCTCAGGACATTCCATGATTCTATTATTTCATTTTCTAACATATCTCCCCTTCAACCCAGTTCACGTGTAATAATATAGATTGAAACCAACCTGAGTTTTAAATCCAAAAGTGACAGGGAATTAACACAACTTTAGGCCTAATTCCCTCCCCCCTCTTCTGCCTCATTCTGTTGCATGATTTGTCTGGTTTGGGCACAGCCTGTTTCTCACTGGTTTATAGAACCAAATAACTGGGAAATGAACCTGTCAGGGGTCCTGGGCAAGGTCACAGTGTAAGGGAGGAGGAATCACTTCATGGAGGCTCCATTCCAGCAGCTGGGTATGGATACCCAGGAAGCTCCAGCTGGACAGGAGGAAGAACTTCTTCCCTGGGCAGTGCCCCAGCTCTGAACAGGCTGCCCAGGGAGGGGCTGGAGTCTCCTCCCTGGGGAGATTCCAGAGCCCTCTGGACACAATCCTGTGCCCTGTGCTCTGGGCTGGCCCTGCCTGAGCAGGGAGGTGGCACCAGTGACCCACTGGGGTCCCTTCCAGCCTGACCCATCCTGGGATTCTGTGTGATTCCATGAGGAATAAGAAGGGAACATCTCTCCTTCCTCACTTTTTCTTTTCCCACCTCTTTGAATCCAGTATCTTCAAATAACCAAAACTCTTCTGCAATGTTTCCTCATATCATTCACCACACAAACCCCTCTTTATCTCCTCCTCTCCTTGAGACATCCACCCAGTAAGACATGAGGGAACTTCCATCTCTAACTTGTGCATTTTTTCAAATATTATTCTAAGTGACTTGTCCAGCATCACACTAAACATCAGAGGAAAAAACTGATCCCTAACCCTTTCCTGCTGGATCCTGCTGCCCTTCGTGGTGCCACCAGTCCCTGCTGATGACAGGAACAACAACTTCAAGCAAACTGAGATCCCACATGATGGCATTTGGTCTGCACTTAGCAAAGGGAAAAGTACAACATGGCCCCAGCCTTGACTACAGGTTTACACAAGTGTAGTGGTTATTACTATTATTGTCTTGTCAGTGCAAAGGGGAAAAACTGCAATAAGATCTAGAGGAACAGGGGTTTTATGTTCCCAGCTATTTAAAGCACTCGAGTGTTCCATGACACCTCACTGAAGGTGGCAAAAAATAAAAACACACAGAGGTCAACAAAACTTATTTAAAACCCAATAATGGAATATAAGTGAGCTTTAAAATTCATTAAATGGCTTTTCACTCTTTTATTCTCCTCCTTCACTTTGTGTTTTTAAAGTATGATCAAGCAAGTGCTTTGGAAGAATTAGTGGTAATTTGGTGCAAACGTGAGTGCTCTTCTGATTGAATTGGAAGTGTAATATGGGCAAAGACCCAGAAAGAAATTCTAATTGTTATTTTAAAATTAACCTTCTCACTTCATCTTTATCCTCTGAGCACATGCACAACCATGGTGGGCCATTACCCTCCCTGAGACACAAGCAAATGAAGATTAAAACTAAGGTTAAATCAATTCTGACAACCATCAGGTAAGAGACCTTGCTTGCCTCTGATGCAGCTTGAGGAAACACCAGAATAACTCAGCTGAGGCACTGCTGGTGTCTGTTAATCCACTGTTGATTTTCTCTCTTATACAGGGTTTGCTGCTTTCTGTACCTCAGCAGCGCTTGGACGTGCCAAGGAAAAGCAATTTGGATTCCCATTGCCCACAGACACAAAAAGGCCCTGCTGTTACAGCAAGGAGATGGGAGAAAAGAAAGTCCTGTATCTAATCCAGGTGCTGGGGAACAGAGCCAGAGGGAGCAAAGATGCCCAAAGGTGGCACAGGGCAGGGCCCAGCTCTTGCCACCCAGAGCCTTCCCCTTCCAGACTCAGGGAAGTGCCGGTGCTGGGAAACCTCACCTCGAACCATGGGAAGGAACACGACACTAAACAGCTTTAAACTGAAGGAAGAAAGGTGTAGATGAGATATAATGAAGAAATCCTTCCCTGCCAGGGTGGGGAGGCCCTGGCACAGGTTGCCCAGAGAAGCTGTGGCTGCCCCAGCCCTGGAAGTGTCCAAGGCCAGGTTGGACAGGGCTTGGATCAACCTGGGCTAGTGGAAGGTGTCCCTGCCCATGGCAGGGAGTGGGATGAGATGAGCTTTAAGGTCCCTTCCAACCCAAACCATCCCAGGATTCTAAGTCATTTCCACTTGCACACAAGCTGAGGGTACTAAAGGAGAAGGGGACCAAGGATTCCCCTTCCCTCCTCAGCACCCAGTGCTGACACATCACCCCGGTGGTTTTAGGGTGCTGACATTAAGTCCCCACATGCACCAAGGCAGGTCAGCCTGGTGCACACTTAATGGGTGTGACACAGCCCTGGAGTTTCAGGGATCATTCCTTTTCCCTCTCAGCAGGAAGGATGGTGCTCTTGCACAACAGCCAAGGAAGATCCCTATTTTTAACAAACTCATTAATGGAGAGTTATCATATTACTCCCACACTGGAGACCCTGGGACGCTGTAGGTGTTTCCTGTTCCGAGGCAAAACAAGTGCTGTGACATGGCAGACAGCCCTTGGATCACTGTCTGGGGGGCTCAGGTATCAGAGTGAATCCCAGGGAGTGAATCCCTGGGAGGGCAGGATCACAGGAACCAGGACTCGTTGCACAGCGTGAGCGCCGAGCATCGGGTTTGGAAAACGGAAAAGGCAAACTGGGATTTTTTTATCCAGCTCACAGGGAATCTTCTTTCTTTTTCAGACAACTTTGCATCTCCCCAAGGATTACAAACATCAGAGCCCTCAGCTGCACCCAGGGCAGGGGGTGTGATGGCTCAGCTCTCTCCTCACTGTTTTACGTCAGGCTCTCGTTGCATGATTCCCGCATTATTTTTAGACAACCATCAGGGAATGTCAGAATGTGGGTCGATAGCTATTAGATTTATAGGCACAACTAGCAAGGCTTGTAGCAATGAGATGTAAAGCATTCAACAATTTCTTGAAGAAATCTGACCGTGGGGACTGAGGGCTAAAAAAATACAGTCGCTTGTACTCCCAAAACTGTTTAGGAAAAATCATCTCGTGCCACTCGGATACATCACTGGAGTTCAATCACTGCTGTTGACTCACAGGAGGGTCAATACTCTGAGTATTCAGTTTAAACAGCCCATTTGCAGGCTTCCACAAGGATGTCTTACCCCAAAAAAGCCTTCTTTTAAAATGTAATCTATCAACTGCAGGATATCCTCAGCCATCCTGGGGCTCAGGTGTATCTGGAGGAGCTGGGAGCTGGCAGCCTGCCACAACATCTGGACCAGATGTTCCATTTTAGGTAAAGATTAGTGGCACAAATCACAAAATTAGTCAAACCTCTTTAAGTACCTGGGCAGGCACATTTCTGTTTGCTGTTGTGCTGTGCCTTGTTAACAGGCAGGTTTGCTCCCAGACAGCACGTGCTTCCCACCAGGAGCGGAGGAAGGAGGGAGGATGGTGGCCTGGAGCAGACCAGAGGACTCCCCAGAATCCAAGCATATGCCTAAAGCCAACTTCATCCATCTGTCCTGCCTGGCCAAGGCAGAAGATCTCCAAGATGGCAAGCATGGGACTGTACTCTCAGCAGTGCCTGCTGCCATCCCAAAGGCTTTGGGGTGTCCAAAGTGCTTTGTGAGCCCCTCAGGTGTGACACTGCACCCAGGGCTGAGTCCTGCCCTTCTGGAGAGGCACCTGGAAGCCAGGCAGGATGACCCCAGGCACTGAAATATCACAGAATCCCAGAATATGCTGAGCTGGGAGGGACCCCCAAGAATCACGGAGTCCAACCCTGAGCTCTGCACAGGCCCAGCCCCAAGAGTCACCCCCTGTGCCCCAGAGGATCAGCCAAACCCTCCCTGAGCTCTGGCAGCCTTGGGGCTGTGCCCACTGCCCTGGGGAGCCTGGGCAGTGCCCAACCAGCCTCTGGGGGAAGAACCTTTGGCTGAGATCCAACCTGAGCCTGCCCTGACACAGCTCCAGCCATTCCCTGGCTGCTGTCCCTGGTCCCCCCAGAGCAGAGCTCAGTCCCTGCCCCTCCTCTGCCCCTGCCCAGGAAGGTGGAACTGCAGTGAGGTCTTCCCTCAGTCTCCTCTGCTCCAGCTGAACACACCAAGTGCTCTCAGTGTCCTCCCACGGCTTCAAATCAAGGCCCTTCCCCATCCTCGGTTCCCTCCTTTGGACACTCTCTAGCAGCTTCAGATCTTTCCTAAATGTCCGTGATTTCCAGATACATCCAGCTCCAAATGTCTCTCACTGGTGACACAATAGCACATTACTGATCCAGACTGAAAATCACGTAATTACAGCACCTTTCTGGGGTTTTTGCATCCTTAGAAAGATATTTCCAAGATCTGCCTGATTAAGAAGGCAGGATAAATGTAATGTTCCTTTCTCATTTTACCAACAGGGTTCTGCTTCTCCGTTCATTTATTAATATGCAAAAATAAAATACCACCCTTGTCACCATTTTCTGGTCACTGCAGTTGCATCTCATGAATCCTGTGTTGTCTCTGCATGACAAATGTGTTAGTGGCTTATTACTCATTCGTTGCCAGTGACAGGGAATATTCAGATCACGATGCCAAACAACTATCAAACCCAAAAGTTATCTATCAGTTCCTCATCAGCTGGTTGTAAACTAACTGTCACAATAATGTCTAAGCTTCCAGATGCTTCCTAAATGACTGTCTTAAGCCTCATCTTTTAAATATATTGTTTCTCTAAGAAGTATTTCCTTTATTCACTCTTTGATGGGTATCAGACCCAGTTCCTGTGACCCTGCTGAGGGTGATTTAGAGGCTGCAGCCCTCAGGTGTCTTGAGCTCTCTCCTGCACTTAGGAAGTTTAGGCTGGGAACTTCTAAAAGCAGGTACTGAATCTGCATAATTCGTATTATTCCTAATGGGGAATTAGGAAACCAAATCCCTCAGGTACATAATAAATGTTCAAGCAGCAATCTTTATCAAGTTGCTATAAAATATATAAGGCCATACAGCATAATACAGTTGGTTTCTACTTCAGGACTATATATCATAGTTGTGGGACTGACATGGAAAGAGCATCCCAGCTCCTGTGGGCCACAGTTAACACAGCAGTCACACCCCATCACCTCTCACTTATCTCCACATCACCATTTCTTCCATCAAAGATTTCACCCAGCGAGCCTGTGCTCTTATAAAGAGCTATTTGATTTCAATAACATGATTAAGGTTTGGGCCCTTCTGCCTACAAACAGCTTTTCCTCACCCTCGGTTATTTACACAGTTATTTATCTTATTCAGAGAATTTCTTACCTTTTTAGTTAATGTACTACCTACCTGTTAAAATCTCAGTATTACTGGTCTGTGGGTGTAGTGCTATTACAAACTACTAACTGCTGATAGAACCACTTTTAATCTGTCTTATTTCCATACATAATTTCTATGGTCAGTAGTTAGCTAAGTCTGTAATGTGTTTGGAGGATGATAAGTGTTATAGAAGATAAGCATTATCTTATCCTTATGGGAAGCAAATCCACATATCTATAAAGTGGTTTAAGTTAATTAAGGGCCACTTTACAAGGGGGAGAGCAAGAGCCTGTTAAGGGCTGTGGTTCAGTATCAGCCTCCGTGTCCATGTGCAACCCTCCCAAAGTTAATTTCCTAATTGGATAAGCAGATGAGAGCACAGTCAGGGAGCAGGAGGCTGCTGGCATGAGCTCGGTCCTGTCTCAGCATGTGCAAATCATTCCATGTGCAAAAGCACAGATGCAGGTTTCTCTAAAAACTGAATATAGGCTTATTTCACCACCGAGGAATGTAAAGTTCCTCTTCAACTTTTAACGGTAAAAGCAGCAGTTTACTCTGTGCATTTCTTTAGGGAAAGAGCTTGCTCTGCTCCCCCCTTTCCTGACCAGCTTCACTTCAGCACTTCTTCATCACTGCTCTCTTTTCTCAACAATTTGCAAATGCCTTTTATTCTCCCTGATCTTTTACGACATCAAGCTGGAGCAACCTGGTCTAGTGAAAGGTGTAACCTGGGCTAGTGCAAGGTGTAACCTGGGCTAGTGGAAGGTGTAACCTGGGCTAATGCAAGGTGTAACCTGGGCTAGTGGAAGGTGTAACCTGGGCTAGTGGAAGGTGTAACCTGGTCTAGTGAAAGGTGTAACCTGGGCTAGTGGAAGGTGTAACCTGGGCTAGTGAAAGGTGTAACCTGGGCTAGTGGAAGGTGTCCCTGCCCATGGCAGGGGGTTGGGGCTGGATGGTCTCTAAGGTCCCTTCCAGCACAAACCATCCTGTGATTCTATGACCTGCTGTGAATTCACGAAGTAAAATTTAATGGAAGAGCTCAGGGTAAGTCAGCAATGCCCTTTCATGGTGTTTTCTGTTTTTGGCTTGAAGTAAAGACTTTTCATACTATTTTCCACACTATTCAGATGCCACATTATTCCTGTCTCGCTGACAAAACTCAGCTGCTGTTGTGTATCCACCAAAAAGCACTAGAGAGGGAGTTTAGAGCCTTCACTCTCCTCAGAGGCTTTAATCCAGAGCCAGACCCTCTGAACACGGACAGGCAGGTGTTTGTCCCAGCCCAGCTGGGTGGAAGGTTGCTCAGGTAACCAGGGACCAGCAGAAGGGATCAGCTGCCATCTGTTCAAGGTGGCAGATACAGGTGATGGCCTCCCCACACCCAGGACCAGGGTTTATTTAGAGTTCTCTCCCTCCTGCACTCCTTGTTCTCAAACTGGCAGCTTTAATGACTGAATGTATTGACCTCAAGAGCTTCTGGTGCACAGGGTTCAGAGGAGGGGATTGCAGGGTCAGATGCAGATGGAGGGGGAGACAGGACAACACACCAGATCAGACCCAGGCTCTTTGCTCCTGCCTGGGATGAACACTCAGCACTGGAGCAGCCCCAGAGCAGTGCACACATAAGGAAACCTGCTGATGGACCCTGCACACATAAGGGAACCTGCTGATGGACCCTGCACACATAAGGGAACCTGCTGATGGACCCTGCACACATAAGGAAACCTGCTGATGGACCCTGCACACATAAGGGAACCTGCTGATGGACCCTGCACACATAAGGAAACCTGCTGATGGACCCTGCACACATAAGGAAACCTGCTGATGGACCCTGCACACATAAGGAAACCTGCTGATGGACCCTGCACACATAAGGGAACCTGCTGATGGACCCTGCACATCCCACCCAGCCAGATGTCCAACTTCCCAAAGCTCCTCCTGCCCAGGGCATGCCCACCCTCATCCTCTCTCCTCCTAGGAGGGGGTAAACACACCCTGCCCTGCTGTGAACATCTCCCATGCCAGGGTGGGATCCAGGACACCTTCAAGAGCACGAAGGGAGGTGGAAGAGGGTAATGCAAGAGCTCAAGGAAGCCACTCAAAAGCTACCTGGGCAATTCCCTGTGGGAGGAAGGGAAAGGAGCCACTTCTCACCACACAACAGACACGGGACCCATCCCACTGAGGGGTCTCACAGTGAGCAGTGTCTTTGTACACATGACACAAACATCAGCTTTCCTCCAGCCATGGCACTCATCCTACAGGCCAGTCTGATGCCAGAAAGTTGGCCCACCTTTGCTGTCTCAGGATCCTGTAAATGCCCAGTTTCTCAAACGCCTCATGGTCACTCATGGGTTCCCACACGACCCCAGAGGAATGGGAATGGATAAAGGCAGACCCCGAGATGAGCTCAGCTGGGCTGAGCATGGTGCCAATAACACCAAGAGCGTGGGTTTGATCCCCACATGGGCCATTCACTCACTGATCCCTGTGGGTCTCTTCCAACTCAGAGTACTCTGTGATTCTGTGACTGCCCAGCCCTTCCCAGGAAGCCCATGGCTCCTGCCCAAGCTGGATGCTCTCTCCTGAGTCTCTGTTCCCTCCAGCTCCTCACTCCCTACCCGGTCACACAAGCACAGAAACCCTCTCTTTGCAAACACAGCAACAAACTGAAAAGTTCATTTGTGCGAATCTCCATAAAGTTGGAGATAATCTGGACCACAATTTGTGCTTATGTAAATGTCAGCACACAGAAAAATAGGTTTGGATCAAAAAGACAAGTTGTAGCTAATACCCAAAGTAAAATACACACTTTCCTTTCTGCCCTTCATTAGCTTTCTCTGAACATCTGCTGAATAAGAGAATTCCAGCCATAAAAGTGACTCCAGAAATTAAAAATCCTCTGAATTTCCAGATCAGTGCCTGCACATACAAAGCCCTCCATTTCAAAGGGCACCCTCATCCTTCTGTGTGTGGGAGCCATCCGATTAGAGAGCAGCAAAAAGCAACAGAACAGCAAAAAGCAAACTCCACACAACTTGTGCAATGAATTGGGAGCAATAATAAACTTCTAGAATGAACAAAGCGCACATACAGTTCTCAATCAGGCCACAAGAAGACTAAATAGACAATTTGGGGCAAACCCAAGTCTTTTCATGGGTACTCATTAGAATGAGGAGAAAACTGCACCAGGCCAGTGCCTGCTGTGGTGACTCCTCGATCCTGTGGAGCATTCCCAGGGTGCTCTTTCAACCCCCATGTGAAACAAGTGGCTGACACAGTGTAGGTTTGTGCACTGCTACCCAAGTTAACTCCAAAACTCTGCGAGACCAGCAAAGTGCATCATCTGGGAAGTGAGGAGGCATCGTGGGAGGCAGGCTGGGTCACGTCTGGGACAGCTCTTCTTGCACAGAGAGGAGTGAGAGGCAGCCTGGTGTTATTTCCAGGATGGCCCACCAGAGAACTGTCATTCAAAAAGAGTGATTGTGTCAAATCCTTCCTTTACCAGGCCCAAGGCAGTGCTGTTTAGGTTGTTTTCACGGCCAATGTTTACAGAGATAAATAAATACAGACACATAAAACATGAGGGTTGCTGTACCACAGAGGGCTGTTATTTCCAATATGCTTTACACTACATGACTCACAAACCAAACCCACAGCAATGGTATGATCAGATTGCTCATTTAATCTTTACAGAATGGAGCTTTTTAAGCGATTCAGTTTTTTAAAGATGGCTTCAACTCCCACTGAAACCCAGCCAAGTCCTATAATGCAGAAAAAATCCATAGCTGGCTGCTCCCAAACTGGGGGGTAGTTTCTCTCTTCGGCCAAACGCTTCCTGATGCTTCCCAAGGTGCAGATTTTCCACATGCTGCACTACAGGACACTATATTTTATGATTTTGTGCTAAACCATGGGTCAGATTTACAGTGATATACGACCTTACACAACCTCTGGGTGGATTGTTCTGCAGGGGCTTGGTCAAGAGCTCAGGTGGGGTTGGTGAGGCACCAGCACACAACTCCCCCAGCCAAAAATCAAAGAGGAGGAGTGAACTCATGTTTGCACACTCCAAGGGGGCAGCAGGATTTCAGCTTTAGGTTTTCTTCAAGTGCCCAGAAGGAATGATGATCCAGGCACAGAAAATTCCTGGCGGGGGAGCTGGACCAGCCGCTCCCAGGGACTGTCCCAGCACAGGTCACTGTTCCCTTTCAGTGGTGATGTGGGGTTCACCTGAACCCCACATCTTGCTCTGAACCCCTGTCCTGCTGAAGCACAACACACAGACATCACTCAGAGAACTGGGCACATTGTGCTCCTCTCAAAACCACATGTGCCAAAGATACACTTGACCCAAAGTTACATAAGCACTGTGCCAGAGCTATTTTTTTAGCCAGACTGATCAGTGTTGCTATAAATCACCCCAGGATGCAGAGGCCAGACAAGATGTCACATTTATGTGCTCAGCTCTCTGCCTGCCCTAGGAAAACGTCTGTGATATGGGCAAGATCTCTATTCCCTCTCTGCCTCCCCTGGTCTGTAGGTGCATCGCTGCTCCTGGGCGCTGAGCAGGCTCCAGTGCAACACCAGAACGTGCTCCCAGTGCCCAGAGCAGCCTGAGGAGAGCACAGAGCTGTCCTGAGCTCCCAGCTCCTCTCACAACCCCAGCCAGCCCCAAGAGCAGCCCCCAGAGCACAACAGAGCAGGGAGCCACCGAGGAAGGGCAATATCTTACCACTTCAGCTCTCCCTGTGTATTTGTGGGAAGGGCAGACTGCATCATGATTACTTGTCCTAGTGCAAGGTCCTGGTGTGAGGGCTCCTGTCTCGCAGCTATTGCCTGTTTTTAAATAACTGCCTAGATCTCCCCAGCAACTTCTGCCCTAGCAAACCCAGGAGCAGGCAGTTCCACAGTTTGATTATAAATAACATGCAGCTTTCTACCTTATTCCTTGTTATTCTTACACTTCACCACATTTGTCAGCCAACAGTGCTGCTCCCACATCTCGTGGTGCCGGGCACAGGCAGGACGGGTTCCTCATGCAAGTGTGTAAGGCAGGAATATAAACAACACTTTCCCGCTTCTCACTGCGCCCAGTGCCATCCCCAAAGCCCAGACAGGGACTGAGCCAAGGCTGGGCACAGGGAAGGGCACTGCCAACTGGCACAGGGAGGGCACGCTGCGCTCCTGCACCTGCCTCACCTCCCGGGTGCAGAAGTCAGAGCAGCACGAGCTCGGGTTCAGCACTCGGGGCACAGCAGCTCTCGGATCAACACGGCACAGAACCGGGCATCAGCTTCATATTCAAAACTCAGAGAGGGAATCACACTGACATGGCCAAAAAAACATTGACTCTGCTAATTCTGACTCTAGAAAACTTGCAGGTGTTAAAGCTACAGAGGCTGGAAGCAATAAACAGGACTCCTGGTTCAGAGACCAACCCCAGTTGGGAATCTATGGGGAACAACTTGAGAAAAAACAGCTTCCACAGTGAGTGTTTTAATGAGATACCTCAGCCAGATTTCTTATGTCTTTACAATGCATTTCTCTATCCTGCACAGCATCTTTAAAACTCCCTTTTGACATCTCGGAACTACTGAACCTGGTGAGATTTTAATAGAAATCCCTTTGCTGTGCTATAAAGAGAAGCATTACTAGAGATTTTAATTAGCAGTCGTCAGTGCTGAGCCATAGGAAATACTGAATACTTTGCTTAACTTCACAGAGAAAGTGCCTTTGCTTTCTGACCTTCTGCACTCCAATGATGCAACACACTTGAGCCATTTAAAAACTCCTTTCCAAAAACCCAACTCTGGAGGAGTAAAAGCCATTCCCTCAATCAATACACACTGTGCTCCTCCAACCCATGTTCGCCCACTGCACACCCTGCTCGTTTGATGCAGAAATCGTGCCTCTGTCATCTCCTGACCGCTGCTCTGAATCTCAAAGGCAGCATTCTGTTATTACGATTTCCTCCCATCCTGTGCAAGCTACTCCGGGCTTTAAACACACACGGAACTTGGAAATCAGGTGCTAAACTGATTCAGACCCCGTTTGCACAATAACACAGAGAAAAGCACGGGTCTGGCATGCGAACTTCAAGCGAGCCGGGCACCTGCTCTGAGCCTCGATTCACCACCCACGACCATTCCCAAAAGGCATTTAAAGCAGGAGAACTATTCCTACCATTCAGCTGCCTGTAGACTATGTCTTCTAGGAGCGAGAGCCTCTTCAGCACCGCATCCTGGATGGAGCTGCCGCCGTGGGCTGTCGAGTTGGCCACTTCTGCCCTGGGATGGATGTCATGGAAGGAGTCTCCACTCTTGGCCGTGATGGGTCTGCACTTGGCCAGGAAGAGGACGAAGCCAGCCACGGCGATGAGGTTCAACACCAGCAGGACTTTGACTCTCCTCAGAGAAGCCATCAAACTTCCCGAGGGGCCCCGCCAGCCGCAGGGCTACGGGCGCGGGCCCCGCTGCGCGCACATCGCGGGGCCGGGGACGGGGAGCGCGGGGAGCGCGGGGCCGGCGAGCAGCGGGGCCGGCGAGCAGCAGAACCGCTCGCCCAGGCTGAGCAGCGGAGCCCGCCCCGGACTATGGCCCCGCAGAGGAGGCGCGGCCGGGGCCGCCCGCCCCGCTCCGCCCGCCGCGCTCCCGCCGCCGCCACTTCATGCCCCGCGCTGGGCGCCCGCGCCGGGGCTGCGGGGCGGCCGCGGGGCCGCCGAGCGCTGCGGCAGCACCGGCATCACCGCCCAGCCCTGCCTGCTTCCTCTCTCCCGCCTGCCGAGCCTGCCTCCGAGCCCGCCGCCTCTCTCTCGCCCGCCTCCGCCGCGGGGGGGGCCGGGGCCGCTGCTGCGCTGCGCGCTCGGGGCATCCCCCGCCCGCACCGGGGGGAGCGCGGGGAGCGCGGGGCTCCCGCCCCTCCCGGGCGAGGGGAGGAGGAGAGGGATGAAGAGCCCCCGCCCCCGCGCGGGGCCCGCGGCTGCGGCACAGCCCCGCACAGCCCCGCACAGCCCCGCACAGCCCCGCACAGCCCGCCATGGAGGCCCGAGCCCGGCCCGGGGGCCGCCCCCGCTTCCCCCGCAGCTCGGCCGGGCATCGCCATCGGCATCGCCCCCGCGGCGGGTGCGGGGCGGGGGGCGCGGGGCTCCCCCGGGTCGAGGCGGGGCCGGTGGCGGTGACGCGCTCGGGCTCGTCCGTGTCGCTGAAAGTTTGAGCCCCCCAGGCCGGTGCGGGGTCCGCTCCCGAACTCTGCGCCCCGGCTTTCCCGCATGGAAGCCCTGCCCTCTCCCCTGGAGCCTTACCCTCGCCCTTGGAGCCCTACTCTCGCCCTTGGAGCCTCATCCTCCCCCTTGGAGCCCCGGCCTTCTGTGACAGACACGGCATCACAACGGGAGCATCCCGCTCCCCAAACGCGCTGTGTCGGCGCTGGGGAACGGCGTTGGAGCGAGGATCGGCTGTTCCTCGAACACCAACACGAGGTGGAGTGATAAAAACATCATACACTAGAATTCACATCCATTAATGCCAGAACGGTGAATATTCTCCTGAGAGCACAGCCCCCACTGAACACCCCACCAGCCCCGCTGTTCCCGGCTCTATCCACGTGCCACAGTTAACCCCGCTTTTCAGAGAGGTGACACCAACACGGATTAAAAATTCAAGCAACCTTGAGTCATTGTATCCTACAAGGCAACTTTTCAAAAGGTAAGAATAACCCCGCTCACCTCCGAGCCATAATTAAAAACAAAACAAAAAAAAATTAAAATAAAAAAATCAATGCCATGGAAACAAACCTAAAATTGCTTTGGAGGAGTTGGAGCTTTAATTTAGTCCTAGCTGCACATGAAATCTTTTATGGCTTCTACATTCAGAGCCAGGACCCTGCTACAAGCCTAGAGAAGAGTGACAGGCACATAACTCCCTAAAATACCGTGGTCAGTCCATCATCCACACTCAGCTTCATTATTCTGCTAAGAAGGTGAAAAGATGTGAATGGTCTGGGTGACATGAAGCTGGAAATACCTTACAAATTGCTGAAAACCAGCTTTTGGCTGGCACTGAGGGGAAGCTTAGCCCAACACCTGCAGCTTTGGGGGTTCTTCAGGGGTATTTTGGCACATGGTAAGCACAAGTTTTGTTTCCAGGGCTGACAACTGGGATGTTTTCTCTAGATCAATAAAAGCACTTTTTATTAAACAAATAAACAAACACCACCTCAGCTTTGCAGAGCAGTTTACCAAAAAGGGAAACCACATGGCCTGAACTGTCAGGAGCAGAAATATTTGTGCTAACAGAAAACTGCCTGCTGCTTATTCTGAAGCAGCCTGGGCTGGACACCCATTCCTGTTGTCCTTCATTACCCAGTGCTCCCACTGAAGACAGGTTGGTGCATTGCACAGAAACAGCAAGATCTATTTTAATTACAGAATAGCTTGGAAAAAGCTGGATTTAAAGACATTTGGCACATGGCTATTACATATGATCCTATTGCAAAAAAAGAAAAATAATTATACTCTTAGGATCTTAAAAAAAAAAAAAACAAGAATTTGAAGCAGCTCCTTGCTGAAGGACAAGGGAAGTATTTTACCCCCACTTTCTCCAAGAAAGGAGCAGAACTAAGTCCCCAAAGGAAGCAGGGAGGGAGGGAGGGAGGAAGCCACAACTCTCTTTAGGGTGACAGCCACAGGACACCTGGCACTGTGAGTGTGTGTGGGCCCAGGGAGGGCAGCGAGGCAGGAGAAAAGGAATAGGCACAAAAACATGCAAGGAAAAAATATGCTGTGTGGGAAACACCATGAGAGCTAAAAATTAAAAATACATGTAATATCCCCCTGCCCTGTCTGGAAGGATTAAGTTCAAACACCTCCCCAGGTGCCTGTTTTTGTTGCTGCTTTTCTTCCTGTTAAGGGAGAGCCAAACACCTCCCCTAAAGCGACATGGGGGAGAGCAGAGCACTTCACACAACACACAGTGAGGATCAAAAAGTCCCCTGAATCAGAGAATCACAGAATGAAAAAGGTTGGAAAAGACCTCCAAGATTATCAACCCAGCCCCACCATATTCACCACCTCAAGGGCCACATCCACATCTCTCTGACCACTTCCAGGGATGGGGACTCCACCCCTGCCCTGGGCAGCTGTGCCAGTGCTCAACAATCCTTTCAGAGAAGAAGATTTTCCAGATATCCAACCTGAACCTCCCCTGGCACGACTCCAGGCCGTTGGATCGTGTCCTGTCCTGAGGATGGGTCAGGCTGCAGGAGACCTGACAAAGTTGTGCTTTGTGGCATCAAAGTCCCCAGAGCAGCTCCCCACGTGCCCTGGAGCATGGATTTCCTGTGAGCTTTGCACCACCACAAGACTGAACTAAACTTCAACAGCAAATACAAACTGTGGTTTTGCACCTTTGCTACAAACATGAAAAGGTTCATCGAGACCCCACTCTCAAGTCAGGGTTCAACCAAGGACTAGCTCAGTCTCCACTGGAGGGCCCGGGCTTTTTTTCTTCTTTTTTTTTTCTCATTTTCTTCCATTTTCACTACATTCCTACCAAAAAAAGGCACGAAACATTGTTACTAAATAGAGAAGAACTAAAGGATATTTCTCAGTATAGAGGAGAGAAGATCAGTTTGCATGTCTAATAGAAAAATTCTATTTTTGCCCATTCCAGTGGAGTTCTATGAACAGCACACACACACTTTTCAAGTGCTAGCCAAAATAATTACTTCTTTCCTTCTGTGGGGAGAAAAAAAATCCCCTAAATCATGAATATTCAGTGGATTGGTTAATGACATAGTAATGCTTTAGCTCAAATCTCTGCTCCTTAAAATACAGACAACACAAGCTGCCAATTACAAGAAGACTTAAAAACACAAGAATAGCTTGATTTCCAGGAGTTATCTCAGCCTGATCACTTTGCAAGCATCTGATGGTGGCATGATACCGTGACATATCTGGGGCAGACTCTCCTCACATTCTGGGAGATGTAAAACAGGCAGGAAAAAATAGCTTTTGCTACTTACTGGAGCCAGTGCCAGTGCTGTGTGTTCTCCAGAGCACAGGGCAAAGGTGCCTTCCCTCAGCTCCACCAGATGTTTGAGTCTTTTAGGTAAATTTGCTTGAATTGCATAAATCTGTGACTAAATCCCTGCATGAAAGCCGTGATCTGCACGAGGAAAAAAACCCAAAAAATAAACTTCCCCCCCTCCCCAAAAGGTTCAACTTAAAGCCATGAGTTGTTTCCCCCAAATCTTAGAGTTCTGGCTGGGGTGCTGTTAGTGGGTTATTTCTTTGTTCACAGGCAGTGCTCAGGAGTTGCTCATCTTCCCTTTTCTCCCTCAGACTCTTAGGGATTCCTGATCATTCAGCTTCACTTTGTTACTTTGCTGCCCAAAACCACCTCTGAGAAAGTCCAACCCCCATCAGGGAGGTGAATTTTAGCCTCCATATTGTCCATGGGCTCCTTCCTTGGTTTTCCCACTGTGTTTTCTCCCTGCAAGGGTCACCAACATCCCTGAATTCCTCTGTACCCTCCATCCCTTGGCCATGGGAGGCCTGGGCTGGAGAAATGAGTAAATGCTTGCAACAAAAGCTATCTTTTGTTTTCAGAAGCTGATGTTAAGAAGTTGATGGCACATTGTCTGCTCTCTCTGTCATTTTTGACAGTACTTCAGGCACATATTTACCATCAAGGAGTGAACCCTTTATCTCCAGCCTTCACTTTCCCCCACCATGGGAACAGCCAACGCACAAAAGTAACTTTCTCCAGTTTTATCTTCAAAGTTGGGAACATATTTAGTTCTGTGTTCCAATAACTCTATTCATATTTCATGAATTTTTAAGTTCAGGCCGTGAGCATGGACAGCTCATCACTGACACATCAGGGAAATGCTGGGAAAAAAGAAGCAACTTATTGTGCTTTTAGCTGATGAGATTGCTTTATGGTTCCCTCAGGGATATTAAAAAGATCTTTGCATTGGTTATCAATAAAGATCTTTCAGGATCAGCATTTATAAACCTTCTAGAATGGCCTCAACTCTTGATTGAGTTCAGAAATGAAGGAACTTACTCAGAAAAAGCAGAATCAGAGCTTAAGCCTCAACTGTTCTTTAGTTTTGCTGCTTTGACTTCAATATTCAGCTTGATGAGCAGGATCTGATTCTTAAATCATTTTATAATTAGAGCTTTTTTGAAAAGTTTCAGCTTCTTTCTTGAAAAACAGGGGGGAAGGGAGAAGAGCAAGTTCATTGAAATTTTGATAAATTATTGAAAAAATCAGAAAACCCATTTTAAATATTGACTTTTTGTGTGACTAGAAAATAAGTTCCCACTTATTTATTTTTATTACAGAAGATACTTATACAGCCTATCACATTTCAACCCCTAATCATCATCTCATATTCTCTCAGAACATCTCAGCTGAGCCAGGGAATACTGTTCCTTTGGGTTACAGGGGCAAAGAGGTACCTGAAGACCTTCAAAAAAATCACAGAATCATGGAATGGTTTGGGTTGGAAGGGACCTCAAAGCCCATCCAATCCCACCCCCAGTCATGGGCAGGGACACCTTCCACTAGCCCAGGTTGCTCCAAGCCCTGTCCAGCCTGGCCTTGGACACTTCCAGGGATCCAGGGGCAGCCACAGCTTCTCTGGGCAACCTGTGCCAGGGCCTCCCCACCCTCACAGCCAGGAATTCCTTCCCAATATCCCATCTAACTCTGCCCTCTTTCAGGATGAAGCCATTTCCCCAGGTTTTCAAAGCAGGTTTTAAATTCCCAAGGAATCCAAGAGCTGACAAAAATGGCCTGGCCAGGACCAAACCAAGAGCCTTTGGGACAAGAGGTCAGTTTGCCACCAGCCTCTTAAGTTCAAAGCTGACCCAGGGGCCCCTTCAGCAGCACTGCAGTGTGTCCATGCCAGTGGGAAGCTGGGAAATGCAGAAAAATCCCAAAGTCAATTTGCAACATATCCCTGTTCCTATTAACGTGGGGATGCCTTAGGTTGGATCTCAGCCAAAGGTTCTTCCCCCAGAGGCTGGTTGGGCACTGCCCAGGCTCCCCAGGGCAGTGGGCACAGCCCCAAGGCTGCCAGAGCTCAGGGAGGGTTTGGCTGATCCTCTGGGGCACAGGGGGTGACTCTGGGGCTGGGCCTGTGCAGGGCTGAGGGTTGGACTCCAGGATCCTTGGGGGTCCCTCCCAGCTCAGCACATCCTGGGATTCTGTGACCGTCAGAACTGCAGATCTGATGGTGCACCCAAGACAGAGACCAGAAATCAGTTTGTTTGGATGTTTGGAAACACCTCTCAGGGTTTAATTATCTCAGTAAAAGCCTGGTCTTGCTTCCTGTAGCAATCTGCCTCTGCCACAGCAAAGGTGATCCCAGGAATGGAGTATCCCCTCTCAGCTGCTCCTTAAGCCTGGCTCTGGGGACTTTCTACATGCTACAGCTCATGCTCAGGAATAACTTACTATTCCATACCTTATCCCAAGTGTTCAGCTGAGGGCTCAGAGCCTTTCCTGAGCCCATGGACTCAGGGTGTGCACTGCCCAGCCCCTGTTCCCCCGGCAGAACGGGCAGGAGGTGAGTTGGGAGTCATGGAGACTCCACTGAAGGTTCATCTTCAAGACTTGGCCGTGGTGCAGCCACAGGTGTCAATGGCAAACTGACACCTGCTTTTATTCCTCGTCCATGAGAGCTCCCTGTGTGTTGGTCTCAAAATAAAACCAGTGTCTTAAAGAAACCAACAACAACAAAAAGAATCCTGTGAGTTTTACAAGCCAGTGTGCCCAACTATTTGTCTCTTTATGTAATTCTTCTTTTGGAGTATTCAGATATGTCTTGCACTGGATTTGTGCTTTAACTCTGTTTCAGCCACGCCAGGGCAGTGTTTATCCTGCTGTGATTATGGATGGTGGGCTGGCCACGTGGGAATAACACACTGCTTTAATCTTTAGTCTTAAAAATTTAAATCTCCCAATAAAGAGGAATCACAGATTGCAACAACTGCTTAACAAATGCCAGTCTGTGTCTGCATCACACTAATTAAACATCATTGACTGACATCAGTAAATTCTTGTGACAGAACTTAGAAGATGCTGCTCATAAAAATTTCAAGAGGTTTTCATCCCAGCAAAAGGAACACTTCCAACAGCTCTTAATCTTTAGAAAATCAAGTAGGTCAAGAAACAGATAAATATGTGTTTACACTTGGAGTTCAACAACTGCATTCCCCTCTCAGGTAGCCTTTTGTCTTATTTTGGGAATCTGCATGTTAACTGTACTCCCAGTTCCCAAAACACTCCGAGTGCTTGTCTCAGCAATCCCTCACAGGTGCTCTGTATCCTTGTGCACTTCAGTGAAGGGTAGAGTAGGAAAAAAAAATCCAATAAAACTAAACCCAAAGTGGATTTTATTCCAGATTTGCTGTTGCTTCATTGGGTGTCCCCAGAACTGAGTTTTCAGGATAGTCATAGAATCATGGAATGCCTTGGATTGGACAGGTCCTTAAACACCACCTCATTCCACCCCCTGCAGGGCAGGGACACCTTCCACCAGCCCAGGTTGCTCCAACCTGGCCTTGGACACTCCCAGGGATGGGGCAGCCACAGCTTCTCTGGGCAACCTGTGCCAGGGCCTCTACACCCTCACAGCCAGGAATTCCTTCCCAATATCCCATCTAAACCTATTCTCTGCCAGCTTGAAGCCATTCCTCTTGTCCTGTCACTCCCTTGTAAACAGTCTCTCTCCATCTCCGTTGTAGTTCCTTCAGGCCCTGCAAGGCCACAGTCAGGTCACCCCAAAGCTTCTCTTCTCCACGCTGAACAATCCCAGTTCTCTCAGCCTTTCCTTACAGGACACATGCTCCATCCCTCTGATCATCCTGAGCATCCAGTCATGGATCAAACATTCAGACACTCACTGGGGGCTGCAGGTTCAGGAGGGCTCCACTCTCCATGTGAATCCCAACATGTGGAGCCCAACTGGAGCCTGTGTGGAATGGGACATCCAGGGTAGGTCTGGACTCTGGCATGTGTTGCACAAAGTCCCATTCTCTGCTGCTTCCACCTTCACATTTTTAAGCAGCCCTAAGAAACACATTGAAACCCTCAGCTCAGCACTGCTGCTGAAATAGTCCCCACCACGGGCAGTGGGTGGTTGGTTTGGGAGGTGGGGCCACAAAACTGCAAATCCCAGCCTGGAGGTCCCCAAAAGAAGCTTTTTTCCAGGTAGAATCCTCCTTTTTATTACAAATATTCTCAGCTGGGGAGTCATTCATGGCTGAACCCTGTCCCCTCCCTTTGTTTCATGTCTAGGTGAAACTGCAGGAGATCTGGGACAAACCAAACCCCAATTTTGTCTGGGAGATCAACCAGCTCCGGCCGAGGCTGCTCCGCTCACACCAGTCGCTGGATGGCGGAGCTGCAGAGCAAAGCAGATCACAAGGCTCAGTAAAACCTGGAACTTTGCTCCTAAAAATGAAAACTGGTGCCCAAAATAGGCTGCTGTTGTCTCCCCCTGTCAAAGCAGGCCCCAGGCACAGCCCACCCCTGTCCCGGTGACACACCATTCCAGCCACTGCCAAACACAAACATCTCCCAAACATCTCCACAGGTACCTCCAGCCTGATCAAACAGTCCCGAGTCTCCATCCCTCACAAGTACAAACCGCCTGTTTTCGTGTGGTTTGAGTAGTTACTGAGTTCCCCTGAAGGGATTGTTCTTAGCTTTGAAGATTGCTGCTTTCATTTCAGAAGAATGGCCAGAAAGATTTTCCATTTTCTTTCCAACAATAGCATTTGTTGTGGGTGAAGGATATGACATCTTTAAAGAGGCAGAGAGAGAAAATTATGTGCTAGCCCCTGCCTCTGAAATACATCCCCTGAGGGAACGTGCATTTGCATCTAGGGCTGAAGGTCTCACAGAGGAGTTTTTAAAGGCAAAAAGCTGTGCTGAGCCCATCCAGTTCCCCCTGCTCTGGGCTGTCTCATCGCAGCACTGGGATGTTTTCCTTTTCCTCCATGCAAAAGGGGGATAAAGCATTATGGAGAGATTCATCCAAGTTGTATCCACAGTTTGCAACAGTGCAAGAAAGCGGGATGTCCTGAGCCCTGCCCTCCCTGAGCTCTGCCTTGGCCTTGCCCTGCATCAACCACCTGTGGAGCAATGGATGTGCTTTTGCACTGCCCCAAATCATAAAATCACAGAATGGTTTGGGTTGGAAGGGACCTTAAAGCACATCCAGTTCCACCTTCTACTAGCCCAGGTTGCTCCAACCTGGCCTTGGACACTTCCAGGGATGGGGCAGCCACAGCTTCTCTGGGAAACCTGTGCCAGGGCCTCACCACCCTCCCAGCCAAGAATTCCTTCCCAATATCTAATCTAACCTATTCTCTGCCAGTTTAAAGACATTCCCCCTTGTCCTGTCACCCTAGACCCTTGTGAATAGTCTCTCTCCATCTTTCTTGTTGGGTCCTTCAGCTCCTGGAAGGCCACAATTGGGTCACCCCAAAGCTTCTCCAGGCTGAACAATCCCAGCTCTCCCAGCCTTCCCTCCCAGCAGAGCTGCTCCATCCCTCTGCTCATCTTGGTGCCTCCTCTGGACTCTCTCCAGCAGCTCCATGTCCTCCCTGTGCTGTTCCCCAGGGCTGGAGCAGCTCTGCAGGGGGGTCTCAGCTGAGGGGGCAGAGGGGCAGAATCCCCCTCCTCCATGTGCTGCCCACGCCACTTTCCATCTCATTACACGAAAAAATCAGGGAAGGTGAATCCAATGGGTGTCATTCCCTCAGTGCTGGTGCTACCAAGGGCTTGCTCAAGGTTTGGCAGCAACTTGGGCTCAAGGACAGTCCCACCACTCTTGATGCTCATGGTATTAAGGCCAATATGCCCCCAGTGAAGAAGTTCTGCAACACTTCAAGGTTTGGTTTGCAGGCTTTTCAGTGGCTGTCAGTGATTCCTCCTGCAGTCATTCCTGCAGTCATTCCTCCTGCAGTCATTCCTCCTCACTCTCTAACACTTCAAAGGCCAGTGGAACACCAGAGGGACACACTGCAGTGCTTTGTTTCCTTCTCTCCTGAACTGCTTTTTTAGCATTTTAAAACACAATGCACTCACTGAAGGTTGTAAAATTCCTCATAAAGTTTACTGTGCCACAGGATTATAGAATACCTCTTGGAACAATGGATAAACAGCTAATCTTGGATCTGTCACCAGAAAACACTAATATATTTCAAAAAGCTATTAGCCCTTAAACCAAAAGTAACACAGAATCTGATTTGGGACAACAGGCTATAAAGCACTGGAATTGTTTGGCAGCTCTGCATTGAAAGCAGGTGGAAGAAGCTGTAAGAGCCCTGGCATTTATCTTATTCTGCTATTTAAGGCATATTTTACGTAGTTTCCAAAACGTGTGCATGAAAACCAACACTAAGTAAGGATACTTGGAAAAAACTGTGGAACAATTGATTTACCACACGTTTGCAGGGAGCTGAACACCATTCGTTATGTTCCACAAGAAGGCAGGGAAAGGCAGTAAATATTACATATAAAAAATAATAAACCATCAAGAGCCTTTACATTTTTTTTATGGCATCATATCTGTAAGGAGCTTTAGAGCCATCAGCACTGACCATAAACTCCAGATGAGCAATATCCATTTAGTTGATGGAAACAGGAAAGCACAGCCATTAATCCTAAATGTCCTGATTAGCTCTGAAGGGCTCTGGGACAGGAATGACACAGAAGGTGTCATTAGGGCCGGGATGACACAGGATGGTGGGACAGGGAGGAAAGAGTATTTGGGGAATGCAAGGGGAAAATAGAGTTTGAGAGTCTCAAGTATAAAGCCAAAACCTAAATATGTTTCAGACCTTGCTTCTTTCCCTGGCTTTTATAAGTAGCTGGTCTTGTCCTTTCCTCTTGCCAAAGGATCCCAGAATCCCAGGATGGGTCAGGCTGGAAGGGACCCCAGTGGGTCACTGCTCCTACCTCCCTGCTCAGGCAGGGCCAGCCCAGAGCACAGGGCACAGGATTGTGTCCAGAGGGCTCTGGAATCTCCCCAGGGAGGAGACTCCAGCCCCTCCCTGGGCAGCCTGTTCAGAGCTGGGGCACTGCCCAGGGAAGAAGTTCTTCCTCCTGTCCAGCTGGAGCTTCCTGGGCATCAGTTCCTGCCCGTTCCTCCTGTGCCATTGCTGGGCCCCCCGAGCAGAGCCTGCTCCATCCTCTGCCCCCTCCCTGCAGCCCCTGACACACAGGGGGAGGGCCCCTCTCAGGGTCTGCTCTGGAGGCTGAACAGCCCCAGCTCCCTCAGCCTTTGCTGCTCAGGGAGATGCTCCAGTGCCCTCCTCATCCTCACAGCCTGCGCTGGCCCCGCTGCAGGAGCTCCCTGGCCCTGCTGTGCTGAGGAGCCCGAGCTGGGCCCAGCCCTGCAGATGTGCCTGCCCAGGGCTGGGCAAGTCAGGAATGAGTAGGATGCAGGTCACAAAACAAAAAAGAGGAAGAAAGTGAATTTTCTAGGAAAAAAAAAAAGAACACATGAAAAGACTGGGCAGATGGGAAAACACTTCAGATGAGGAGCACAGGAGTCACCTCCTCACAGAGTGGAGACATGTTTGCCAAGTCCTTTGAGTGAGGTGATCTTTAAGCTCCTCAGAGACTCCAAGAAGTGGAAAACACAAGCAGGACATGAGGTGAGTTTCTGGTTTGTGACTGTGCTGGAGCTGGAAAGGGCTGGTGGACCCTGGCAGCACAGCCAGGACCCGGCACCAGCAGTGATGCCATTCCAGAGTGGGTTTATTTGTGGCCTGGACAGTGTATTTGCATTTTCTCCAGGGTAACTACTGCAGAAAGGCCAATGCTCAGGGGAAAGATATTTTTGGTATTTCTCTGGGAAATAACTTACTGGATGCAACACTGATTTTTTTTCCTCTAAAAGATACACTCATCTCAGAGCCTTTTAAGGAAGGGAGGTATCAGAATGATGAACCAGAGCATTGCTGCTCTTGTGTTCCTGCCTCTGACCTTCACATACTCACACCTGAGGTTCACTAAGACCAAGTGCCAGGTCCTGCCCTTGGGGCACAACAGCCCCAGGCCAAGCTCCAGGCTGGGGACAGAGGGGCTGGAAAGATGCCCAATGGAAAAGGCAGTGGCTGAACAGAGCCCAGGTGGGCAGGAGGCCAAGGGCACCTGGGCTGTGCCAGCCATGGTGTGGCAGCAGGACCAGGGCAGGGACTGTCCCCCTGTGCTGGCACTGCTGAGGCACCTCCAGCCCTGGGGGCAGTTCTGGGCCCCTCAGGACAAGAGAGACACTGAGGGGCTGGAGCATGTGCAGGGAAGGGAACAGAGCTGGGAAGGGGCTGGAGCAGCAGGAGCAGCTGAGGGAGCTGGGGGGGCTCAGCCTGGAGAAAAGGAGGCTCAGGGGGGACCTTCTGGCTCTGCAACCCCCTGACAGGAGGGGGGAGCCGGGGGGGGGGGTCGGGCTCTGCTCCCAGGGAACAAGGGACAGGAGGAGAGGGAACGGCCTCCAGCTGTGCCAGGGGAGGGTCAGGTTGGACATCAGGAGGAATTTCTCCATGGAAAGGGTGGTCAGGCACTGGCAGGGGCTGCCCAGGGAGGTGGTGGAGTCCCCATCCCTGGAGGTGTCCAAGGAAGGCCTGGAGGTGGCACTCGGTGCTCTGGGCTGGGGGACAAGGGGGGAATTGGGCACAGGGTGGACTCGATGACCCTGGAGGTCTTTTCCAACCTGAATAATTCCATGATTCACATGAGGCTTTGGTGTTTGCCTTCTATCAATTAGACACACAGAGCTACAAGAGAGCACTGAATTCTACAATTTTGTCAAACCCAGGCTTCAGTAATAAGGGAATTATTCCTTCAGAGTCCTTTCGTTCAACAGAGTGTGAGCAGCATGGAGCTGACTCATTCCATGGGGCTGCCACTAAAAACTTCCAACAGGAAGTACTTGAGGTACAGAGGAGACAGTTTTGGAAAGAAAGAAAGGTTGTTATGACCCACAGAGGTGATAGGAAATAAGCAGGAACAAAATCCCCAGGTCTGAGAGGCTGGACACATCCCAAGAGCAACTTTCCAAACTGGGAAACGTTTCCCCCGTTCCAGAATTCCCACTGCAAAGTCACAAGGTTCAGCAATGCTGTTGAGGGCAAATCACACCAGATAAGTCAGGACAGCTCACAGAGGGTGTACATTTTACTTTTTCAGTGCTCTGGTGTCCAGGAACAAGACAGCACAAAGGCAGAAGGATCCTGTGACATAATTTTGGCCACCTCCACCCCTGACACTGGACATCCTCCTCTGCTCCAGCTGGCCATGGGCAAAGGCAGATGCACACAGGGAGAGCAAGGTGCCTGTGGAATAGCTCTGAGCACACACACACATGGCCCTGTTTGGGGTAACTGCTTTCCAGCTGAGCATTTGTCATCTTGGAGAGAAAAATTCCACAGATGGATTTTATTTTTTTTTTTTTCTGCCCGTACAAAATTGCATCGAGTGAAAAAACTGAGTAGGTCACTTTGAAATTATAGATATGCATATAAACTTTGAAAAAAACAAAGCAAGAGAAAAGCTATTAGCTGAGTTTAGCTCCTAAGCTGCCTGGAGTGGTTCAGTGCAGATGAAGGAGGACTCATGGATGGGATCATAAGAAACTGCTCAATAGGTTCAGGTCAATAGGCTGAGGAGTCACTGAGCACACCAGGTATCACTGCTCAGGATTAGCAGGGAGAGAGGAGCCACATACAAATTGTTTTGCAGCCTGACTGGAGCACCTCTCGAGATAATTGAAATTAAGGACTTCAGGCTTTAAGCTTCCCAGTTGGAATCACAGAATCATGGAACAGTCTGAGTTGGAAGGGACCCACGAGGATCATCAAGTGCAACTCCTGCCCTGCACAGACACTCCAACCATCCCACCCTTGTGCTGAGAGCGCTCTCCAAATGCTCCTGGAGCTCTGGCAGGTTTGGGGCTGTGCCCACTGCCCTGGAGAGCCTGGGCAGTGCCATGGGCAGCCCTGGGGAGGTCAGTGATGCCACTCATTCAGACAAAATGTGCCCTGTCAGGGAGTGCTGGGAAAACTGGGATGCCAAGCACCGGGTTTTGGAATAAAGCTTTGGACTTTATTGACATTACTTTTTTGACTTTGACATTACTCAGGCTGAGCAATGCAGGGAATAAAACCCCATTCACTGGATTTAATTGTCACATTTGTATCTTGCTTGCAAAAATACATTTTCTTTCTTTTGTGTGGATAATCTCAGCACCAGGAACCTGAAGGAGCATTAGAGCCTGTTACCCATTCTTGTGCAAATGGCCAGGGTAATACCTAAGTCTGACTCAAACCCATTTAAGCCCCATATTTTAAATTTCACTACAGCAGCTCAGTGACTCGAATCACAGGAGTGATCACTATGTACAAGCCTGTGTTTGAGCTGCCTTGCTGTTTATTTAGTTCCATTCTGGCTTAGGAGATCATTTGTGATGAACAGCCACAAGGTCTCAACATTGATTTGCACTTCAATTCTACCAGGGAACAAAATAAATTTTGACACACACATGCAATGAGCCAAAGAAGGGTTAATTCTGACTCTCTTAATGCTTAATAAATGGTTATTCAAATCCTGTGAACTCTAATAATTTGATAGTTCTCCTTATAAAAATGACAATTCTCCACCTCATATTAACTAATTATATTTAAGCTATTCATGGCTATAATTTATCAATTATCCAGCAACTAGATTTCATATTAAAACACATTCCCAATGCAAAAGAGCTTTTTGGGAAAATTCTGAATAGACACATCGAATGGCTCCTCATGGGAAGCACAATGTTTGTACCTGGAGCAGGAGTGTCCTACACAGAAATCACTGCAGAAAGGGCAAAAGATTTCTGTGCCTCCTTGATTGTGCTGCTGCATTCCTGAATCTCTCTTTTCTGATGCAGGGACTCCGGAAAGGAGCTGTTTTTAAACTCTGCCTTGGGTGGGATAATGAAGGGACTTTCGGTGGCATTAGCAAGGAGGAGGTTTGCTGGCAAAGCTTCCAGCTTGTCTTGTAGGTGTAGCTTTAATCACTGGGGACTGTGCTGAGGCTGTTGATGTGGTATTTCTCTGAAAAAAGAAGAGCTTTTGCTGCTCCTTTAAAGAGCTGCCAGTGCCTGGAACATCATTATATACGTATATATATATATATATATATATGTGTGTGTGTGTATATGTAAGTACTCTGCTTAGAAAGAACATCTAGGTCGTGTTTTCCATACTGATCTCCCTCCCATCTGCACCACCAAGGGCACTTCCAGAGAAGCAGGAGACTCCTAAGGTATCTCATCTGCTACTGCTGTTGACCCCCAAAACTGAAGTTTAACTGAAGTTTAACCCTCAGCAGGGTTTGACTGGGTGCAGGGTCCAGGGGTGGTTTCTGTGAGGAGCTGCTGGAAGCTTCCCCTGTGTCCCAGATGGCTCCAGGATGGAGCTGCTGTTGGCCAAGCTGAGCCCAGCAGGGGCTGTGGCAGCACCTCTGGGGTAACTGAGCTAAGGAGGGGGGAAAAAACCCCAAACTGCCCCAGTTCAGCTGGAGAAGGGAGGAGTGAGGACGTGGGAGAGAATGAACTGTGCAGAGAGCAAGGTCAGGGCAGAAGGAGGGGCAGGAGGCACTTCAGGCACCAGAGCTGAGGTTGCCCTGCAGCCCACGGGGGTCCACAGGGAGCAGAGACCCCCCTGCAGCCCCGGGAGGAGCCCCCAGGGAGCAGGGGATGCACAAAGGAGGCTGTGAGCCCGTGGGGAGCCTGTGCTGCAGCAGGGTCCTGGCAGGACTTGTGGATCCATGGGGAGAGGAGCCCACGTGGAGCAGGATTGCTGGAAGGACCTGTGACCCTGCAGGGGATCCACCCTGGAGCAGTTCCTGAAGGACTGACCCTGTGGGAAGGGATCCACCCTGGAGCAGTTCCTGAAGGACTGACCCCATGGGAAGGGATCCACCCTGGAGCAGTTCCTGAAGGACTGACCCCATGGGAAGGGATCCACCCTGGAGCAGTTCCTGAAGGACTGACCCCATGGGAAGGGATCCACACTGGAGCAGTTCCTGAAGGATTGACCCCATGGGAAGGGATCCACACTGGAGCAGTTCCTGAAGGACTGACCCCATGGGAAAGGATCCACCCTGGAGCAGTTCCTGGGAACTCTCTCCCCTGGGAGGGATCCCACAGAGTGTGAGGAGTCCAACCCCTGGGGAGGAAGGAGCAGCAGAGTCAAGGTGTGAACTGCCCACAGCTCCCATTCCCCATCCCCCTGAGCCACTGGGGAGGAGGAGGGAGAAGGAATCAGGAGTGAAGTTGAGCCCAGGAAGAAGCGAGGGGTGTGGGGAAGGTGCTTCAAGATTCAGTTTTATTTCTCATTGTCCTCCTCTGGTTTGATGGGTTCTAAATGAAAGTAATTGCCCCAAGCTGAGTCTGTTTGGCCATGACAGGAGCTGGGGAGGGATCCCTCCCTGCCCTTATCCCACCCACGAGCCTTTCCCTGTGCTCCCTGTGCCCTGCCCAGCTTGGGGACAGTGCCAGGGCAGCTTTGGTGGGCACCAGGTCACCCCACCACAGCAAGCATTATTTTCATTTCCCCAGCAAGTAAACAAAAGTATCAATTTACTGAGGAGAGGAGAGTTGAATTTCAAGGGAAGGCAAGAACATCTCAGCAAAGCCAAACAAACAAAACATTTCATAATGTGAAAGATTTCATAAAATGAAATCTATTTCATAATAAATGACAGGTCAACACAAGAGGGATTTTCCCATATGTTTCCCATATGGTCCTTAAATGAAAACCTTACTGGGCTCTGCAATTACTGCTCTAGCTGTGGATAGAGGCATATTCAGAGGGAATACCAAAGGCTCAGGGATGAAACATTGCTCACTTCAATACCAACCACGGCTATAAAATACAGCACTTTTATGGAATGTTAGATATAAGACACCTCTGAACACAGCAGAAGCCATCATCCTCCACCCAGGATCTGGATTTGTGTTATGGACTATTATTTGACATCTTTATTTACACCAGGTACTGCTTTACCTACTAGAGTTTATTTATATCCCTGGAACAGATCACACAGTAACTGTTCACATGGAAAGGATCAGAACAGCAAAGCCTGGTCTTCTCTAATTATATTAAACACAACATACCTCTAGTGTATCAGTTATAATTACAGTGGTTTACAGCTGTAATTCCAGATCCAGGATCCAGAAGGTTCAACCCTCTTCCAGGTCCTGGATCACTGTTAAAACAACAAGAGGAAAAAAATGGCCCGTGCACAAGGAGGATGATGTTGGTAGAATTTGAAGGGAGCTGATGGAGAATCACGGAATCATGGAATGGGTTGGATTGGAAGGGACATAAAAGATCATCCAGTCCCACCCCCTGCCATGGGCAGGGACATCTTCCACTAACCCAGGTTGCTCCAAACCCCATCCAGCCTGGCCTTGGACACTTCCAGGGATGGGGCAGCCACAGCTTCTCTGGGCAACCTGGGCCAGGGCCTCCCCACCCTCACAGGGAACAGTTTCTTCCCAGTATCCCATCTAACCCTACTCTCAGTTTGAAGCCATTCCCCCTTGTCCTGTCACTCCAGCCCCTTTAAATAGTCTCTCTCCATCTTTTTCACCTCCTTCAGGTCCTGGAAGGAATCAAACCTGAGAGATTTTGTTCATCTCAGTTGCAGATGCTCCACAGGACAAGGCAATTATTTGAATAACCAAATCTCAAAGCATTTTCTGGGTGGGCTTTTCTGTTTGCTTAAGTGCCAAGTCCCCTATTATAGATACATTTTAGAAAGTGATACTCACTGAGAGGCTTCAGGAATCACTGGGGGAGGGAAAAATAAACCTGTGAAAAAAAAGATACTTTAGAGAGATAACAAATTAGGGTGAAAAATGCTCAGATTGCACAAAGTGCTTTCCAGGAAAGTTTAAGTTATGTTGTGTGTACTATTTACAGCTTCTAAATATGAGACAGAGAAAGATGCTTTCTCTTCTCCCCAAGCTGCATTTACTGCTGAGCATCCTGAGAGTGAACTATTAAATTGTGGCTGCAAGAGGAGTCTGGGCTTGTGTGGAGGAGCAGGAGGGAACAGCAGGATCCCTTGCAGGGCACAGACCTGGGGTGTTGAAGCTTTTTGTGCCAGCTGGGGACAGCTGGGCGGGAGGACAAACAGGGCTGGGGACAAACAGCAGCACTGGCAGAGCATGTGCTTAGTGCTGAGCCACTGGATGCAGACAATGGGCTGGATTAGCTTGGCAGCCACCACAGACACGAGTTTCTGCACTGCTGGGTCTGCAGGCACTTAGAAGAGAAAGGCAATAAAGCTCAAAGCCAGCCCTGTGTCACAGCGACAGCAGGGACCTGGTTACCCTGACTGGAGCAGTGACAGCCCAAAACACGGGGCACGTGGCTGCTGCATCCATCAGTGCCCTGGGATCACCTGCAGGGTCCAGCCCAGCTCCTCACAGCTTCAGCTTTTCACGTCTCCACACTGGGATTTTGCCTCAGTCCTTGATGAGAAATGCCAATTATCTTTCTGTCCCTCAGTTCAGAGAAAAACGAGGCGAACAACAGCAGTGCCACAAACAACCCAGCAGTGACCTTGTTCTGGGTGAGGAGGAAACAGGAATGTTGGGGATAACAAAGACCATGGGCCCAGGTGACATCTCATGCACCAACAGCCCAACCTCCCCTCCAGTTTTAGGGAGAGCACTGGCAAGGCTGTGGCTGCACTGGGATGTGAAATCCAGGCATGAAGTAACTGCAGCCCATTCCTGACACCCCCAGTGCTGCATGATTTTCCTTTTTTCAAGTAGAACAAAAGTGTGGAATCGATTTCTCTGAGCCAAACATCTCATGTGACAAATATAAAGCTACGACAAAATATCTGGCAGCTTCACTCTCCTCCAACTCAACATATGAATTCAAATCATCTGGGACACTCAGGCTAAGAGCTGAAGCACGAGGAGATGATGTGCACTTAGAAAGGCTGGTTTGAGGCTACAGAGGGCTGGTTATATTCCTATTTCCCCTCTCATGAAGATTGTTTTACTGTGACTCGCCTGCTCCAGAAAATACAGTGTGAAGTTTACTTTAGGAACACATTTGGGTCTTTCCTGCAAATACCCAGCCAGCAGCACCATTACATTTTACCACTCTCTTTAGCTGTAGCCCTGTAAAAAATTAAATCATACACATTCCCTTTTGTGACATCTAAGTCTTCAATATCAAAGCAAGCATCTTTTAGAATATAAAACAATGTTTCAGACATCACAGCTTGATACAATATTTGGGGTTTTTTTCTTGTGGTGGCATCTGTGTATTTACAAACTGGCAACGCACCACAGTTCCTAAGGCAGCAAAACTTATTTCCTCAGCTAATCTCCTTTCTGAGGGAGCAGTGGAGACCTCAGCAAATATGCAGAGCTTTAAAAACTTTTGTCCCTGGGACAGAGCACATCAAACCCTGCTGCACAACATTCATTAGACAGAGGTGACTCTGATCAGTCCTGCTGGTTCCCACATAAGGATCATAGAATTCCAGAATGGGTTGGAAGGGACCTTAAAGCCCATCCAGTCCCACCCCCTGCCATGGGCAGGGACACCTTCCACCAGCCCAGGTTGCTCCAAGCCCTGTCCAACCTGGCCTTGGGCACTTCCAGGGATGGGGCAGCCACAGCTTCTCTGGGCAACCTGTGCCAGGGCCTCCCCAGCCTCCCAGGGAACAATTCCTTCCCAATATCCCATCTAACCCTGCCCTCTGGCAGTGGGAAGCTGTTCCCCTGTGTCTGTCACTACACACCCTTGTAGAAGTCCCTCTCCATCTTCCTTGTAGCTCCTTCAGGTCCTGAAGGGCCACACTTCACCCCACAAGTGAAGGGACCTTCTGGGTTAAGTTCTTCTGGAGTAAGTTCACCCCAGAATGTTCTAAGTTCAGGCCTGCACTCAAAGCCCCATCCAGTTGTCCATGAAACTTGTCCCAAAAGCTGTGGGATACAGAAGCCTCCCTCTCCTCACCAGAAACATCCTCCACTTGTAGATACCCTGCCCAGAGAAGCAGGGCTGTGATTCACAGAGTGCTTTTATCAGGGCCCAGACATCAAACAAGCTCTGCTCAACATCAGCTTTACACTCATCACTGGAATAACCTGTCCAAGTGGAAATTCCTTAATCCCAGCAGAGGCAAGCTCTGAGCAAAGCATGTAAATATAAAACAGGCAGAAAAATTGATTTTCTATACAGACTAATTAACTCATACAAGGCAATGTATATCAGGCAGCAGCAAATCTGAATTTCAGAAACCTCAGGCTGAAACTCTGCATCCTCTGCTTAGTTCAATCTCTTATTAACATCAAGGGAAATTCAGATAAGTAAGAGATTCAGCAACTGGCTTTTCTTCTGAAGTGCAAAAATCCACAGTTACTGTCCCCAGATGTGATTGTGAGGCTATTCCAAGCAGGAAGCCTGAATTCCTGGGGTATAAACCCCAAGTGGGAATTTGTGGGAGCACTTAGGAATCAGGGGGCTGCAGCACTGGCTGTAATCAGCAGCACTGGAGTATTCTGCAAACACCATTTCCCCTTCCACGTCTGCTGCTGTTCTGTTCTGTGAGATGAACCCTGGGGAATTCACAGACTGAGCAGAGAACAGCCCTGAATTCAGATGTGTGCTTCCAATGAGAGTCCCTGGAGAGAAAAAAAAATAGACCCAGGGCTGGAAACTGCTGCTGGGAAGGCAGCCCAGCTCCTCTGCTGGATCTGAGCCAAAGTCACACCAACAGGTCGACACTGGGAGGTTGGAGCTCTGTTTTAGGGAAGACATCCAGGGTAAGGATCACCTGGCATGCCCAGGGGGCTTCCACGGAGAACCCTGAACGTTGTGAGCAGCCGGACACTTTCTACTGACTGAGGTCACATGAAGACCCCAAAATAAAGGAAAAAATGAGAAAAGCATGTGAAAATATAAGTGAAAGGTTGAGAATTGCAGTTCTGGATTTTTCTCAGTCCTTTCACCTGCTCCTCCTGGCCCTGTGTGTGGCACCTTTCTCCAGAGCGTGGTCCTGTTACTGATGAGCAGTCTCGGGGTGCTCAGAGTCTGCAGCTTCCTGGGCAGGGGCAGAGGAGGGGCAGGGACTGAGCTCTGCTCTGGGGGGACCAGGGACAGCAGCCAGGGAATGGCTGGAGCTGTGTCAGGGCAGGCTCAGGCTGGATCTCAGGCAAAGGTTCTTCCCCCAGAGGCTGGTTGGGCACTGCCCAGGCTCCCCAGGGCAGTGGGCACAGCCCCAAGGCTGCCAGAGCTCAGGGAGGGTTTGGCTGATCCTCTGGGGCACAGGGGGGGACTCTTGGGGCTGGGCCTGTGCAGGGCTGAGGGTTGGACTCCGTGATCCTTGGGGGTCCCTTCCAACTCGACTGATTCTGGGGTTCTGGGACTCCCCAGGCAGCTCTGTCTCACTCCCTGCTCCAGCCCAGACCTTCCTCACTTGGAGTCTCTCCTGAGAGTTCCTGAGAAGCAGCCAGTGCCTCAATACATGGGATTCATGGACTCCAAGATGCCCTTGTGCAGAGATGAGTGTCACTGAGGTGTGCTCACCAAACCCCCCAGCTCCTTTGGGAGCCCCTCCCTCAGCCCCAACACCAGCCTGTCCCTCCAGAAGTCCAGAGGCCTCTCTCTGGCCCCTCACACAGGCCCCACTTCCCTCTCCTTTCCAGATCCAAGACCTTTGGCAGTCCAGTAATCCCAGTCCAGAGCCAGTAGCCCATGTGGAGACAAGTATGGCCTTGCCAAGCCCTGATGTCCCAGGAGCCCTCTCTGTCCTGACAAAGGCTCTCTCTGACGAGCAGTGCCAGGCAAGACACCATCATATAAAATCATACCTATGATTTATATATTATCACATAAAGTAAGAAAGGCAGATTTATTACATTAAATTTATTAAATCCTTCATTCATCACCCACTTGTTAAATATTAGTTGCTCTTACAACCAGTCTATATTTTTGCCCTCCAATTTTTGCCAGGTTTCCCCTGTATTCCTGTACTTCTGTACCACATCATTACCCAAAGTGGCCACTTGCTGTTAAACAGATGCTGCTGTTTCCACCTGCAGGAGAACTGACCTCTAGATGTGGGTGTGCTTTGTTTTTAAAGCATTTCTCTCCTTTTGAACGAAAATCACCAAAGTAAAGCAAGGCATTTCTTACAACCCCTTTTCAGAGTATAATAGAACACAAAAACATAAATCAAAGTATGTTTAAACACCTTTTCCAAATGAAGTAAAAACCCATCTATCTTACCAGCAACTGAGAGCTCTTCCTACACACTATGAACACAGCAGATGTTAAAAAGCTGTTTAATCTTCTTTAGAGCACTTTGGGTAAAAAGCTGTGGCTTTCAAATATGTACAAAGAGGGTCAGAAAACTAAAATGCCTTGAAACAGTTTTGCTCAGGGCCAATGGGATCTGAAGTGACCTCTGTAATTTCTCAAGTTCCCAAACTTCATTATTATCAAGGCCTCTTTCCTTTTTGATGTTTTAACTACGCAGAAGGTGGGTGTTGCCTTCAGTGTCTCTAAAGCCTTTAAGCAGTTTTGATTTTTCCTTGCAAGGTGAGTGTACCTGAGGCTGGAGTTCCTGACTGCAGATCCACTGCACTGCAGATTTCCCAGAATCACTTTTCCAGCCCCATCACAAGGGTGGTTTTACAGTTTCTCCCGAATGTTCAAGAAATGCTGCGAGGAGTCAAACCACACAACTGTTTCAGAAAAGTTACTGTCCTTACAAAGTTTCCTCTTGCTTTACAAAAGGATCTTGCACCTTTCCACTGGAGTGTTCCCATGGACACTGCCAGGGGCTGCACCAAGTCCTCCAGGAGCGGATCCCTTTGGAAAGCAACACCGTTCTGCTGCTGCTCCTCAGGGGTCTCACAAACCCCAAAGGAGGTTTATAGCAGGGCCTACAAACCACAGCTGTTCTTTTCACAGGCCTGTCATCTCTCCCAGCAGGATGCAGGGCTTTCAGGATTTATTACTCTCATGCTGAATAACACTAGAACCATTTGCCATAAGCACATACACGATTTACTTCTAATTTATGGCACAGATGCATTCTTTGATGCAATTTAGTGCATCTCTGCCACACCAAAAAAAATTTAAAAAAATAAAAATCAATGTTTCATCCAATTTCAATTCAGTCATTGATCCAAAGAAATGCAAACTTCCTGTATTTATTCCTGCACTTACACTTCAAAACCACCATGACTTTTTCTGGGGTTTTTTTGAAAGGGAGGATTAACTCTCTGTCTGATCCTCTCTTACCTGATATTGTTGCTTCACTTGCAAGAATCAGATCAGAAAAATATTCTGCATAAGAGGTGAAACAAAGTAGTGGAGGATGACTGAGGCGTAGGAAGAGTTACTGGCAGTGGAGATGAGAGATGAGAGGCAGGGCTGCATTTCAACACCAGAGTGGCAGACAGTGCTTGGGAGGTGAACACCACCTTTAATTAGAGATTTATCAGCCCCCACTGCTGCAGTCTGAAGGCATTATTATTATTATCATTATTAGCTCTCACACTTTCTTCAATCAGCCCTTCACTGGCTGCCTCACTCAAGCCAAGTATCAGTGCCCTGCTCTCCCCGAAGTTACAATTCATTATTTTTAGCATTAAAAAGAGGAATCATGTGGTGCACTTGACAGCTTACTCATTTATGTCAGTTTAAATGATTTACTAGAACCAGGCCCAAAAGCTAAGTTTTGTGAAAAAACGTATTTGTTTCCCTACATCTGCTCAGGAAAGCACTAACACGGGGATTGTTGTTGCTGTCAGCTCCTGGAAGGAATATTTCAGGAGACATGAAAGCAGCTGCCTTTCAGGACCCATCTCCTATTCAGCTGGCTCCTCCTTGGGATCTGTCAGCACCTCACTAAAATTAATTCCAAAGAGTGCACAGAGATCCATTGCACTAATTGGCAATTAAACACAGAAATAGGGTAGATTCTGCCAGACTATCAAATCCAGACCCACTCCAAAGCCAAGGCAGGTTAATAATGGCTCTAATTTCCAACTCTTCCTTATGGTCTCCAGTTTGCAAGTTGAACAGGAAAAAACTTCTCCCCACATCTTTACAATAAAATAAACAATCCAGTCAATCTTTTATCCTCGCTTCTGCCCCAACTTCCAAAATCCACCAGACAGCTCTGGGATTGTAGGGCAGTGCTCAGCAGCTGATGTCACATACCCAAAATAGCTCAACTCAAATTAAGAGAGCACAGAACGCTTTGAGCTGAAAAAGGCAGTCCATGTATAGCAGCGAGGGCTCTCCAGTGAAACCATGACAAACTGTACCTTTATTTACATTAAAAGGTGCCCCAGTGGTGCTCAGGTGATGCTTATTGGCACTGCTGGAGCTTTTTGAGCAGCAGAGCCCTCCCCAAGGCCGAGGAGGTAAAGAGGTTATTCCTGTAGTGCTGCACCATCTGCTTTGATGTGGGCTTGCACTGGCACTGAGAGCAGAGTTAAAAGTGTTGAACGTTTCATAAATGTAACCAATGATGGGCTGCAGTGTCCTGGAGTTGGAGTATCCATGACAACTCTCCACAGTGCCAAGGGACTTTTAGTCAAATCCTGGGAAAGCCACTAAAAGCCTGCTTTTGTAAGATGCAGCAGGATCCTGGGGGGATTTTTCTCTCAGCCCCCTGAGACTTCACTGCCTCCAGATATAGTGGGAGACAACACCCACAGCTCTGGGGTTCCTCAGTCTCAGCTGCCCCCAAGAGTAGTTACAGCTTAAAGAAGAACTACCTGGAAAATTGTTCCCAGAAAGAAGCCCAAATAACCTACTTGGTTTCAAAACCAAACAAACAAAGCCAAAAAAAACCCCAAACCAAACCCACTTTGATCTGTTTCCGTTGTAACTAAAGAGTTCAACCAGAACAGAGCCCCAGGGGACATAAAAACTTGGATTATCCCCTGGCACATCCCACCTACACCCACCCATCCCCACCCCCCCAGTGCCTTTAGAAACCCTTGTTGTCCCAGGCAATGTGAGCCGAGGGGAGTGGCAGAGCTGCTGGGTTTCACTCCTCCTCTCCCTGAAGGATTCCTCTTCATTCTGTCTCATTAGAGGATGAGCATTTAGAGGCACATTTGAAAGCACTTCCCTTGCAAACGCTGGGTGACACAACCACAGGTCAGATCACAACTCCACAACTTTGATCCATTAATCCATTACTAATTCTGTTTTCCAGAGTGATCTCACAGCACAAGCCTCTGCCCCAGCCAACTCCAGCTGCTGTTGCTGCTTGTTCCTCTCGAAGAATGAACAGAAGTGGCCTCTTCCCCTCCTGTTTCCCGAGAGGGAAGATGAAAGTGGAGCACACACAGCCCGATTCTCTTTCTGTGATTAACTGATTTGGCCACATACATTATTCATGAGTGTTTCACTTTCTAATTGTAAAAAAACAACCCTTCTGGGCTTTGGGATTGTCAGCTGTCTTGGGGGCTGCCTTGCTGTTCAAGATTCCCAGTTTCCAAGCCCCTAACTCATCACTGAAGTTCTAAATCCAACACCTACATGTGCTGGTGAAGCCTGTGGGTGGAACCAAGAACTCATATCCCTAAATTTAGACATTGCTCAGGTGCTCTGAGACTGGGGCAGGCTACTCAGTGCATTAGAAATCCAGGTTTTCAAGGGTGTTTTTAAAAGGCTCCTGACAGCTCCAGGTGCCACTGGCCCAGCCCTCACTGTGTGCCTTGCACACAAAAGGCCACCCAGCTCTGAAGAGGGGACAGGTGGGAGAGTGTCCAAAGGGCAGGGACTGATCTCCAGATGATTTATTGCCTCTTTTATGTTTATTTTGCCAGTGAAGTTATCAGATTTGCAGTGTCCATGGCCAATACAAAATCCAACCCACCCAACCCAAATCCATCCAACAAAGAAGTTTCCCAAAAGCTCCACAGTTGCCATTATTTGCAGTCCTGATGTTCTGCAGTTCAGCAACAGCTTCTGACAACTACAGAAATGCATTAGAGAATCTGGTTCACAGCTAGACAGCACAGAAAAAACCTGTATTCTTACCAGACATAATTTAATTAGCAGTTATATAAAGAGCTCTCAATATTTTGGACAAAATACTGCAAAAAATAAGTTGATAGGCTTTTCCCTGACTAAAAACCAAACTACAGGCTTGGGAATGTTTGAAAAGTTCTCTTTATTGAGAAAGAAGCTTTCCATACTTCTCAAGTTACAGATTCATAAAAAAGCAAACAAAAATTAATGAAAAACAGAAGCAAAAGTACTTTTAAAAACATTAATTCCTTCTGTGAAGTTGAAGATTATCTTGGAACAGTTTTTAACTAATAAGCTCTTAGAGCCCGAATGATATTTTTAAATAAACCTCCTAATTTGAAATTGTTACGACTTCAGGGAATTTTCTAACTGGGATCCAGGTGTTTTTAAACTGAAGTAAAGAGGCAAGGAAAACGATTGCAGAAATTAATTAATGGAATTAAACAGAGTCAATTGATTGCTTTCATGTTCAAAGTAATGCAAGGTCTGTATTCAACAAATGGGAAGGTAAATCAGAAAATTTCCTTTATGTACACTCCTTAAATCTGTACCTAATTGATTTCAGGCATTTTGCATCTTTATTAGCTTACAGTTAACAACATGTTAATATAAATAAAAGACATGACTCCAGTAATGGCTCCACTAGAAGTCAAATATAATGAGAGCACTGTGATTCTTTGTTGCTGACAATATTGAATTTATACTAAATCCTGGTGACAGTTCTATAGATCTACTGGGATGTGCTCCTGCCGAGGATTTTGGACAACTGAGAATCATTATAACATAAAGACAGACCACACAGACAGACATGAGTTTCTCCATTTCGTTTTGTGTTGCCTGACTGCACGGAATTAACTCAGAGGAAGTGGCTGAAGGAGGGAAGGGCAGAGCTGTGGCTCTCCAGGAGCCTGGCTGGCTGGAGACCTTCCCCACCCAGGAGTGGAGAAGCCTGAGGATAAGTTACACACTGCCAGGTAACTGTTGCAGTCCTCCTGGTTTGCAGGTTGAGGTGGTTTGAGTGGCTTTAGAAAGGTGTTTTCCATTAAGTGTGCTGAGCAGTCAGCAAGTGGTTGTCAGTCCTACCCTGAGACCCACGAGCACAGGGTTCCTCCTACAATGTGGTCTGGGGACTTCTCACACAGCACTGTGAGCAACTGGGACAGTTCTAACACACACTCACAGCTAACACACAATTCCAAATCCATTTTATGTCACAAAAGCACATTTTTTTAATTCAAGATGAAATCAGAAGCTGTACTTTTCCCGAAATCTCAGGATTGGCAGTTTCCAGCTGTTCCCTTCCACAGATTCTAAACTGCTCAACTCTCCTGTTCCCATTTGCACACCCACCTGATGCCTCAACTTCAAAACAGCAAAGCCATGTTATCAGTGCTGCATCCTGCCAGGAATGGCTAAGTCACTCCTCATCTCTTGCCTCCCCACAAAGGGTTGCCTGCTGGAGTTGTCACTCCTTGTCCCCTTGGTTCAGTTTTAAGATGTGCCACTGGCCACGTGTCCCTCTGAGGTGCTGCACACACAACCTGAAACATCTCACTGTCAGGAACCTGCCTCCTCCTTGCATTTATTTCATACCTCTCTGTTTCACTTTGCTTCTGTCTTGAGTATTGTTCTTCAAATATTTATAGTGGATTATATTCCATCTCTCCCTCCATCACTCTCTGCACCTTCTAGTGATTTTCCTTATTAATCAAATCCTCCAAGCTCCTGGTAATTTCCTACCTGCCCTTCTCTGACCATCTTCTCAATTACAATAACTTGAAGTGATCAGAATGTAATTTATTTTGAGCGAACTTCTGTAAATACTTTCTAGAGGAGCACAGCCAAGTGGAGCAAGTTGTGTTCAGGTCTGACACTCAGACACCTCCCACCAGGCACTAGAGGTTTGCACATGATTTACCAACCAGCCACAGGGAAGCTTCTCTGAACAGAAGGTGATGGGGGTGGCTGTCTGATGAGCTCAACAACACAACCAGCTGACCCCTCCAGTTTGTGTTTGAACCCCATCGCTCCCCTCGGGGTAACAAACACCCAGTGCAGGGTTTGCTTTGGCTGTCAGGTGACATCAGCTGCACGTGCAGGAGCTCCTGGAGACTTCAGGCATCAAGAGAAGAGAAAGGGTGAGTCAACAGGAAAGAAGTGAATATAGGATCACAGAATATCCTGTGTTGGAAGGGACCCCCAAGGATAGTGGGTCCAGCTCAGGCCCTGCACAGGCCCAGCCCCAAGAGTCCCCCCCTGTGCCCCAGAGGATCAGCCAAACCCTCCCTGAGCTCTGGCAGCCTTGGGGCTGTGCCCACTGCCCTGGGGAGCCTGGGCAGTGCCCAACCAGCCTCTGGGGGAAGAACCTTTGCCTGAGATCCAACCTGAGCCTGCCCTGACACAGCTCCAGCTGCTTTCTAGAGTCCTGTCACTGGTCAGAAGAGTGAACAGATGGGTACCTGCCCCTCTGCTGCCCCTCGGGAGGATGTTGCAGACCCCAGTGAGGTCTCCCCTCAGTCTCCTCTGCTCCAGCTGGACACACCAAGTGCCCTCAGTCTCCTCCCACGCCTTCAAATCAAGGCCCTTCCCCATCCTCGTGGACTCCTTTGGACACTCTCCAATGGCTCAATCCCTTCCCTACATTGTGTCCCCCCAAACTGCCCCAATGTTGAGGTGAGGCCGCCCCAGGGCAGAGCAGAGCAGGACAATCCCCTCCCTGGTGCCCCCAGGACAGGGTTGGCCCTCCTGGCTGCCAGGGCACTGCTGACTCAGGGCCAGCTGGCACCCACCAGGACCCTCAGGGCCCTTTCCTGGCACTGCTTTCCAGCCCCTCATTCCCAGTCCATAACACAGCCAGGGCTGACCCAACCAGGTACAGAATCCACCCCTTGCCCTTGTTAAACTCACACACTTGGTGATGGCTCATCTCTCTGGTTTGTTGAGGTCTCTCTGCAGGGCCTCTCTGCCCTCCAGGGAATCAACAGCTCCTCCCAATTTGGTGTTACCAGCAAACTCAGCATTCCTTCGAGTCCTGTGTCCAGGTCCTGGAAGTCATCCTGCCTGTTCTGTCCCCTGCAGCTCCTCTGCAGATGGAAGGGAGCCTGGGATTAAATAATAACAATTATATAACATAATTAAATATAAAATATATTACATATTTTATAACTATATAATTATATGTAATAATTATCTAATAATAACCAATGGAATCCCGTTCCCTTCTCTCTCAGAGTGGACTTGTGTCCCTGGGCTCACAGACTCCTCACATTCCATCTGCACTCCAGCTTTCAGCACCTTGTTTACACTTGCAATGGCTCCAGCCAGGATGTGTTTCAAAGGCAATAAGCTGGAATTCTGCATGCACAGTAAAATCCAAATGCACTCACAGATCATGAACAAGAACAAATGAATGAGACACTGTCAGTAAGGAAAACAAAAATCCAGGTGATAATGGGAGGGGAAAACAGCAGCAAACTCAAACTAAGGGAACTTTATGAATGTTTTTATGTTCAAACTAATGCAAAGCCTAAATTCAACAACTTCATAGGCAAACCTAATTTCATATATGTACATTTCTTTGTTTCATTGAAGCATCTTGCTTCAAGAAATAAATTCCTTTTAAAAAGAGATATTTCTCAGTATTACCGTAAAAAGAGTTTTCCTCAAGTTTGTAGTATTTTTGGTAGATGCCTCTTGTTTTCAGTAAGACCAATCATGCTTAGAAGAAGATTAGAACAGGTAAGAGCCCTGTGTAGGAGCTCTCAGATGGGCCCAGACCAGGCTGCCCTGCTGTACCCTCAAACCAATGGTTTTGCTTTGGCTTTTCACTGCCTAAATCAGTTCTCTGATTTCTCCCCTCAGTGTCCCTGCACACGTTTGGTTCTCTTGCACTGTGCACAGGACACGTGAAAAGCATCTTGTGGCACTAGGAAAGTATCTCCTCTATGCAGAAGTTCACCAAGTTCTCCTCTTGACCCACAGATCCCAGAGCTATTTCAATTGCCAGTTCTCATGAGCTGAAATTCTGCATTCTTCTTCATGTACTTTTCTTAAGCTGTTTTAAAAAAATAGCATGTCACATGCACCAAATACTCTCCCTTTCACATACCCATCCCACGACCTCTGGAATGCAGCTTTCTCCAGAACAGATGGGAAGAGCCTGCCAGATTTCTTTTACCATATGAATTCATTCAAAATGTTCTTGCTAAATGATAAAGAAAACAGTTTGACACTTGGAAAGTAAAGGTAAGTGAGAGATGGTGGCAAAAAGCAGGAGTGTGAAAAATCACATTCAGCAATGTCCTCAGGGGGTTTGGAAAGCAAATTTGGCAACGAGAGCAACACTGGAAGGACTATCATCACTCAATAGCTGACTGCAATAAATGTTGGTTTCTGCTACTCTGAACCAGCTGGGTTTATCCTTGTCAGGAATATCAGGCCCAGGGTGAGTTCCAGAGGGGTAATGATTCAAACCAGGGATCTCAGGAGCCCATGCCATCTCTAAGTGTCATATAGAAAGGGTTGTTCTGCAGATGTGTAGTTAACATGAGAAATTAGTTTTTCAACAAAACACCACTGTTAAAACTTCTCTGGTTCTTTCTCCTGAAGTAAATAGGGAGTTCTGCTTTCAGTGCAACAGAATGCTCTCCTCTAAAGTTCATCTTCTCCCCTCCCTTCAGAAACAAATAGCTCAGCTCTCAATGTGTCTCCTTCCATCCTGATTTCAATTCCTCCTTTCCAGAGATACGAGGGTCAATTCCTTCCAGGTATTATACTGAGATCTCCTGACCAGGGGCCTCCTACAGCAGGGACTTGGCCTTGCCCTCCTTGTAATTGCCTTACAATATTGCCAAGCATAAACCCAACCTGGAAAACCCATTTTCACTGAAACTCCCCCCCATGTCCCTGCCCCACCCTCTCCCAGGTTCGTGGTTTGGGCATCACCTCCAATTTGACCCTCCAGAAAGCAACCCCTTGCAATGCTTCCTGAGCCACATCCCAGAACATCACCATGGAGACAGACCAGGGAGGTTAAACTCTGGTCAGGCCACCAACCATCTCCATTACTGCAATTCCCATTTCCCAACCTTGCCCAAGGTTCCTGCACCCTTTCACAAAGCTGCTACAAGATCAGTCTTGTAGACATGTGGCAGGAGTGTCCACTCCCGTGGGAGATTTAACTGAAACAAGCACAAAGAGGAATAAATTCCAGGAACAGAGGTGATGTTTTACCAGCCTGCAACAAACCAACCACCTGGAAACTAAGGTGTAGAAGAAAAGGAAAAATTCAGTGCAACCTTCCAAATTCCAAGTTTTTCCTCCCCACAGTATTGTGGTATTTTGATCTCAACTGTTGTTTTGGATGAACAAATATTTTATTATTGTTATGGTTATTTTGCAATGTTTTCAGTATGGAAAAGTGGTTTCTCTTCCAATTCCTTTTTAAAGCCATGAAATGCCACCCTTCTGTTTACTGCATTTTTAGTGTTATTTTTTTTAAGTATGGAAGAAGTAACAGCAAAGCAAGCAGTAACCAAGACACTTCTAAAATAAACACAGACCTACCACGAAGTACCTACAGTCACAAACACCGTGTCCTCTGAAACATTATTTCCACCTTCACAAAATCTACCAGACTTCATTTATTATTGTAGTTTCTTTTCCTCCTGGAAGAACCAAGTTTATACACAGTGAGTTGCCTAAAGTCAAAGAAACAGAAATAGGAAAAAGAAGGATGGCCAGGAGAAGTGAGATCAGCAGCTTTGAGTATTAAAAGGGCAAGAAATATGAAAGCAGAGAAAAAATTGATAGTGCTGACACTCTTTTCCAGATTAAGCATATCTGGTACATCTGACTCTTGTTGTCAACTGGAATAAGAAGATATAAAAGGAAAGCAGATGTGACACACATTTGTGTTACTGCACATACCGAGGGTGAGGTTTTATCTGCCTCTTGGGTGAAGACAGAAAACCCACTTCTTCAGATTACTGGGAGGATTTGGAGTTGCCTAAATCCGCTGATAATATCAGAACCTGTTTGGGGGACTCAGAAATGCTTTACTTACAGGTGAGTAATTGGATCCAGGAGACAAGAGGAGCTAATCAGCCTGCAGTCCTTGGAACATGAGCTCAGGTATTGAAATCCCTTGTTTTTAACTGGCTTCTGACTGTCACATTCTATTGCTTCAAAAACAACCAGCCCACGCTTCAGACACACAGGAGGAGCTACAAGGGTTCCCTTACAGATCTCCTGAGTAAATTTAGGACCTATAAGAGAAATTCAACTTATAACAACGGATTTAGGAGGCTAAAAAAAATTAATAAAATAAAGCCACCCTAGATTTTTCTACTCCACACTCTTGCAAAGCAATAACCCTACCGAGACAATCATTTCCAGGCTGCCTGGCTTTCCCAAGGCACTCAGTACAGCTGCAAGAAAGCAAAAGGCTTGTTGTACAAAACCTGTCTTCCTCACTTTTTGGCCAGTCCAAAATAAATAAGGAAACTGGTGAAAAACTGCAGAGCTGATGTGCTGCCTTGTGTTCCCTGTCACTGCACGGAGTGAGAAGAGCAGGACTGGCACCTGCTGTAAACACACCAGCTCTCCAATGGTCTGTGATCCGGGGAACAGGCTGAGGTTCCAGCAACACCAGCTCAGTGCCAAACCCACATCCCAGTCAGGAGTTGCCTCTCCCCAGCCTGGCAAAGCCCCTGGCACCAGTGTTTCCCCAGACTGCCAGCCCAGCCCTCCAGTTCAAGCTCTAAGTCAGCTATTAGGTGACGACGGGCTAATGGGGAAAATTTATACCAATTTCTTTCTAAGTGCTTTTAGATTCACAGAGACGTAAAAGGTAAGAAATTACTATCACTAGAAGAGATGGATGATCTTTGAATTGCACTGCTTTCTGCCTCAGTCTGTGTCCTTATAAAACTTCCCATATGCTAAAAGAAAGTCTTGGCATTCCTGAGCTCAGAGAAGGCACAGTTTGCCTGCTCAGATGTCTGTGTCTTACCCTCCTCTTTAATTCTCCTTCCAAACTCGTCACTAAAACACTCCAGCCTTATCTCAGCAAATTTACTTAAGTAACTTCATCCTACATTTAAATTTTTAGCAAATGTTTTATTTTTCCTGTAAAAGAACTGCCATGGAACAGTAGCCTAGAGAGACACCAGACAGGCTTTGGTAACCTCAGCTGCTCCAGTAAAGTAGCCACACTTCAGATTCTTACTTGTAGTCACCTTTGAGGAGGTGACTGAAAGATAAACAGGTTATCTTGAGCAGTAAGAAAAATAGTAATTAGATATTCTCGTCCTCCCCTTCTTTAGTTGTATCACCCCCCAAAAAAATAGCAAACAGGACATGTGTGTGATTCTCTGGGAGACAAATACAGCAAACAGGACATGTGTGTGATTCTCTGGGAGACAAATACAGCAAACAGGACATGTGTGTGATTCTCTGGGAGACCTGCTTGAAAACTACAAAGTAACTGAAATCAGGCAGCTCCTCATGCCCACCAAAGGCAGGGAAAGGAGGACACAGCAGGGAACAGAAGCCAGGTTTGTGCAGATCACTGGAACATTCCTGCAGCAGCAGAGGAGAACATTTGGAAAGTCGTGATACTAAAAGTGTTGGTTGCCATCTGCATCACATGTGTGGCACAGTGAGCTGGAGGAGGGAGGACTTCTGAGGCACATCCAGTGCTTCATCCTTTCAGTCTTAGTTAGAAAGATCTCTCTTCTTGAGGACATCCAGTATTTTGTGTGAACTCACTCTCAGCATTCCTGGAGCTGGATGAAGAACAAGTTTTCGAAATCCTCTGTGCACACTCACTGCCTCATCATGCAGACACTGCACAAGGAGCTGGGCAGAGCCTTGTCCCAGCTGCCTCTTCTCAGCACAAACTCTTGCACATACAGCAGCAGAACCATCTTCAAACCTTGAAAAGAGAAATACAAGAAAACAGATTTATGTTACCAACTGCCTGTTGCTGCAGCAGCTGTGACTGGTGTGCTCAGAGAGGCTACAGAAACAGAGCACCAAAAATGCAGCTGGAAAGGGAGAATCCAATACCCTCGTGTGTGTCAAGGAAATGTCATACTCAGGCACAGTGCCAAGACTAATTTTTCAACTGTTTATTAATTAGTTAATTAGGGAACCACAGGAAAAGCAACTCTTGACACAGTCCTGGCCAGCACTGAGGATCCAGTTCTTCATACAGATCCCCCTGGTGTTTAAATTCAAGGTCCATCTTGAGTGGAAAAGCAAGAGACTCTTCTTGCAATCAAGAACAACTTGAACTAAGCTCAGAAAAAAACTCAGCACCTCAGAAGTGCAAAGAGCAAGATCCTTGCAGATGGCAGAGGGTGACACAAAGACACTACACTGAGGCTTCAAGAGGGTGAAGTTGTAACCCAAATACAAAGCAGCTCGTACCACTCCAGCAGGGTGACTGTACAAACCACATCAAAATACTTCAGAGGAACAGCTTGCAAAAGCTGTAACATCTAATAATAAATCCTTTATAACAAGTGGCCCAGGTAGTAGCCTGCTGGAGAGTCTGCAGGGCCCGTGGATGATCAAGGTAGAAAAGGATCTTTCACAGAAGATCAGGCCATAATAGAAAAGATTATTTTTTTTTCTTTTCAGTTGGAAGGTGTCAGTGCTCGAAGTCTTTTTTACTCCTCAAGACAGTGGGAGCCAGTGGCCCTGGAAGACTCACCTGAATTTGAAGTGCCAGTGGAAGAGCTTCAGGGAAGGTAGAAAGCACTGAGTGCCAACTCATGAGCAGAATTTGATCAAGGGTTTAAAATTCACTCAAAGGAAAGAGCTGAATTTCTATCTTCTTACTATTTGTTTAATATCTGATTTTGACCCCCTGTTTAATCTTGCAAGGGTGTTTTTAAGCTGACCCTTTTGGTAGGGCATAAATATAACCTCCAAATGACTGTTCACAAGGAAACACCTCTCTAAAGCATTTTGCTCTGGGCACTAAGGGAAGCAATGCATGAAATGACAGAGGCACAGGACTTTCTCCATGTAATTTGCACAGGTCTTCATTATGGAATAGTTACAGCTACCAGGATTGTCAAAGGAGGCTAAAGAAGTCAGAAAGGCAAATCCCTCCAGAAAGGTTAATTGGGTATCTGATAACTCCTTTGTGGGCATCTCTGAAAATCTAATGTTCCTTCAAAGTGTTTATCAGTTACAAATCTATCATTTTCTGTAACAAAACTGAAGAGGTTCACAGAGGTGCAGAGCTGGACATGGATACATTGGATTTCTCTCTCTGACTCTCATTCGCCCAAATTTTGGCACTTCCTAAAATAGTTTGGGTGAACCATCCCACTATAACTCTCCTCTCCCCACTAAGTACAGACTGGATTTAGTGACCTGGCTTAGAGCAGAGATTTAACTGGAGCTCTGAATGAGTTTGGTTGGGAGTTCTCTCATCCATGTCCCTCTCAACACCTTCGATCTCAGCAGAATAATGTGGCCTTAGAAGATTGAGTGTGAGCTGCTCCTTTGCTCCAGTTTTGTTCCTGCCCTCTTCAATTGCAGCCAAATCTTGGACCTGATTCTCTTTGTCAAGTGGTTGTAAAAGCACAAGTAACCATTTAACCAGCAAAAAGTTACAGCTACCACTGCCAGTGTCACATAAATTAACTACATTATCTCAGGCTGTATTATAAACAGCTACATACTGTGACACTCAGGCTGTATTAATAAGGAGACATTTAATTATCTTACTCAGAGCTGTGAAGATAAATTCCTGCCTGGAATTAACATCACACCACCTGACTGCAAACAGAGCCTGTCCCTCCCAGCACATCCCTCCAGGGAGGCTGAGAGGGGAGAGTAGAGAGGAACCAATAAACAAGGATCAGGATTGCAGTCCATGGCATCATGGAATAGTTTGGTGGGGAGGGACCTAAAGATCCCCCAGTTCCACCCCTGCCATGGGCAGGGACACCTTCCACTAGCCCAGGTTGCTCCAAACTCCGTCCAACCTGGCCTTGGACACTTCCAGGGATGGGGCAGCCACAGCTTCTCTGGGCAACCTGTGCCAGGGCCTCCCCACCCTCACAGGGAAGAATTCCTTCCCAATATCCCATCTAGCCCTGCCCTCTCAGTTTGATGCCACTCTCCTTACCCCTTTACACCCTTTTTAAAAGTCCCTCTCCAGCTCCCTTAGAGCCCCTCCAGGTACTGAAAGGCCTGAATTAGGTCCCCCCAGAGCCTTCTCTTGTCCAGGAGTCCCTGTTCCCTCAGCCTGTCTGCAGAGCAGAGCTGCTCCAGCCTCTGATCATCTTCGTGGCCTCCTCTGGGATCACTCCAACTTGGGCACATTCCTTCTTGTTTTGAACTAAACCAGTTGCTTCTCAGTTCACATGAACTGGATAAAAGTGAATTTACCCTCTCTTACATTTTGGTATTAGTGTGCCCTACAACCCTGGACATCAGAAGCAGCAAATCTGAATTTTGGGGACTAGACTTCTCTGATAAAACTTCCTTGAGCTACCTGTAACTTGAACCTAAGTTTTCAAATGATTTTCAGATGATACAGCTGAGAGCAAGAAACATTCGTCCTGACCTAGTGTACTTGGAGACTGTCAAACAGAGCAGCACGGACACACTTCCCTTCCACGAACAAGGACTCTGCTCACAATTAGAATTCATTTCCCAGTAAAATACATAAAAGCAAAGTTACTTCAATAAAATACTTTCAGATCTCTAAAAGGCTGGAAGGCAGTTGAAATTCTCATGATGCAAGTGCACTTGAACTCAGTCCTTCCCATCTGACTCTGATCTATTTGCCTTTTTGCATTTCCCACAGGACACCACTATGATTTTCCCTTGATGTCTGCCAGTCCTGAAAGCCCAGAGGAAATTATAAGAATAGCCTCATACAGATGAAAAATGAAGCAATCAATAGGCACTAAAATGGAAAATTGCATACATGTATATTACATTAACTACACAGAAATACATCTTCCAGGAGACTTTACAGTAATTGTTGCACAAATAAATCACACCCAAAAAGGGCTTATTAATGTTATGGGAAATAATGTTGCTTTTAATGTAATTTTTACCGATGGGTTGCTAATTTATTTTTGAGTAGGTTATAATTAGTAGCCTCTGCAACAATTTAGGTTAAAAAAAGAAAACTCAGGGGCTATGTAGGTCAACACCAACATTGTTTATGATTTTAAGAAGGAAAACAAATCCTAAGGGATTCTAAAGGCTGCTTTCCCAACAATTGCAGACTCTCAGCTGTGCAAACCCTTAATTATGAGAGGAAGGCAGAACTGGAGATGCTAATTAATATTTCAGTGTGGTATTGGGAAAGAAGGCAGAAAACCCAAGGCAGCCTCAACGTTTACTGAAGGCATTTTGAGCACTTCTTAATTCAGGGGTTTTCTGTTGTTTTAAAACCACCCCCAGAAGTGACAGATAACAGAGCACAAGACAGAGGTTGTGGCTGTCCCTGTTATTTGGCCATAGACAGAGGCATAAATCTAGTCATTCATCCTAATCTCCCATCCTCAGTTTAGAGAAGGGAAAGCTGCTGTTGATCCATGAAGCCAAGGAGCCCCTCATCCCTCATTAGCAAATGAACAGACACATCCTGCTTTTCCCATCCACAGCCTCAGAGCAGGAGCCTCGGGATGACTCTCAAAGACAGACAAATTCATACAACAGGCTTTATGAGCAATAGATGCAGCTGCCTTCAGTCAAAACCACAACTGCCTGATTGGTACTTTTAAGCAGGGCCCAAAGTGACAGTTTGAAGCATTGCAGCAAACATGCTCCTGCTCTTCACTAATGAAGTAATAGATTTTTAAGTTTCTATACAGGTATATTATGCTAATGGCACATAGAAATGTATCATTATGACTAATATTACGCTCTGTTCACTTGATATGCCCTCAAACAGGATATAATAATCTCTCAAGCTTCCCCTCATCTATATATCCTCTTCAGAAGGAGATTAATTTTCATGCTCATTCCTAAGCAAGTCACAGAGTCTGTGTAACAGACGTTATCCAAACACAGCCTAAGAACAGCTCGTTTTTAACCCAGGAAACATCCTCTCCAGAGGCCAAGGAATCCCTTGTAGACAAGAAAAAACACATTTAACTTCCTTAGCTATGCCTCCTAAAATATTTCTTCATCCAGACTCCAGAATATGAATATGATGTGTTATAGTAAGTTATTATATGTACTGTGGATATGGGTCATTGATGTTTCTCCCTGGGGACTAAAGAGGAAGCAAAAGAAAGTGATACGAAGTTCTTACTCTTCAGTAGCACAAAACCAGCAGTAGAATCATGGAATATCCAGAGCTGGAAGGGACCCACAGGGATCATCCAGTCCAACTCCTGGCCCTGCACAAACACCCCAACAATCCCACCCTGTCCCTCAGAGCGTTGTCCAAACCCTCCCTGAGCTCTGGCAGCCTTGGGGCTGTGCCCACTGCCCTGGGGAGCCTGGGCAGTGCCCAACCAGCCTCTGGGGGAAGAACCTTTGCCTGAGATCCAACCTGAGCCTGCCCTGACACAGCTCCAGCCATTCCCTGGCTGCTGTCCCTGGTCACAGAGAGAAGAGGTGGGGCTGCCCCTTGGGAGGAAGCTGCAGACCATAAATGGGCTCTGCTGTGTGTCTGTACACTACTGACATTTCAGTAAATTACTGAAGTCATCAGGGGGTCATCATACTTGCTCTGCCCCCCTTGCCTGACATAACTGTAGGTATCTCACTACAGAATGTGGTGCATTTTAGCACACATTTGTCCTCCTCTCTCTGCCTACCTGTGCATGAGGATCTGGGTTCATGAGAAGCTCTAACACAGAGCACACAGAGCCCTCTGACATTACTCATCACAGTCTACAACGTCCTGGGCAGGGGCAGAGGAGGGGCAGGGACTGAGCTCTGCTCTGGGGGGACCAGGGACAGCCCCCAGGGAATGGCTGGAGCTGTGTCAGGGCAGGCTCAGGTTGGATCTCAGGCAAAGGTTCTTCCCCCAGAGGCTGGTTGGGCACTGCCCAGGCTCCCCAGGGCAGTGGGCACAGCCCCAAGGCTGCCAGAGCTCAGGGAGGGTTTGGCTGATCCTCTGGGGCCCAGGGGGGGACTCTTGGGGCTGGGCCTGTGCAGGGCTGAGGGTTGGACTGATGATCCTTGCGGGTCCCCTCCAGCTCAGCACGTTCTTGGACTCTGTGATTCCTCAGAGCTTGTTTTCGGAGGTGCCGCTCAGGTCAGACCCAGATGCTGGTGCAGGCAGACCCACCCCCAGCAGCCCCCCAGCCCTTTCTACTTTCTGAACTCCAGAGCCCCCACCCGTTTGCTCTGCCCTTCTCCCCAGGGTGCTGAGAGCAGCCCTATCTAAAGCAAACAGGGAGCTGAAGGCCCTGTGGAGGAGCCCTGAGCTCTATCGCAGCAACTCGATCCACACCCGCCCTGTGTGCCGTGGGGACAAAGAGAGCCACTGGTGCAAGCCAGAGGAATTCCCTGCAATCTGAAAGCAGATAAGAGAATACAGATGTTAGCCCCATTATTTAATTTACTACTGGGAGCTGTTCAAAGTTACTGCAGTGGCTGTGGCACCACAAAATCCCATTTAGCAATTAAAGAATCCTATCTCCCTCTCTGCTCACAGCCATTGTGCTCTTTGTTCTATTCACTCTTGAACAGATGTTGGAGCTGGAGGCTCCCAGCCAGTTTCTGAGTTTTAACCAATATATTTTATATGCTTCAGCAAGGACTTCTAAAACCAGAAGCCTCTCTAATCCAGTGTGGAAAGCCCTCTTTGATTTTTAACAGAAAAATGAATACTTTGGCTTCCAAATAACAAGATGTCTCATTTAAAAAGGCAAGTGGAATTAGCAAAATGCTCTCTAGTATTTTTCCAACATTCTTTTATGAATACATAAATAACATTTTTAGGCTTGAATATATTCTTTAGTTTCCCACATTTAGAAGGTTTTTAACAGGAAATAATTTTATCATCTAGTAATAAAACACTGTACCAGGCAATATGCTCATACCAATTGTCCATTTAAGACCCTGTCTAGAAACTAAAGCAATTTAATTGCCTAGTAACACCTCTCTTTCACTATCATGGCGAACTCAGTTTGTCAAGAGAGATTAAACTCATGAATCCTATTAAACTTATCACCCTATTAAACTTATCACCAGCTTGTTTTAATTTCAGAACACACCTCCTTGCTGGAATGCAGATTGCATTGGGTGCATGGCTGAATGGAAAGGGAAAGGTTCTGCTGCCCTGTGAGCACTCACTAGTCCCACTGTGGGTTATGGGTTTGGGGATTCAGCATCTGTATCCCCTTGGGGCAGCCCCACGTGCTCCCAGCCAGCACAGCAGGGACTCTGGGGGTTTCTTTACACAGGGCAGCACCAGCACCTTCTCAAGGCTCTAGGAGAGATCCTGCTACTGAGCACCAAGGTGGAAACCCAGCACAGATATTCAGGGTGTGGGAACAAGGAAAAGAGGGGAAAGAGCTGGATTCAGCAGCTTGAGAGCTGGTTTGGCAGCAGGGCTGGGGCCAAACTTGGAAGAAGAACAGAAAAACTTCAGAGCATTTCCAGTTTGCAGCCTCTCACCTTCCTTTCTGTTAAGTGCAGCCTCAGGAGATGGGGATTAAAGTGCTCAGCACACCCTTCCCAACCTGCATCCCCTGCTGTCTGCAGAGCAGCACCCTCTCCTTACAAACCAGTGTGCACAAACCAGGTTGGGCCCCTTCATTTTAATGCACATCACCCACCCTGCAAAGACCAAGGCAGAGCCGTGTTCCTTCTGGGTTACTGAGGAATCTCAAGTTCAGGATTCTTCAAGCTCTTGGACTGGGTAAAAACCTGCTGCTGTCTGAGGTGCCACTGAGCAGGAATAATGCTCTTGTAAGAAGGGTCACTCACTTCTTTTCTGGTGGAACATCTTTGAAAGAGGGCAATTGCTGCAGATAAAACCTTTGGAAGCTTTCCCACTAGAAAAGGCCAGTCTTCCATGGGTGGTGTTTACTAATAAAACCTGAAGTGAAACCACTTACAGAAACAAACCTGGAAAACATAATCCATAGAATCAGACCTCCAAGATCATCAGACTGATCCCCACCTTGTCCCCCAGCCCAGAGCACTGAGTGCCACGTCCAGTCCTTCCTTGGACACCTCCAGGGCTGGGGACTCCAAACCTCCCTGGGCAGCCCCTGCCAGTGCCTGACCACCCTTTCAGTGAAGAAACTCTTCCTAATGTCCAACTTGAACCTCCCCTGGTGCATTTTGGGGCTATTTTCTCTTGTCCTGTCAATTCTGTTGGAAGATCAAAAATAGGAAATGCCAAAGCAAGGATTTCTGATGTGAAGGGGAAATTGCAAAATCTGACAGTCCTGACAAGAGAATACTTAATAAAACAGTCCTTTCACAATAACCCTCTAAATAGCACCTTTTTTTGCTGTATCACTCAGCACAGAGTCAGGACTCCTTTCTTGCTGAACAGATACAACCTGAGGCCCTTGTACCAGGCATGAACAACTCTCCAGGTTCAATTCCCATGGAGCTGCCTTCGTCTTACACTGCACTCAACACTCCTGGAGCACCAGGAGATAAGGAAAGGGAATTACTGCCCTAAACCTTTGTCCAACACACAGTGGCTATTCCTTTGCCTCTATTCACAAATCTACAGCCAACACCTTTCTTCATTTTATGCTGGAAACATTTAGTTTCTTTTATAACAAAGTCATTTTCTTTGGGCAAGTAACAACAGCACTGGTACCAGTTTTTCCAAACAGTAAAAAGCCGTGTTTTGCAGGGATCTTACAAGCCTCTGAGAGGTGCAGGAGGAGGGAACAGTCGCTGTTTGAGCAGGTAGTTGTTGTCATTTCCCTGCTAGTTCCCCTGCTTACAGCCCTGCAAGAAAATATCCTGCCAACTGCATTATTACCCTGCACAAACTAATCAGTGAAGACCTCTCCAGTTCTTGATATTATTCTAGCTCACAACTCCAATGTACTAGATGCCTCTTTCAGGCAGAGTTAGGAGAAGAGTGAATACAGGTTTTACACTGGTAACAGTAATTACAATAAAGAATCTGTGCTTTGACATTATGACACAGCACTTGTACCTCAGAACCAAACCCAAGCCAAGGCAAAGGCTGGCAGTGCTAATTCTGGAAAACCAAAAGCTGAACCATTCACTGCAATTACTGTATCAGCATTCCTACATATCCCAGAGTTTCACAGAACATCCTTTCACTTCCCCCCCAGTGTCTGTGTTTCAGCAGAGACACCAACATTTGGCTGTAACTGTGATTAGAAAAACCTTGGAAACGTTATCAGGTTCCTGCTCAGGGATTCAAATACAATTTGCAAACAGAATTCTGTTTCCATAATTTCCTCAGGCTCTGCATCTGAGCAGAGATGTGAGGTCGTTCCCTTCTACAGAGAGAGGGAAATTAAAGGCCCAGGGTAGTGAAACCATGTGCTCAGAAACAACACCGAGCAGGGATGAGTCGTTTGCAGCTTGTTTTGGTTTTGGGGCCCTGATCAGTAAAAAGTGACACTTTCTGAACCACAAGGTAAAGGGAGGCTAAGGAGAGAGAGAGGAGGAGGAGGAAGGAATCCATTTCTCTACCATGTATCTTCCCATAGTTTCCTTGTAGAAAAATATTAACAATTCATGTTTATCAACTTCCAATTTCCTCCTCCACTTGTCATACTAAGTGACAACTCGCTGTTTTACTTCAAATGTATGTTAATTGTTATGCATTATCAGCTGCCTTGATTCCATTCTGTCCTCCTCCTAAAGAAAAGGAAAGAATGCTGCAGGGAGGCAGAGCACTGTGTGTTTTGGGTGAGGGAAGAGGTGAGGAATTGCTACCTTTTAAATAACAATCTCAAACGAGCAAGTCAGAACCTCCCAGCAAACAGCCCTGCAGATGCTGAGCAGCTCTGTTGAAAATCATCTCTGTTGGTTAAGTTCTGGGCAGGTACCAAGTTTTCATTTTTCCACAGAACTGGTACACCTGCAGTTCTCATGAGTCATTTTGCAAAACGATCCCAAGGTCAGAGGAGCTGTGTGAGGTAACCCTCTGTTGCAGACAGATCCCTCCTTGAGCCCAAACAACAGGAAGTGAGAGAAGGCTCTCATCAGTCTTCTCACTGCTTGTGGCAACAAACCTGCCCACAAAGCCTGAAGGAGTTAAACAGGAGGCAGCTTTTCCAACACCAGGTGTTCCCCTTTGATGTGCAAGTCTCCCTCTCTCCTGACTGACCTCTACAAACTGACAGGACCCACATGAGGCACCAGAGTTTGAACCTTAACCCCAGTCCTGTCTTCTTCAAGCAGGATGACCCAGAGCTTTGCCCGGGTCAAAGATGCATCTGTAGAGCTTCTCATCTTTCCACGCAGGGAAGAGAAGCCACGAGATGAGAGAGACACGTTTCTTACTTGCTCTGTAGAATTTCTCACGTAGAAACCTCACCCTCCAGGGGTCTTTCAACATCAGATGCTCCCACTTCCAAAAAGCTCTCAGCTTTGAGAGCAGAGGCTCAGCTCACAGGGCTGTTTTTCTCCTTACTCCTGTAGCCAGGCTCACTCTCTCTAAGTGGTAAATTATTCATTCTACGTGTTCTCAATCTTAGGCCCTGATATCACATACAGTGTTTAATGTGGCAAAATCAATACATTCTGAAAGCCGTGGTAGTCTGTGGCAAGCTGTAGAATTTTGAATGCTTTCTCCAGTTATGTACCTTAGCCAGTTTTGTTCCATTTCAATTAGGAGTAATTTCTGAACAACACCCATAAGTGTTCAGTAAATTCTGAACACCACCACAATAGAACCTCCTGCACTAGACAGTGCCCTGCAGGAAGGACTGAAGGTATATTGTAGTAAGTCTACTTAACACTGTAAAGCCAAATACAAATGACTTTTATTTGCTAATGTTGTCTAGGTTTTATAGGGGTACACAAATCAAAACATCAAATCAACTGTGTTTTCATCGTTTTGAGAAGAACTGGAAAGCTCAATAAAATGTTTAGCAACTGATTGGCATTAAACACTGGAAAGAGAATGAAAGCCTCTCTTTCTCAGAAATTAAGTTTTAGAAAAGTAAGTTGGCTTGTCCCAGCCATGGTGTGGCAGCAGGACCAGGGCAGGGACTGTCCCTGTGCTGGCACTGCTGAGGCACCTCCAGCCCAGGAGGCAGTTTTGGGCCCCTGAGGATAAGAAAGACATTGAGGGTCTGGAGTGTGTGCAGGGAAGGGAACAGAGCTGGGAAGGGGCTGGAGCAGCAGGAGCAGCTGAGGGAGCTGGGGGGGCTCAGCCTGGAGAAAAGGAGGCTCAGGGGGGACCTTCTGGCTCTGCAACCCCCTGACAGGAGGGGGGAGCCGGGGGGGGTCGGGCTCTGCTCCCAGGGAACAAGGGACAGGAGGAGAGGGAACGGCCTCCAGCTGTGCCAGGTTGGATATGGGGAAAATTTCTTCATGGAAAGGGTTGCCCAGCCCTGGCCCAGCTGCCCAGAGCACAGGTGGAGTCCCCATCCCTGGAGGGGTTTAACAGACACGTGGATGTGGCACTTGGGGACATGGTTTAGTGGTGGCCTTGGCAGTGCTGGGGGAATGGTTGGATTTGATGAGCTTAAAGGTCTTTTGCAACCTAAGTGATTCTATTCTATGATTTCCCCTAATCTGACTGTGACTACACATGTACTGAGAGGTATTTGTGGAATGTGGACTTTGTACAGACAACTGAGCCCTTCAGCCTCTGGAAGGTGCTTTCTCCAAACAAGGGATAAGAAATGTCCATTTCTATCCATTTCTACATTCACACAGAAGACTTTTTTTTGATAACCATGTTATTAAACTCTATCAGGTTTTAAAATTTGGCAACAGAATATCCACACAATAGCCTGTCCAAGACCTCTAATACTTCCCTTCTGGAAGTATTCTTTCTCTTAATTTAAAACAACTGTTGTTCCTGAACACTGAGCTAGGAGCAAGGACAAACCCAAATGCTAATAAACCAGCCTCCACCTCATCACCAGGAGAGCCTTGGGTTGCTTCACTGAATGTGAATTCTGTTCCCTTGCACAGGTCACTCACAGCACTGACTCTTCCCTGTGACCCACAGGAGCAGCTGTTCCCCTTCCAGTCTGCAGCTCTATTATTTAAGGGAAGGAAAGGAATGAAATTATGTGTTAGTCAGTCCTGTGCTGTACTTCTGCCTGAGATTGATTAACACAAAATTCAATTTCATGCTAATCATCCCCAGTCCTTGCTACATGTGTAGGAACAGGTCCTACAGTGCACGGAGAGCTGCAAAAGCCACTCTCTTTTGGCAATTATTTTGGAATTATTCACTGCAAGACTCTGCTCATTCTCACCTGCACTGCTCTGCTCAGACACAGCTACTCTGACCTGGCTGCAGCCAGAGGAGAAAGTCAATCCCCCTCCCTGTGACAGATGTTGAACAGAGGATGGATAACACCACCAGGAACAGCCTGTCTTTCAACATACAGACAGACAGGTTGGATGCCTAAATTCTGGAAAAGCAAAATCCAGGGACATCCTCCTGGGTGACAAGCACAGCAGAGGCAGGCAGTGGGAAACCCTTGTCAGCTAAAAGAGCTGGGAACTCCCAGTGGTTAAGTGAGTTTGGGCAGGGGGGATGGCTGGGTTTAGTGCCAGACAAGCACTGTGTCAGCCGGGTGGGCAAACACTGCAAGGAACCGGGTCTGGAGGGGCAATGTCTGGGGAAGAAGAGATCTGAAGTTCAACAGGGCTGAAGGAGGTTGTCAAAAAGACTTTAAAAAGTAAGCACAGCACCCTCCAAGCCTGGTTACACTTGGGCCCAGGGACAGTTGTGAAGTTACTGGGAAGTTCAGAGGTGGGGAGGGAGTGTTGCTCTTCACAGGCCTGGCTGGGGGAGGAAAGGAGGGAACAGAGCACACAGCACATGGCAGGTTGTGGCTGCTGAGCACTGGCCAAGCAAAACCTGCCTCCCTGCAGCCCCTGGCTGCTCCCTGTTCTCCCTCCTCAGAGGTTCTTGCAGGTGGTTCACGCTTTTCCTTGCCTTGACTTCTCTTCTTTCAGTCAAGGGTTTGCAAGAGGGGACAGCACCATCCAGCTCCCAGCACCAAAACAACCTGGTCTGCCCAAGATCCTCCTCCTCCTCTCCCCTTTCAGCTGGAAAGGAACCTCCCACCCATCCCTGAAGGACACCAACCTCTGCCAGGGCATTCTGAGGAGGAGAAGCTGCCCTTCCATATCTGTTCTCTGGTCGGGCTCTGCTCCCAGGGAACAAGGGACAGGATTGGAGGAAACGGCCTCAAGCTGTGCCAGGGGAGGTTTAAGTTGGATATCAGGAAAATTTCTTCATGGAAAGGGAAGAAGGACCACAGACAAAGTTCAGGACTCTTCCATGGCTGGCACTCAACATTCCCTCAGCAAGCCTTGGAATTGTGGGACTTCAGCCTCAGCCAAGGAAAAACCCAGAATACCTCTAAAGCTTTCTGCAAGTTGTCTTTAACTAGAGGTACTTTTAAATTAGAGCCTGACAGATTATTCTAATCGTTCCTCTAGAAATACAAAATTAAACATGTGACACATTTTTGGACAGGCAAAGGCATTCAAGAAATTATGAGCATGAATTCATTTGAACACGATAATAAACAAAGAGATTTGCTTCACAGACAGCTGGTGAAAGCAAAATGCTCCTGAGAGGTCCCAGCAGCTGCTTTGTGCTGGGCCACCAGGATTCTTAGGAGAAGGCCTGACCATGGGAGTGTTTCAATCCTGTTTGTCACACTGCACCAACAGCCATCCCGTGCTCTGCTTCTGCCCTGCCCGCCCCTGCACCCCAGTGAACAGTGAAGGATGATCCTTCAATGATTTATTCTATAAAGATCACTCAATTAATCAGATAAATCATTCAAGATGTTGTTTGCCAAGTTTTGCTGCTCACATCGCAAGAAAGGAGTCGAGCTGCTGAGAATGCTACAGACAAAAAGGTTGTGCTACAGAACAGCTTTGCCACATCTTAAGCAGACTATTATTTAGCAATTCCCACACCCAAACAGCTCCAACTGCCCAGAGAAAGGCCAGTACCAGAGACAAAATAGAGGTTTGCTCTCCAGCATCAAAATGGGGAGAAAATACATATATTTATCTTAAAGGTCGGTTCAGTCATTGAGTAGTTGCTTAGCAACACTTCCTAGCAACACCACTGCAGGAAAACCACGGAGCACTCTCCTCCAAGTCAATTAGAAATGGTAATTTGGATGGGAAGATCCCACAGCCTTCCAATTACAAACAACAATTCTTTCCTCATCACTATCCTTTTTTTATTAGAAGCTTCGTAAATTCACCTCTTGCTCCATTTTGCTCTGCTTTCCTTTCCTTCTCCTTCCCAGGTGACAAAACTTTACATCAGCAGCAAGTCAAGGCTGACAGGATTAGGAGCAACACCTAAAAGGATAACACAACCCATTCATCTCCATCTCCAAATCAACGAGGGGCTTCTTCCCCTCTGCAAAAGAAGCTCAAGAGACACAGCTGGCTCTTCAGTCTCCTCAGATGTGGGACACTGCCAAAGGAAGAGTCCTACAGCAACCTGGACTTCTGGCACTGGGGGTGTCATTGGGCTTCCCAGGGCAGTAGCTGGGGAACTTCTCTTCATCTCTTGAAGCACAAAACACTCAGGGAATGTGGTATTGCATCAGCAAACTACTCCACTTTCCTCCATAGTCTGTAAGCAACAGCAGTAGATAAGAATGGCTGGGTTAAAAAAAAAAAAAAGTAATTAAAGTGCTCGGTAATTTTGGGTAATTTAATGCAATGTGTTCCAAAATGAGATTTGAAAACTAAGAAGCCAGGCAAATCCTTGAGATGGGAATGATCACCTATTGAAAGCCTTTCATACTTGAATCTGTCAATCTCAGCAATGCAATGAAATGAAGAGAGAGAGCAAAGAAGAAAGAGCAAAGAAGAACGTGATCCTGCGTGGGCTGGTGACTGAGCAAGGCTTAAACAGCCTCATTCACTGATGTCTCCAATACACAGTAATGACAAAAAATAGATTTCCTGCTGTCAAATGACCATAATTTTCTAGTTGTTTACTCTCTCTAGAGCCAAAAAGCTATCTCCTACTGAACTGCTTGCAAAAACTATTACATGCTTTCATTAGGGTTTTTCCTACACACCCCCTCCTTTACATAACTTGCCACTAATTTGAGGGAGGCAGATCATAGAATTCCAGAATGGTTTGGGATGAAAGGGACCTTAAAGCTCATTTCATTCCAACATCCCTGCCTGGGCAGAGACACCTTCCACCAGACCAGGTTCCTCAGGGATGTTTCCTTCAAAGTTTGTGGGAGATAAGGTTCCATACAACACACACAGACTTCCCCCATAACCTACCTGAAGTCCTAGCAAAGCCACAAACTCACAAGGTAAGGCAAGAGGGCAGGAAGAGAATAAGTTTTCCTTATCTGTGCCCCTGCCTTGGACAGGATCATCTGGAAGCCCCATCATTCCCAAAAGGTGTTTACCCAATGTGCCCTTAGCAGCCACCAGAGATGAAGATGCTGCTCCCTCTGAAGATGAATCACTTCAGTGCCTCATTAACAGAAAAGCTTTGTCATATTTTAAGTCACTTGACACTGCTCAAGACTCCCTTAAAAAAGTTAAAATCTAATTCTTTGAAAAGATTTTGCATGGCCCACAGGACATCTGCCAAAACTTAGTTTCTTCTCAGAAGGAATGCCTGCTTTTCACAGTTTCCAAATCCCAATGCATGTGTGCAATTGTGACCTGTCTCTTCCCCTTGGGGTACACATTGGGCCAGTGCTCAGGGCTATTTTCTGGCCATCCTCCTCCAAAAGACACCCTCAGTTACCACCAACATGAAGGTAGGGCTGCTTAGCAGGGGCTAATTCAGCTGGGAAAACACGGCAGGCACGTCTGGAAGGATCCCACTTCCAGTTGAGAAATAACATTACAACTCCAGCAGCATCAGCTTTATAGACACCATTAAGGGAAAGCTTATTAGCCTGTGAAGCTGCTGGGGTGGATGTGCAGCCCTCTGGCTGACTACAACTAAGCTGCTTATTTCATAAAGCCCACAGCAAAATTCTTCAATAGTAACACAAAGGGGGGAGCCAAAACTGTGTGGTTTAATGTACAGCTTGTCACAGGTATTTGAATGGTCTCCACAGCCTTCAGCAAGGAAAAGGTTCCCTCCACTTGCCTGAGAGCAATATATTTGGTAATAAGGTAGATAATCAAAAAGCAGACCTGCCTCCATAGCAGACATGTTTGGATGGCTGATTTATGTCACAGTATCCTGGGAGCTGAGAGATGGATCTGCTTCTCCTGCCCTTTCAAGGAAGAATCCCAGGAGCACACTGAACCTCCAGAGCTGGCTTAGGAGAAACCAAACCAGAGCAGGTGAAATTCTGCAACAGCAAAACCAGAAATGCCCCAGGTGTGACAGATCCAAATAAAAGGGTTGGAAACAACTACTGCCATTCCTGGGTGGACACAAAAGGAGGAAGGCAGGGATAAAGCAAGGGGCTTCTCTCTCCTTATGCCCCTCTGAGCCTCTCCAGGATTCTGGGGCTGGGCTGTGGGTCTGCTCCCCACTCCTCCCTTGCTGCTCATGGGGGGCTGCCCTGCATCTCAGTGTTTCCAGCTCTCCATGAAGGAAGCAGCCCTTTTCCACAGGATCAATCCAAGGATGAACTGACCCAGAGGGTTCCTTGCTCTATTTTGGCCAACCAAATATAAAGCAAACCTCATCATGAAGGGTGAACAAGCAAACCATGTCCCTCCAGAACCACTGGACATGGACACTGGACATGGACACTGGACATGGACTGGACACTGGACATGGACAACCTCCAGACACTGGACATGGATCCCACTTCACCAGAATCCAGCCCAGTTCAGTTACTCTTCAATGCCATGATTTGGGATTATGCAAATTCTGTGTTAGGAGTGAAGGGAGCGATTTACAGCCTTTTAGTAACACACTGCACTACTGAAACTGTCTTTGCTCATCCCTCAAAAGGCCAGAGAAGACTTTTACAAAAGAAATGAAAAGGTAAGATTTGAAAGGTAATTTTAGAATTTAAATAAGAAAGTCGTAATTATGCCTTCAGCCCTTCAGGACAGAGAGAAAAGCTTTGGCATAAAGCTAGGCTGGAACCAGCCTAATTTAACTATCTGAAAAAAATAGAAAGGAAAGAGGAGAAAACCGAAAACAAACAACTTCTCTGCGTTAAAAGCATCACCATGTTAACAGCCCAAAAATCCAAGACACCCTCCCTCACTGGAACAGGAGGGCAAGTGAAAAGGTCACTGGAGAGCCTCTTTTAATCCTGAAAAATTTCAAAGCACCCAGAAAGGATCCTGTAGGGTAAAGCAGTGGCAAGATGAAAGACATCACAGGCTGTGCATCCCAAATTCCTTCATGCTCTTCAGACGCGCTCAGCCATGGCAGGAGCCAACTGCTCCTCTCCTCAGAGGAGTTCCTGCTCCAGCCCGACCCTGCTGCAGCCTCAGAGCAGCTTTATCCATGCTCATTTGACATGGATCAACAAGGAAAATGAGAGGACAGAGCCAGAGGCTCCCTGAAGCCACAGCTCAAGAGGGCTCCCAAAGTCCCCCCGGGCACCGCCTCAGCTCCCTCGGGAGAAAGCACTCGATCCTGTGTTGTTTTAGCAGAGGAATCCTCCCTGTGCCCAACAGGGAGAGGAGGCACAGCATAAAACACCAGCTCAAAGCCTGCCTTTGGTACGAAGGGAAAAAAATCGCGTGGGAAGAACATTGCGGGGGCAATTCTGAACTAAGCCCAGGTCAGTGACAAAATGTGGGAGCCTCCGGGCACAACCCGAGCTCTCCCGGAGACATCGATCCCGAGCATCGCCTCCAGTCTCCTTTTAAGTTCCTCGGCTGAGAAACCCGAGTGCCCGAAGGGGTATTTGTGGAGCAGCAGTGGCCGCAGTCTGCGATGGAAATGAAGCCGCGCTGCGGCACAAACCGCGCGGACAATCCTCGCTGGGAGTCAGAGGGCACGGACGGGATACGAGCTGCTAAATGTCAAACAGCAGAGCTGTGGCAACCCCTCAGCATTTTATCTGAGCACACTGCCACTGTGAAAAGGACCTTTGTAAACAACCTACAAATTCCCAGCTAAGCTCCCCAAAGCTCCCTCATTCGACACGAGTTCACTGGTATGTCGCTGGTCGCATCTTTATTGGCAATAGAAATTTAGTATCATCACCTCGACACGGAGTCAAAGGAAAGAGGGGATGGGGAGAGAGGAAAAGAAACATCTTTGAAATCCTTTTTTTTTTTAAAATATGTACTACTCAAAGCCCCTGAATCATCCAGTAACCCGGGGATGCAGGGGGGTGGGTGGAATTTGTCCCTTCTGTAGATCAAAGACTTCAGTTTCTAAGAAGTTGCTTTGTTGAAGAGGGCTGCACTTTTGTCAGGTCCCCTCTTGCCAAAGGAACCAAAAGTTCTTGGCAGAAAACAGTCTGCCACGATGGTACATACAGAAAGATGGAAAATAGAGTTGTAAAAGCAACTCGTTCTCTTCAGCAGATGGCTCGTTCACCAGCAGGTATTTTGAGAAGCTGCTGTCTCGACATCTTCCTCGAGAGAGAAGGAACAGTTTAGCACTGGAGAGAGGGAAATCTAAATGCACTTGCAAGTTATTCTCTGTCTCTTCAGTAGCTCAAGCTAAAGGAATGCAACTGTAATTGCTTGGGTTCCCAAACTACAGCAGGATTTTCTTTATGAGTGGAGTGTGTCCCTCTCTCACTTTCCCTGTCCATTCCTTGTAAAGGATAAAAGAAATAAAGCAGTGAGTGGGGACCTCCCAGGTCCAGGTGGAGCAATACTTCCACTTGCTCTGAGTCCTTTCTCCAGGCAGCTTCCCTTCACACAAATTTCAGTGACAGAACACAACGTGCCAGGGACGTGCAGGGTTTGGGTGGATTCCCTGCCTGTGACACCACTCCCCAGCAAGCCCAGGGAGTTGGCCTGTCCTGCCCCATTCTCTCGGGGAGGGGAGAGGCAGCAAAACCTTCCCCTGCTCTCAGATTCACCAATTTACACATTTTTCCATAGAGAAAGGAGAACAAAGGGAAGAAGTTTTGCAGATTGCAGCCTCATTGTCCGTCAGGGGTCAGTGGCATTCAGTCGGAATCTTCCCAAAATAACTCCTGAGCACAAGGTAAGGTTAAGGCAAGTTAAAGTCCCCTCCAAAATTTCTCAACATTCAACTGCAGCATCATCCACAGGAACACAGCTCAGCTGAAACAGTGGCAAAGAGTTCAGCAAGCCTGAAGCAGAGGGCACAGCCACCCAAAGATGAAAAGCATCTGGGAGGTGACATCCTGCAGATGAGTCCAGGAAAGCACTGCAGCTCTAAAAGGCAGAGGAGAAACCACATTTCCAAACTGCAAACCTCGAGGTGTTCACACCTACCCACACCACAACCATCCACTCCTCCCATGGAAGGGCTGGGGGAACAGCAAGCTTGTTCACACAGACACAATGTGCTGATTACACTGATCTGCACCACTTTGCACTGGCAGACAGGAGAGGAGACCCACGATCCAGCAGAGCATCCTGCACCACCAGCTCCCATTCCCGAGCGGAAAGTTTAGTGACTTTTCTTGAATATCTTTCCCCACCCCCTCAAAACCCCCACAAAACCCAGGATTCAGCCTGTAGCACTCTTTCCTCCTGAAACCAGAGGCTTCAGCAGGAGTGCAGGGATTTTGCCAGCAGTTATGCAAAACTTTTGCAGGTACTGGATCACCCAAATATTTGCCAAAAAGGCATGGGAAGAAAAAAGGCACATTGAGCTGTGATGTGCTGGCAAATGGTCTTAAGCAATAAAACAAACCACAGGTAGGTGCTTTCCTCACAAGAAGCCATTTCCATCTGCCCTACTTTGGATGTGGTAAATGTGCTGAAGGTGACTACAAACCCTTAGGCACCATTGCCACGGGCTGGGGTGCCCCAGCACTGGAACACCAGAGCCTTCACTGACAAGGACAGGGCACCTTATATGCAGCTCTTGCTGTTGTGCAAGAGAAAAGGGAGTTAGTGACTGTAGGGAACATATTTCTTCCCTAAAGTATCTCCTTGGAACACCTGAGAGTAGCTTAAAGCACAGGTCAAGAAGTCCAAGTGGTTATTACCTTGAAGGGATGAGACCTGAAAGGCTCCAAGGATGAGAAATGCCAACTATTGTGATTACCACAAACTGATCTTAAAACAGATACCACAAGAGAGAGAAAAGGATGGGCACAGCCTTCAAAGGACAGTCATTTTTCACTGCCTATCAGCAACAGTTCAATTACAGCACTGTCTCCCTGTGTGCTATAATTACACTTTCAGCTGGGCTCACAGGCAAGTATTGCTCAAAACTAGTTTCCACTGGAGTGGAAGTGAGTGACTCCCATGCTGCCAGTCAGACCTGGCACTGGATGGGGACACCTGGGTCATGCTGTGGGGGCAGGGAACTCCATGATCATGAAGGTGCCTTCCAACCCAAACCATACTATGACCTTCTAAATCAAATGAATTAAAATCATAAAATTATACACTTGCATGCACATCTTGAACACTTCTTTCAGTGTCAGCCTCGATGCAAGGCCTGGATCCAGTGGCAATTACTTTACCAATCAGAGCACTCAGATTGCCCAGATACAAAATTATCCTTCACATTCAGGAATTAATAATGTACTTCTGAAGAAGCAGCAAGGGAAAGGCCTGGGGCAGAAGGCTGGCCAGCACACAGAGCACATATGTGGAGGTTGTGGGTCAGTCTGGTAAACAAACATGAAGCACCTCAGTGACATAGCAGAGGAAGGACCATAACACCCATCCCAGCACACTTTTGTTCTGCTGAACAGAAACAACCACAAACAGCTGCTGTTTCCTACCAAGATGGCCAGCAGATCTGTAGAGCCTTAAAAAGGCAACCCATGCTGTTAAACACCCCCTTACCACCCTTCTGGCTGCAGGAGCTCCACAAGTGCCAACTCGCTTCCCAAACAACCCAAACGCTCCAGAAAAGGAGACAATGTATTCACAGAAACGGGGCACCTAGAAAATGACAGGACATCTCTTCAACTCTGGTTATTGTATCAAAGTTCAGTGATTTTACCCAAGTCATCCCTAAACTACCATGTTTGCACCAGAACAAATGCCTGTTTCCCACTGTACTGCTCTCTTCCCACAGCCCCTTCCCCACACTGCTCCTCGCTGCCTCCCCATGCAATACTTGGCATTCCCTGACGTTTTTGGTGCTCTCTGAAGCTCAGGATTTCACGAATTCATTTCTATGCTTTATTTCTTCTAAGAATTCCTTTGTGAAGTCTGCTCAGCCTTGGGAAGTAACACTGCAGTAGTGTGTGACTTTGAAGAGGGAGCTGAAGTGTGAAATGGGAGAAAGGCTGCCCACAGGTGTGGTCACCCCAGAGCAGAAAGGAGCTGGAGAACAGAGCTCAAGAGAGAGATGGGGAACAGGAACAACCTCCTGGCCTAGAAGCTGCTTTCCATTCAGGAAGATGACAACTAATTTCTCCACTCTGGTTCAATTAATTACTATCACACTCCCCATGGGATTAAGTAGAGTTTAGACCAAGAGGTTTTCTGCCAAAAGTTCAGCAGTAGGTGGGGTGGGGGCTGCAGTGCCACAGCCAGGCTGTGTCCCGGGGCTCCATCATCCCTAGAGCCCGTGTCACAGAATCCCAAAGGCGTCAGGTTGGAAGGGACCCCAGTGGGTCACTGCTCCCACCTCCCTGCTCAGGCAGGGCCAGCCCAGAGCACAGGGCACAGGATTGTGTCCAGAGGGCTCTGGAATCTCCCCAGGGAGGAGACTCCAGCCCCTCCCTGGGCAGCCTGTTCAGAGCTGGGGCACTGCCCAGGGAAGAAGTTCTTCCTCCTGTCCAGCTGGAGCTTCCTGGGCATCAGTTCCTGCCCGTTCCTCCTGTGCCATTGCTGGGCCCCCCGAGCAGAGCCTGCTCCATCCTCTGCCCCCTCCCTGCAGCCCCTGACACACAGGGGGAGGGCCCCTCTCAGGGTCTCCTCTCTGACATTTTCCTCCATCTTCAAGGAAGTCACCAACCCCTTCCACACCCATCTCCCCAGCAAGCCATCCTTCCCCCAGGATGTCACATCCCGACGTGCCTGCTGCCCTGCCACCCCCTCTGGCACTCTTTTCCTTGCTCCTCCTAAAACCCAACTACAAACAGTTTTGAGCCTGGGATATCTTTATTATGCACTCTGACCACCATGCAAGTTCTCCAGAGCATCCTCCTCTAGTCCATGGGAGTCTTCTCTTCTGGGGCAAAGACAGCAGTTCCTGCAGGTGCTTGGCACGACCTTGGGAACAGGCCAGGCCAGGCTGTGACTCAGCTCAATCAATCAAATATAAAAATAACATCTGCACCCATCCTCCACGGATTTTGTAACAGGGCTTCCAACCCTTGGATCCCAGACCACATCCCCTTCACATTCTTTAGCCAGGACACACACACATATTTCTGTTACAAGGAGCAGGCTCAGATTCTCAAAGCCAAGTATTCTATTAATTTGAATTGGGACTAGTTGAGTTAAATTGATTTTTTTAATGCGTTTATCCTCTACAGAGACTTTTTTTTTTCTTCTTAAATGCTGATTTGCTGAAACTGTGCCTATCCAATACTCATTACTGAAATGCATGGAAAGCTGCCAAAAGAAGCGATGCCTTCTGGACTAAACAAGGGATTTATTACTGAGAAACCACAGCACAGGGTAAAAATCCATCACAAACTTATTGATTTAAACTGATTGTAAGTAATCACACACAATTTATATTAAGTGAAACATACTGCCATCTAATTCAGAGTAAGTGAATGGAATGTTACTGCTCTGAATTCTCTTTAAACCCAAACTCTAATTGATATCCAAATAGAAATAATTGAGACTTTCAGAAAACATGAATAAAATATTTTGTTATCTCGGTTTATTACGTATTGATAGGTCATTTTTACCTATTTAAGAACAGTTAGACAGTAATTATAGTATTATATTTCATCAGAGATTTGCATGTAAGCCTGAGGGCAAGTTAAATGAAATTGGACAAGTACTGTGCCTACAGTGTGGAGAAAAGGATTGGATGTGTGGGATGCAGTTTAAATAACTTTATCTTGCTCCTAATACAGAAGCCTCAAACTCTGCCTCCATTCCACCCCAAATATGATGAAATAAAGTTGTGCATTTCACTAAAACATGCTTGTCTCACCTCCAGAAGCAGTATTTTAAGATAGAAATTATCACTGTGGCATCAAATCTTCCCTCCCTCCCTTCCCATTCAGGGAATTGTCAGTCTCCTCTGGTATGTCACAGAATGGGATCCCAACCCTCAGCAGTACTAGTCAGCCCTGTAGCCAATTTTATTTCTAAATAAATGTTTGAAGGTATTTGCTGTTCTTTTAAACTGTCCGTGTGTAAACACTGACAGGAATTGAAAAAGTAAAAATTCAATCTTGATCAGAATGTTCTCTGCTATACTCAGAAATTCAGCTATTAATATTTAAGGATGTTAAGAACATATTACTTTTTATTAATAAAATCAATTACTTGCAGGAGCACAGAGTGTGCCACCATTTCAGCAGCCCATTGGCTCCTTGAAGCTGTCAGAGAGCAGGAGCCCACCTCAAACCTCTCCCTGTGGAACCTCCTCTCAGGTCATTTTTAGTTACAGACTGACACACCATTTCTCAACAGGAGCATTTCTGAGCCAGCTCATAACATGATCAACATCCAGGACTGACTGGGAACATTTCTGGTGCAGGCTGGGTTCAGCCACCCATTTGCAGGAAGGTAACGTGATGTTAAAAAGCATAAATAAGGATTATTTATGCTTTATTTATTTATTGCTGATTTTTGTTGCTTTATTTCTGATGGCTTTCTGATACTGAAATGCTTTAAGCACTGCTCTAATCCACGTTGCACTCATGAGTTTGAATCCAGTCATGTAAAGAGCTGGTCTAAGTGAACAGTTGCCCATAACCAGCCTCATTACAACTCAATTAAGTCCATTTGCAGAGTGCATTGCAGAACTGGCCCCTCAGGAATTTCTTATGTTCCTGAAGCTTATTAAATTGCTAGATATCTTCAACAAGGCAACAGCTCTGCATCCAAACCATCATTTATTCCTATTTGCCTGGTTAGCACTAGCCACCTGTTAGCTCTTATTTTTGCACAACTGGACACTTCCATTCCTATAAAACTTTCCCCATTTTCATAATAATCTGGCTTTTAACACCAATCCCCTGACCAAATAGTGCAAAACTCTGTTTTTCAGCTGCTCTGACATGAAGTAATAGCCCACTGTCATGGACAATGTTGTACCAGAGGACATTCATGCTCCTCAGGTAATTGCCAAGCATGACTTCAGTTCTACAGAAGCTATTATGAGAAATAAAACCTAATTTGCAAGCTCTGTTTTTTAAAACAAATTTATTCACTGCACAGCAACCTGTTTAGCAGAGCCTTTTCCCTGTCCTGTGATGTGGGTGCTGCCAGGCCTGTTTCCACACAATTCATGAACACCTGCCTGACCTCTCCACCCAAAAGTACATCCACTGGCTCCAGGTGGCAGAGATGCTCTGATGTGCTTGCTTGTCTTGCAAAGCATTTACGTCACAAAGTCAGAAGAATGGTATGTTACTGAATCACAGAATGCCTCCAGTTTTAAGGAACCCACAAGGATCAACAAGTCCAATTCCCCTCTCCTTGCAGGACCACCAAAAACTAAACCTTGTGACAAAGAGTGTCCTCCAGATGCTCCTTGAACTGTCACGTTTGGTGCCATGAGCACTGCTCTGGGGAGCCTGTTCCAGGGACCAACCACCTCCCAGAGAAGAGCCTTGTCCTAATGTCCAACCTGAACTTCCCCTGGCAGCTTCACTCCATTCCCTCGTGCCCTGCCCTGGTCAGAGGGAGGAGATCAGCACCTCCCCTCAAGGAAGGTGCAGCTGCCAGGAGACCCCCTCAGCCTCCTCTTGTCCAGGCTGAACAAGACAAGGCACCTCAGCCACTCCTTGTAAGTCTTGCCCTAAATTAACTTACACTCCCATTCCAGGAGCCTTGCTGCTGTTTGGAGACAGAATCCCAGACTGAACACACATTTGTTTGCAGTCCCAGGGCTGGGCCTCCCAAAAACTGCTGCCAGCTACTGCACTGTTCCTTCAGAGAAGTGAGAAGAATTAGCAAGTTAGAGTAGTGATAAGTAATTCTTTTCTCTGAGGGGGAAATGCATTTTTTTATTAATAAATAAAAGTAAAACTTCAGTCAGAGATAACCTGTCACAACAGAAAGAAGTGAAAAAGGTTTATTTTCTCAAGGAATAGCTAAGGTTGAGCAGGTACTATGTTAGAAAGATTTTAGGCATCAGCAAGGTACAACCAGCAATTTTTCTGCTGTGTTTCCCCCTCCCCTCTCAGCAGTGATTCTGAAGCACATAACCAAATTCTTAGTCAATGTAATGTCAAATAGCACAAAAAACCCCACTCCCTCACAGTCACATCTTCCTTTGGTATCCCTGTGACAGCATTCCCACTCCTCGTGTTTACAGCCTGTTACTTCCTGATGGTTGCCCTCTCCTTGCTTTGGATCTCAGAAAAGTGAAATGTTGATATTGAAAGAGAAATTCATCTGTGTGATGAGTAGTTACCCGGCATAGAAGCTGTCAAACCATGGAAGTGTCTTACAACTGCCATAGAATAATGAAAATATTCTTTAAAACTGTGACAACTGCAAAGTGAAACAGAAAATGAAGCTGCCTACACCTGGAGACTGCTCTCCCCTGTGTGAGCACATCAGCCTCTGCTCTGGACTGCACAGCAGGTTTCATGGAATCACAGAATCCTCTGAGTTGGAAGGGACCCACGAGGATCATCGAGTCCAACTCTTCCATGACTGGGCTGGACAGGGATTAAACCCACAACCTTGGTGTTATTAACACCGTGCTGTAACCAAGGGACAGACAGACCATTCTGCTTCCCGTTTCCCCTCTGCCAAAACAAGGCATTGCTGCAGTCCTGTTTTGGAGGAGATGGGAGATCTGCCAGGATCCCAAGGGCAAGCAGCTCCTTGCAAAGGATAAGCCTTGGTGTGGAGCAGGATGGCTGATGGAGCCTCACCATGGTCAGGGGCACCCATAGACAAGCAAAGGCAGCTCAGGCTGGAGGAAGTCTCAGCTCACTTGAGGAGAAGCTGAGGAAAACCTCTGGCCAGTGCAGAGCACAATTCCAGCCTTTCAGAGAATGCAGTCTACATAATGAATGTGGTTTTTCAGGAGTCAAAATAAAGATGGACATGAAGCTTCAAACTCTGCAGAGTCCATAATACCTGAACCTGCACCCTGACTGTCACACAGCAAAGCACTTGCTTTACACAGAGGATCACAAAGATTCTGCTTGCCACAGTTCCTGAAAAGCTGCTCATTTCAGTGAATCAGACTTTGTCTCATTGAAAACATTTCTTGACTCTATGAAAAGCTGAAGATTTATATGCTTTAGACACTTAGGCAGAGATTTCCACAGGTCACCAGGGAACTGGGATGTTGAGCTCTTGCCAGAAGTCTGAACATTGAAGAGTGAGTACAGGCAAGCAAATATTCGAGGTATTTAACCTTCTCCAAAGGTACCAAGGCTAAGCACCCAGGTGACTAACCACCTGCAGAAACACAAGCTCCAGATTTTGGGAGGTCATTTCTGTCAGCATGGAGCAGCCATTAGGAGATGTGGGAGATCCAACACCTTTGCCTCAGCCTTCAGTGCTCCTGAAGGGGACTGCAGGGCAGAGCATCAGTGGCTTCAGGGCTGTTAATCATTGCTGTGGTTTTATATGAAGTCCAAGTGCAAAGGTGGGGCGGGGGGACATTTAGCAGGGCTGCTTTGAGGGCAGAGAAATATGAGATTACAGTTAAGAGTGGAAGATTGGTATTATCAAATCAATACCCTACAATAAATATAATGTGTTGATCCAATTAGCTGAGTGGAGCAAGATGAATCTGGGGGCTATTGCTGAAACAGGAAAATTGCAAGAGGCTAAAATTAAATGCACCCAAAAGAGAGGGGCAATGGAAATAATACTCTAAAACAATGAGCTTGGGTGACTCTGTGCAGTTTGAAAATTTAAGCTGAGTACAGAGGTCATCATGGAATTTTTGGAGCTTTTATTCCAGAGGCTGAACAGAGACAAGTTCTTCCACAAGTGAAAACACAACAATGCCAAAATTCTGCAGATGAAGCTTGTTAAACTGTTTGCTAAATACCTTTGCACTGTAACACATTGAAAAGAAAGAGAAGTATCACTGTAATGATGTAGCTGCTTGCAGAGCTCGTTAACTCGTCCCACAGCCCCCTGTCCTCAGTGAACTCAGCAGCCAGATTTAGCAGGAGCTGGGGAAATAACGGGGAGGAGGCAGGAGCTATGGAAATATCAGGGAGGAGGCAGCAGTCAGGCTAAGAAAAGAACTGGCAGCCGAGGAAGGACAGGTATTTCAGACAGTTCCCAACACTTAAAGAACTCAGCTCTCAGTCTGTGGGTGTGTTTGCTCAGCATCTTGACTCAGTGGCCGTTCCACACAACAGCAAAGCAATAATTCCAACTAAGCACACCAGGAAAACTTCTCTCCCTGAATGTTTAAGGAGCAGCTAATGAAGACTGGCTCATGCATGCATTCATTAAAATTCTCTCAGCACCGAGCAGTTCAGCTTTTAAGTTTCATGTGCAGCTTGAAAGCCAGGCAGAAGCCAAACCGTTTGGAAGAACAGCATCTCTTCAGAGGATTAGGAATTAAGTAAACTGCACATTAGAGATAAAATAGGGGAGTGCTTGTCTTTATTCTTAATAATAAACCACAAGGCATTGAGCTACACAGCATGATTAGCTCCTTTCAACTCCTCACTACTACTGCTGAGACAGCAATGTGGCAGTTTCACCGAAACATTAAAGAATACGGAGCGATTAAGTTAAAATTAAGTGAATTTAGGGCAGGCAGAAGTGCTACATTGCAACCCAAAAGGGATAAGTCTTTTGTTTGGGTAAAGAGCAGCTTAAGCTCTAGTAGTGTTAGAATGGATTCCTGGAAAACAGGAGTTATTCATGGTTTGAAGCCACCAGCTCTGGGGCTGGACATGTTACTCTGCATCTCTCCTCTCCTTCCTGAGTCACCTGGGTACTTGGTCTCTAAAACATCAGCCCTGCAGTGGTGCCTGCCAGGCTGGGGAAAAGGATGAATTTGGGGAACCACAGCTGAGGGCTCATCCCCTCCTCCTTCAGCAGCTCCATACAGTCCTGAATGTCATGTTTCTGTGACTGGATTCCTCATTTATAAACTGCTCTTACAAACATGACAAAAATACAAAACAACCCCAGACAACCGAAGAACAGTTAAGTCTGTGAGATACAGAGATACTGAACAACCAGGGGCCATTTGGACCATTAAACAATCAGCTCAACACACACAAGACATCAGCAAAACCCATGACTGATCAGACTCCTGGGAATGAAAACATTCTCCACAAGATGGACAGAGGTCTGTGTTCACTGTGGACCTGCAAGTACTCAACTCCTCTCTATGGTTTAGTGAGATACTAAATTTATCCTACTGTACCCTGACCTTGTTTAGGATGACTGGAGTAAGAGAAGGAACAGATCAAACCTCCCAGCCCTGCTCCCTCCAAACTTCAGCCGTAGCCTATGAACCCGCACACTTTGTCCCTTACTGTCACCTTCCACCCGTGGGAGAAGCTCACCTGAAAGCTGTTGGTTTGAGTACCTACCAAATCCTACCCTAAAGTGCTTCTTCAGTGCTTGAAAAAACTGGGCAATACATAAACCACTAAAAACACTTTGGCACCAAAGCCCATCCTGTTAAGGCAAAGCTGTTTCCTTGTCTTTGCACAGTCTTGGTTGGGCCATCCCTGGTTAGGGAGCCACCTTTTCCTGCCTTACAGAGCCTGGCACAGGTGACTCGGACCCAAAACTAAGCAAATCTAAACAAGCAAACACATGCCTTAGCCCAGTGAGCAGCTGGAGCTCTGTGGTGGCCTTTAGGCACTGCCTAAAACAGGGCTGAGTGCCACGAGCACACAGTCAGTGTGCCAGGATGGGCCCTGAGGTGGCTGCCACCACAAGGCAGAATTAGAGCTGCTGAAAGTCTTCCAGGAAAACACTGGAAAAAGGCAACGAATCAAAATGAAAATGCCTCCTGCAATGGACTCTCTTCCAACAACAGGGGCCAGTTCCCCACGGACTCTCTTAGGCTGCAGGGATTTCACAACGTCTCAGGCAGAGCAGACACATAAATCACCTGAAAGGGCTTTTGGTTTAACTCTACAGCACCAGCAGTGTTTGGAAACTTGTGTCTACCAAAGTTGGCAGAGCTTCCTGATTGGTGGATTCTGCTCCCCTCAGGGAAAATATGAGAAGGGAGCCTTTGGTCAGATTTCAAAGGAAAATATCTTCGGTCTTTGGGTTCCTCTGGACTGATACGTGTCAGCATTTTGAGAACCTGAAAGTCTGATTACTGCCAAGACCCAGTTATTGGCTTGGCTTGCTCTGGAATATGCCCTGGGATTCACAGAGAGCCTGAACTCTGCTTCCTGAAGCTGGCATGGTCCCAGGTCCCTGTCTGCCCTGTGGCAAACCACCCCAGGCTGTGGCTGTGCTGGGGCATTAGAAACCATTACTTCATCCTGGGTAAACATTTTAAAATGACACTTCCTGTTTTGTCTTTTAAAGTTATCAGGAGAGTTTCATTCTCCACCCAGAAGAATGACTTCTCTTGTTTACTGTTTCCATAGATCTACAGGATGGAGATATAATACAATGGATAATATACACAGAGAAGTTTGGAATATTAGGCTCATTTTGATCTTGGGTAAACTATGTAAACCTGAGAGTCTCCTACTGAGCTGCAGAGGCAACAAGAGCTCCACAACCCCAACCTGGTGGCTGTTTATCTTTACTAAACCAACCAAAATAGGTGATTTTGCCCCAACTCTTGCAGTAACATCTCTAATAAATGTTTTCATACCTGTGAGAAATTCAGGAACTCCTGGGATTCCTCTGATGCTCAGCAGTGAGAGAGTTTATTACCTTCAGCAGGTCTTCAGTTACCTACAGGAAGAAAAGATTCACAAGCATCATCAGCCTTTCCACTTGCTGATTCAGAAATGCATAAAAAACCCCTTTTTATTTTGCAACTGAATTTCCATTAATTTCCATTTAGACCTCCTGTTTATCTCCCAGTTAGACCATCCTCTGTCCCTTGCTCCAAAGCAGAAATATCCCCACACAAGATCCTCCCCCAGGCTAATGTTCAGGTGGTGGTTTTATACCCACCAGATATTTCAGAGGTGCTAACTCTGTATTTGCCTCCCAGATAATCCATCTGAACTTCCTGAAGTCAACCACCTGCCAAAAAACCACAAGATAATAGCAAGCCAATCTTCCTTTGTAGAGCCAAAACTCTGGTATTCTAGACAAAAGAAAATCCTACTATTTTACACTTAATCATCACATTTTGTCTTTTGTCCCCCACAATATATATATTTGTGAGGGTCTTTTGCTGTCTTGATGAGTTAAGTGAGAGATTTCACTGATGGGATGCAATTTCACTGGTGGGATGCATTTAAAAAGAAAATCAAAAGCAAGAATCACCAACAGGTGTGGTGTTGCAGAGCTGTCTTCTTATTTTTCAGCTGGATTCCCAGGTTCAGCAAAGTGCTGTGTTCACACATCAACATGCAGCAGGTATTTTGGAAGTCAAATTCAAGGACATTCATGGTTTAGCCTTTTGGTGACAGGCAAATTCAGTCCTGCACATTTGGGGAGAAACTTGTCAAAGGTACAGGCACAAAAGCAAGGTCCAGTTTGATTCCACAGATTCCAGAATTTCGTAGAAACTCATGTAGATTATCAATTAGTCAGAGATCCACCCACTCTATGCTAGATTTGCTGCAAATAGACTGTTCCCTGTTTCATCAAGCAGTCATGGTGCCATTCAGAGCAAAGTTTGCTCAGCCAAAGCTGTGGAGACAGGGAACAGGTTCCTGGAGTTCAGAATTAGCAGTGATATAAAGCTATTGCAGTCATTACAGAACAATTCTTAAAATCCAATGCCCACATCGATTGTAGTCTCTCCAAATTCAAGCCAACCCAAAGATAAAACTAAATAATCTGCCAGAATAGACTTACTGCATTGCTAATGGGTATTAGAAAATGTAACTGCAGGAACAAAAAAGGAATAAAACAAAAAGACCACGATGAAACCTCTTTTATAGAATTCCTAATAACAAATATAAAAGTTCTTTACAAGAGACAAGGCAGGAGGGAAGGGCAGGGAGAAAAGCATCACTTATCACAGTGAAAAAACAAAGGCACAGATTCTTAATATTCATCTTAAGACTCCCCAGCAGGCTGGAACAGAAATCAAACCTGAAGCCTCAGTCCTTTGCTTTGAAACACAATTGTAAAACGTGTAGTCGTCTGAAGAAACATGCTACAGAACAACACACACTTAATTTACCTCCACACAACTGGAGTGAGAGCAAATTTTATGTCTAATTCCACACAGTCTGGCTTCATCCTCACATTACCAGAGCTCAGGAGTCCCCCTGTCACACCAAACCTATACGATGCTGGTGTGAGCACAATTTCCCCTTCAAAATCCTCGAGATCCTCGTTCTCACACCCAAAGTGGACACAGCCCATCCTGTGTCCAGCTGTCTGCTCCCACCGTCCTGCTGTCCACCCATCCCAGCCGGGCTGTGCCAGGACGGTGTCCAGGGAAAACAACTTTTCCCACCCAAACTTGTCTAATGAAACTCAACTTTGGCAAAGAAAAGAAACTACTAAAGGGTTTCTCTTGCTCCCCAGCATCCTGCCTTCTTTTCAAGTTCAAAGTGAGAAATTACACAGGCTGTTGGGGAAGAGGCAACAAGGTGAATATGAGTGGCAAAAATCTGAAAAGAGAGGAGTTGTTGGGCGTTTCTTTCCCCTCTCTAAACAGGCTTTTATTTCCCTTTAATTCTTACTTTTAGCCGGGTTTATGTGGAGCTGCAGGTCACCACATTGATCTTCCCTGGCATTTCTGCTGCTGCTGCCAGTCTGTCCTCCCGAAGGCTGAGGGCACCAGGGACCACGTTCCGAGGAGCTGGCGGAGAAAGCAAAGCGTTTGCTGCCTGTTTTTATGACAAGTAAATGAACACATGCGAACCCCAGTCTGTCGCACCTGCTCCTTTTCCCACTTCATTTTTCCATCACCTCAGGCGACACATGAACTTACAGACAGTATGGGTTTTTTCCCTCAGCCTTTACTTCTAACTTGCTGCGTTCCTCAAGATGTTTCTCAAGATGCCTTTATCAAAATAACTCCCGACCAGACTCTCCCCCCAGCCCCTCACAGCTCTAAAATAAGAAGCGGGAGCTGCTGAGATCTGTGCAGAGCTCGAGGCGCGGCCGCCCGAGGGGCGCCGGCTGCCGCCTCTCTGCAGCGCGGCACAAGAGCTGCGGGCAGGGAGGGTCCATTTGGGGGTTAAAAACCCAAACAGCCCCCAAAAGTCGTATTTTTGGCTTTGTGAGAGCTGCTCGAGCCGCAGCCCGCCACCTCCCTCTAGCGCCCGAGCGCGCCGGCCCCGCCGCCATCTTGGCCGGGCTTTCCCTCTCCCACACTGCCCTCTGCAGCTCCATCCCGGGCCATGCCTCCCGCTGAGGAGAGAAAACATAAAAAACCCATAATAAATATAATATAAAAAGTCCTTCCTTATGTTAGAGAGGGGGTCCTTCCAGTAAGGATGATCTGAGAAGACCCACGGCGTTCCCCGAGACGCCAACACCTCGCAGGCCCGGCCGCCTCAGCGCCAGCACAGGGTCTCGTGCATCTTGACAAGAATCTCTCGGGTTTTTGCACTAAAACCAACAAATTGAGGCGTCATCAGATTGCACTAAAGATGCTCAATCAGTTTGCACAAACAGGTCACCATCAGCCGTGTTTCTACCCCCTTCTGGTGCAGGACAGGTGCCCTGGAGAGCTGGGCTGGCCGGCACAGGCGCAGACATACCTACCCACCCCGGCTGCATTTTGCTAAAATAGATTCTTCAAAGCAATAGATTAGTACATTGCTGTAGCATTCAGTGATGTATTTACTGCTGCAAAGCTCCAGATGCTCTGTAAGCCACAATAATACAGTTAAGTGGAAAATGAGTCATTTAAAACCATAATGACTATCATAGCATGACTCCGCTGACAACAAGCCCCGGCGGTAACGCTGCGAGGTGGATGAGACCTCATCCAGATTGTCAGGGCTGTGGGGCACGTCAAGCTCTGCCTTCAGGGCAGGGCCTGCAGCCCCCCAGCCCTGGTGCTGCCAGGGGAGCACCCCTGATGTCGGGGTGGGGATGGCCAGGGTGCTGAGGTGCCCCTGTGAGCCCCCATCTCCTCAGCACTGCGCTCCACCTCACTGCCGGCATCATGGAAACGCTGCTGTGGCTCCCAGGTGAGAAGAGCTGGGCACCTGGATTTCAGCTGTGAGGATGCAGAGCTCAGTTCTCCTCACCAGCATTCCCAGGTGCCCTGGGAGCAGGTGGCAAGCGGCTGCCACCCTTCCCAAAGGCTCCTGGTCAGACACCCCAGGCTGTGCCCATGGGGACGGATGCGTTTCCAGGTGCTTGCCATGGTTAGTCTGGGGACAGGCAATATGAGGAGGGACATGAAGGCTCCTCCAGCCCCGCTGTGGTCCTCAGCCAGGCTAGACAGCAGTGGGGCCATGTGGGTCCATGCCTTGCTGCTCCTCAGGCAGCCCCTTGGGTGAGTCAGGAGAGAGAGCGCAGCATCAGGGAAATCACAGGATCCCAGAATATGCTGAGCTAGGAAGGGACCCACATTGAGTCCAATCCTTAGCCCTGCACAGGCCCCTCTGTGCCCCAGAGGATCATCCAAACACTCCTTGAGCTCTGGCAGCCTTGGTGCTGTGCCCACTGCCCTGGGGAGCCCATTCCATGTTGGCTCTCCGCAAAGGCAAATAGGGTAGAAAAGGTAAAAGCAGGGCCAAGCTTTCTGCTGGTATTAAGCAGACAGCTCTGGTGATGGTAAATAAACCATTTTAATTTGTCTTAGGAAATTTGGCATCAGTTTTTTCCCCCATCTCCAAAGGAAGAAATTCTCTTGCTTAGGCTTTGGCTAATTGTTTCAAAAGCCAGGTAATGGAAAAATCAGATGGATGTGCTCACTAACGGCAGAGACTTTAAGGAGCTCGTAGAATGGAATCATAGTATATCCTGAGGGAAGGGACCCACAGGATCACTGAGTCCAACACACACTAACTCACACTGTACATACAATTTGCTATAGAGAACCATCTTTTATTCCCTTAACACAAGCAATGTGCTTTGTTGCTGGACTGTAACACTGTGCAATTTAAGCCTAACTCTCCAAAATACAATTGCCTTTATCGAGCTGAATGCTCTGGGTATGGACCACTTCCAGTGCCTTGTATTAAATGTGATAAAGCAAGGTCACTCCTTAATCAACCTGACCAGTGCCTGTCACAGCACCGCTGGGATTACTCTCATTTATGCGGGGGACCAGGAGAGCTCCTCACAGATCAGACTCTCATAAAAATAATTTACTGCTACATTCACCTTGCCCAAAACAGCAGAGCCATCCCGTCACCCTGCAAACATTTCAGGCTCTCTTGAACTACCCTCTTGTGGTACGGCTGCAGAACGACATCTTCTTCTAACAGCTTAAAATACATCCAGTGCTGCTTCACTTTCTAGGATTAACTGAGACAAAGCTTTCCTTTTGGAGTGCAATAACACCCTTTTTTTTATCAACGAGCTCCAAATGCATCATGTTTCCACCAAATACACCAAGCTCCCCAAAATAGGGACGACTGAAAATCCCAGGAAGTTTATAGTTCCATTTTTAGTTGTCTGTGAAAGAAAACAAATTTCCAAGCTTTTAATGCAGTTCCTGCTGCATAAAGCACCCCCTGCCCCCTCAACAGTGATTCAACAGAAACTAGTTAAGGGCTTTGAAGATGCGAAGCAAAAGATACATTTCATAATCATATTGTATATTTGATAGGTAAAGGCTCTATGTAATGAGCTGATTAAGTTCTTGCTTAATTATTTTCTTGTATTGAAACAAAGATAATTGTACCAGGGGTGGGTGGTTCAGTTCCTAGGGCTAAATGCAAGCTTTTTGAGCAGAGAAACATATAAATTCAACCAAGAAAAATGCTGCACTCGAAGTGAGTTTCAATGTTGAGCAATAATGATGATTAAACAAGCCACATTAAGTGCTAAAATACAGCATATCTGCCCTCAGTAATCAGAATGACCACAGGCCTTATCAGCTTGGGTCAATACTCGAGGTACTTGAATTATCAATAAATAAGTAAACCCATTCTTTCCTGGATAAGTTTAACAAATCTAGGGTGCCAGTAGTTGTTAACATGGGTGAGGGTTGAAAGTGCTTTCTAAAAAAAGAAATTCCTCATCTCCTACCACCACTGACTCTGCAATTTACCTGATCCAGGCTCTTTTTTTTGTTCTCAAGTGGCCCGGACAGTAACCTCGTTGCCCTGGGTGACTCCTGGGCTGACTCAGGCACCTGGTGTTCCACTGGTGACTCTGAGTTTTGTGTTCCCAACAGCACTTTTCCCATGTATAAAACAGGGATTACCAGCCCAGTAGAAGAAACACCAAATGGCAGCACAAAGGACGGGGGAGACTGTAGGGTGGCACCGTGATTTCATCCCCTGCTCCTGGCTGGATTGAGCTTCATCCCTGATATTGTGCCTGACAGCATGTGAGCATTTGGACAGCTATCAATACCTGTGTTTCCATATGCAGGCAGTGAAGGAATGAGAAGGGGGATATTCTTTATCACCAGGAAATACCTTTTGCTAACATGATTTCAGTTGCAAGATACCTGTAGAAAAGGAAAGGTGTGTGTCCCCAGCACATTGCCAGCTGGGAACTTCCACCTTGCCCACGGCCACAAGCAGTCCCAGCCCCTCCAGCTGGAGCAGGACACTGGGAGAACAGTGTGCCCTCACCTGCGGCTCTGGTTCCCCTCAGCTGGCACAAATCTGGAGTCTTTTGTAGAGGTTAGCATGGCTAATTCACCGAGGCCTTCAGTTTTAATACTACTGAGGGAGTTTTTTGTATTACAGCAGCACTGGGCAATGCTCACTTGCCCCAGCCAGGGCAGCAAGCACAGTGCAATCATAGAGTGAGATACAGACTGTCCCCAAAGACCTTCACTTAAAGAATGGCCAGGATTGGTACTTACAGTGGGAACAAGGGAGCTCTGACAGACTGTAAACCAGCAGGGGAGGAGGAAGCCCCACCACTCCTTTGCACGCACTTCTCTCAACCAGCAAAGTTAGAGGTTTGTCTTCATCCAGAGTAAAGGCAGAGTCACCTTCAAAAGGCAATTCAGCCCGTTTCAGTTGGGATCCTGCTCCAAATCAGCTTCTGAAGGTATGCTCAAAGCTGGCAGATGGAGTCCAAAGAAAGAAATTGGTTTATCCAGGTGGGACTTAACCGAGTCACTGTGGAAGTAACAAAACCCCTGTGATCTGAGCCTTTGGCCACTGTTTGAACCACAGCTCACTCTTCTTCCTTGCCAGAACCAGAGCAGCAAGCCAAGGAGCTCCTCTGGAAAACAACATGACCACTGGTATGTTACCTTATTCCAGGGGGCTTTCAGCAGGGTCACCTGCAGGTGTGAAGCAGCAGTTAGGAGTTCAAAGCAGCAAGAATTGTGCTAAAGAATTACTTAACAAGGCACAGCCACAGCGAACGAAAATTTACTTTCAGTAAAGTCCTCCCCTATCTTCCAGTCCAGCAAGGACTACAGTTTTCATGAGCTCATACAGGCAAAGGTAAAAAGGAACAAAAATATAAGATGTCTGTGACTTTTGGGAAAATATTCTGCAGTGTCTATTGCTGCCTGTGATAGATTTAGCTGTCATAGGCCATGAGAGAGAAAAGGACTGCAAAGACTGCAGCAGTAAGGTCTGCATAGATGAAAACCAGGCTAGAGCAAGGTATTAGTAAGGAAAAACAAAGACAATATAGAAAGTTAAAAAAGAAGGGTCAAAGTATGGCATAAAATGAACATTGTATTGGGAAACAAATGTTAGGAGTGCTTTCAAAGATTCCTCTCCTGTACACTATGGCTGGCATCTCAACTGGTGACAGGAAGATGCTAAGTTAAGTGGAAAAATAGTTGGAGTGATGGAAGGTGGGACTTTAAAGCCTAAAGCAAAGTCCTGGGTGCTGTAAGCACAGTAGCTGAGGGCTTTCTAGGATCTAAATCTCACACAACCTACAGAATTAATACCCTTACCACTCATTTCATTCCCACAGATGGTACTTGGTGTGGTCTTTAAATGAACTTCATTTCTTAAAAACTAGGGAATTCAAAAATAGAAGATTTAAGACAAATGTCCTGAAGAGAAATGTCCTTGCAAAAAAGATCAAATTGTCTATACCTGCAAGTTAACATCCCTGTATCAAACTTCTGAAAAACAAGGAAGGCACCTGAAAAAGTTTAAAAGCATTAAAAAAATCTGTTTTCATCTCTTTCTATACCTCTCAGGCATATTCCTCTGAGCATCACCAGCAGTAGAAGACTTGACACACGGATCTTAAATTGGATTGAAATCAAAGGGAGTGAAAGCCTCAATGCTTCCTGGGACTCTGGGAGTGAGGGCTCATTGGCTTAATTGAGAATTAAGGACCAGCAGCAAGAGTTTGCTCAGCACCTGGGAGGACAAAGATCATAGTCTGGACAATGAAGAGCATGTTTCTTCCCCCTGAAGACACCGACAGAGCTGTCAGGGCTCTTCTGAGCCTGGAAGACGATGCTTTCATCAGAACCTCTCTCGTGGGGACCCTCACACTCGCTCCAGTAGTTCCATCCTTCTGTGGCCACCTAGAACTGGTTTCAGTCAGAAACCCAGAAGGCTTTTAATGATGTGCATCCAGAAGACTGAGATTATGGCCTAATTAAAATCTAATCCAAGTAGGGTAGTACTATATTTTAAAGAAGCCAAGGATGTGGTCTCCTTTTTGTTCCTTTTTCTCCGATTACTCTAATAATTTTAATAAGATGGCTTAGAAAAGCTTGCCTTTTCCTTTCCATTTTTAACAGCTATTCCTTCTGAACAAAACCCCACTGTTGGGAAAAAGGATTTCTTCCCCATGGCAACGCTGGGGTACTCCACACAAAGAAGCACCTAGCAGTTTAGTTCACATTTTTTAATAACATGGCACAATTTACATTACACAAGTCTTCGCTGATGAGGAAACATGCTGAAGATTGAGAGCCGCTTCACTTTGCTTTTCACATAGGATCTAGAAAGGACTTTATTACATACAGGATAAACAGCAAAAAGGTTTGTATATAACAATCTCTTTACAATACTGAAAGCTACCACTACGGTTCCAGTGTACATATTCCTCAGGGTCGGGATTTTTTTTTTGATTTTTCCTTTTGTTCTTAAAAAAAAAAAGAAAAAAAAGGAAAAAAAAAAAGATAAAAAAAAAAGAAAAGAAACCACCGCACAACATCTGGAGTTCACAAAATCTGAAGCTCACAACTAAACCTTCAGTTGACTACTAAAATAGATCTCTGATCATTAGAAACAACTGTCTGTAGTTAACTTTTTTCTTTTTTTTTTTCTTTTTTTTTTGCCAAAACAGGGTAACAACTTCAGATAGCACTTTAATACACTAGAAGACCAATGGAACTAATTTTATTTCATACATATATTTTACAGTCCAGTAGACAAGATATTGAATTCTCTCTGATAAAGTCATATTCTCTCCAAATATTTAGACAAGAAACTTAATGCATTATAAAAAAGTGTGCTATGAAAAGACAAGATTTCAGAAGATTGATGCATATTTGTAAAAAGGACCATGTTCTTCATGTTATTTCATGGCTTCTGTGATTAGGGAACAACAAGGCTGGCCTGTTAACTCTTCACAGACTTTATTACCAACTGAAATACAATAAATTGCATTATGAAATCTGCAATGGAGTTCATTAATTAAACACTGATCCACAGTGAAAACATATCCATCATTTAGAAAAGTATTCTTGTCGGATTTGTTCCAAGGTAGCTAAAAATCCCATAACACAAAAAAAAAAAAAAGCGTGTGTACAGATAAAAATGACAGACTGGCAATAAAACCAGACATGAATGGCTATAAGCAGATGCTCTTCCAGAAAGAAATCTGACATGTTCAGTGACAGAAGTTCTGGAAAAGATCCAGCATTTGATTATTCCTGTTTAACCCAGATGAATGTGACTGAAAACCAACTGGCCATGACTTCAGTACCGGTGCTTACAGAGCACTGACCCTGACGCCGTGGAAGCGACACACGAGCTCCAGTGACCTCAGCAGCCTCATGCAGGGCTCCAGACAGAAAACTGCACCTCTAGTGGGCTGTTTCTTCATCAAAACAAGCAAGAGAAATAGGCTCCTATTAGAAATGAGCTTGTTCAGGGAAAATATGACTTTAATTATGTTGTGTGTTGAAAAGGCTCCTTTGAGTTATAAAGGCTTTTGTGAAAAGCCTTAAATTCATTGCATAGTTGAAGGGGTTTAGCTGTCTATAACAATATATGTAACACAGCATAAGCAGACTGTGTTGATCAATATTAAGTTTGCAAATAGCACAGTTTAAGAAGTATTAATGTATTATGTTACTTAATTTTATCTATTTACATTTGTACAAAGTAAAGCTTTCATCTTACCCTTTTTGCATATATGAACCATTAACCCATGAAGCAATCTTTTTACATAAATATCTACAATTGACTTCATTTCTGGTCTGAAAGAGCTTTGTAGGGTTGACATTGGTGGTGGCTTGTTTCTAGTCAAATCACTCAGATTGATGTCTTGTTCTTCAGTTCGAATATTGAAATTCTTAAACTAGAAATAAAATAGAGTAGGAGACACGAGAAACGTATGGACTTGGCTAAAAGATCTGGAAAATTTCAACATATAATATACAAAAAAAACCATTTCAAAATCTTTGCACTCGGGTCTATACATATTGTACAGTGGGTCACATCCCCAGTCTGTAGCAATGACTAGTAAGAAGGTCTTTATATTATGTTCATGTACAACGTTTTTGTCCTTCTTTCTGTGTTTTTTATTCAGTCTCACTCTGCTTATCGAGCTTCAATGTCCTTGAGGGTGTGAGAGGGGGGCCTCTCCCTCATCTCCGTGGACAGAGGAGTAGTCCTTCTGGGAGACCCGGGCCGAGGTCCCAGCGTGGAAATAAGAGGCGGGGGGGCACTGAGAGCTGCTGTGGGGGGAGTTTTGTTGAGGATGCCGTTCTGGTGTGCCGTGGGGGGGCTGACTCGGGGGTAGTGCATGCTGGGGAGTCCCGGGGTGATGAGGCTGGGGTGGGGCAGGTGCCCGTCCAGGGCGGCCGGGTGCACCGAGTGCAGGCGCGCGTGCTCGTAGTCCTCCCGCAGCATGTGCAGCCGCTCCCGCTCGTCCAGGTGGGTGCCCCGCTCGTGCTCGCGCCGAGGGTCGACAGACAGAGGGTGGTGGTGATGGTGGTGGTGGTTGTAGTCGTGAGGCTCCCGATCCCTGAACGACCTGTCTGCTTCGTACAGTCTTGGCGTGGAAAGACGGTGAAGGGGGTCATTCCTTAGCAAAAAGTCTCTGCCCAGGGGGTCTCTCCGATGAATATCCAGCTCTCTGTACGGATCTCTCAAGGGATCCCTCATCGGGTCCCAGTGGAAAGAAGGATAGGGGAAACGTTCTCCACCAGGAATTGGGCTAATTCCCATAAAAGGCGTCATCATGCGAGTCCTATCCAGGCCACTGATGCTGTTCATGTGATGTATTCCAGTTACACCTACAGTCATGGGCATAGACACTAGAGGACTTGGATGGACGTTGGATGTAGATATAGGTGGTGGCTGATCAGATGACCGATGAGTCTGAGGTCCCTCAGGTTGAACATCATGGTCTTCCTTTCGCTCTTCCTTCACTTTGACTTCGTTGCTTTTCTTGGGATTCTCGTACGCCGGCTCGTTCTTCCTCTCGGCCTCGCGGTTTGAGGTGCTGTTGGGCCTGGTGCTCTCCACAACGGGGGGCCTGGCATAGGGGGAAGGAACCCTGGGCATCTGCTTAGACTCTTCCACCACTCGGCTTTCATGGCTCAGGCCTTCTTTCTCCGAAATATAGTTGTCCTTCACCTTGTGCTCTTCAACATTAATTTCCTTCCGGGATTCGGAGTGATCCCTCTCTCGTTCTTTGGGTTTCTCTTTCTCTCGGACCTCGGGGTTCAGATGGCTCCTGATCTGCTCGTTTGAGCTGCGGTTATGTCCGAGGGAATTTACTGGATGGATTGGTGCTGGCGAAGGATGGCTGGAGTGTCTTTTCTCAATGCTCTCCCTACAAGAAAGAGAAGTGTGAAAATGAAGGCATGAGAAGCTCTGCAGATAAAACAAAGCATCAGGTGTCTGGCTCTCTGCTCGTGGCTTTGCAGAGAGTTGGTAACATGCACCATTAATGCACTGTGCCTTTGGCACACCCAAAACACCAGAAGAACATCCCATCTCTAAACTTGGCCTGTTCTATTATCTCATCCCAGGAGAAGAAGATCCCAAAGCTGCTTTATGAATAATCTGATTGAGATCTCAAAGACTGAAGTCCACAGAAGGCTCCCATGGAAATCCAGGTCTAGGACACACATTTCTAAAACAACGGCCTTAAATGTTTGCAAAGAGAGAGAAAAGTAAAAACATACTAATTTCATCCAAAAAAGTGAGATAATTAAATCCGAATTATGTGTTAGTAGTATTTTACCTGCTTCTTCTATTAGGAATACGTTTGGGAAAACAGATGACTTTCAACTGACTTTTAAAAACATTTCTAGACCTGTATATGTTTACTCATTTCTCTCCTCTATTCTCTACAAATGTGTAGCTTTTCAATTTATTTCTGACAATTCGATTTATTTCTTCAAACTGAAAACAAAAGCCTCTCAAGAAACCAGTACTGCTGGTGACAACCCACCTCTCTGAACAGGTGCAGACTTCTCTAAGTGGGCAGTGTCCTCAGTGCAAGTGTTTTAACAGAGCTGGCACAGATTGTGTGACCACTTCCTCAGCAGGCAGGGACAGGGCCAATGCTAGGAAGTCTCAAAATACTGTGAATTCATCACTCTTTCAAACCTATTTATGGTGTCCAAAAGATTAGAGAATTATTGCCTGGCAGTGGACAAAAACCTAAATATGGGAATGGGTTCTGTACCAATTAGTTTCAGGAAGCGGTGTTGACCAGGAGTTGTTATGGGCAACACTAAGTGAAAAGGCTTTTCTATTTATAACTAATAAAATTCATAAGGTCAATCTAATCCTTCAGTTCCAAGGATTTTAACCTCCTACTAATTTCAGTTGATCTCTAAGTTAGAGTCTCTCCATGAAGACAGCTCCAGATGCTCAGTGTTGGACACATGCTGTTTGCTGAGCATGGAAATTCTGTTCCATGTGAGAAGGACAATGAGCTGTTAGAGGCAAAAAGTATTATGGCCATAAACTAAACCACAAGAAGTTCCACCCCAACATGAGAGAGACCTTCTCTCCACTGAGGGTGGCAGAGCACCTGGAACAGCTGCCCAGGGAGGTCTCTCAGGAGACAAAACCCACCGGGATGTGTTCCTGTGTCACCTGCTCCAGATGTCCCTGCTAAGGGGGTTGGACTGGATGATCTCTAGAGGTCCCTCCCAACCCTAATGATTCTGTGACTCTGGGAAAAGTGAGGGGTAAGCAGTGAGGCCCCTCAAGTCCCCACCAGCTCCAGTTTCCATGGTTGCTCTTTGGGTGCTGCTGAACGAGGTGTGCCCTGAACAGGCTGGGCTGAGGACACAGGGTGACATCACTCTGCACAAGATCAGCAGTACTGGCTGCCTGAAGGGCAGCTCAGAAGGAGAAGTGGACACTTGCTCCTTCACCTACACAATTTCTGCTGCCTACTTTTCTTGCTGAGCTGAACTGCCCAAGATTTCCATCTCTAAGTACTTCTGGATGGTGAAACTGCAGCAACTGCAGAAAAACTGTCTTTGAGCAGGAAACTCTCAGTATTATAATCTCACCAGAGGCATTTTTTCCTGTGCCTGGGCTGAATTGTTGAGACTGTCATTTTATGGGCCATGTCTGAGAGACCTCCAAGAGTCCAGAATGTGACTGTTAGAAAACATTTGGAAGAGGGAGCATTTGGTACCAGAACTGCCAAGTCTGCACTGTCCAACAAATAACTCCTTGGTATCAGGTTCTGCCTTGACTGACTGTGACCTAAACAGTCTGGAAATCCCATCCTGGCCTAATTTCCCTCCTCTTGCTTTCCACTGAGAGTTGAGGTGTTTGATTTAACAGCTGCCAGATCTGGACACATGGAGACCAAGTCAAGGCACTCCAATGAAGGATTCTCAAGTTGATGACTCAATTCTTTTACTTTGCTGGGAAAGCACTGGCTTGTGGGCTCTGCAATACCTAATCTTTTATTTATTTTGCTCACAGGACTAGTTCAGAGGGCACCCTTAATTGTTTTATTTCACTAGGAAAGCCCATTGAGTCCTTTCACTGATATTTAATCAATTTTCCATGTAATTGATGTATTTTAAATGACACATAAAATTTAGAGAAAATAACAGGCATTTTCTGTAATTAAAGAAAAATATATGTGCAACCAAAATAACATATTCCTTTGCCAGTTGCATCCTACTTAATGATAGTGTTGTATCATCTCAAGAGCCTAATGATTAGACAGCTCATTTAAGTGAACTCCAAGTAATCCAGTGGTCAGAGAAGGAATTTTTTATCCTCAGATACATCAAGGGCTCCTTAGGTTAAAAATATGGGAACAACTCTAAGCCACTGCCTCCACAAAGAAGAAACTTAAAATGGTGTTCTCCAGTGAACTTATTAGTACATAAAAGAAGTTCTGAGGCTGCACTGAAAAACACTGAATTTCTTATGCTGAGGACTTTGCCTTATTTTATGTTGATAAAAAGATCAAGAGATTCTTGTGGGTTTTTTTAATGCTCTAGGTTTACATACACTTAAATGACATTATTAGATTGGAAGTGCTCAGCAACATCTTTTAAAATACCACTGAGAAGGAACAAATCCTTTTTTCACATTAGCTATTTTTATTGATTGTTTTTTTTTTTTTTCCTAATGCTGGGCTGGCATAAGAGTCCTTAAAACAAACAAACAGAAAACCCCTCCACAACTGCAATCACAGAATATCCCAAGCTGGAAGGGACCCACAATAACTCCTGACACTGATCTTAGTGGGGCAGAGCCAGGCCCAGAGATACCTTTCCACTGAAGGCAGAAGGAATTGAGATCAATGCTTTTGGCTTCATGGCCCATTTCAGGGCTGATAAAGTTACACCCTTGACAGGATGATTTTGAGATTAAACCATCCCCCTGGGTGTGATTCCCAGTTCTTTCTGTTTGGGCAAATTAGCTTAAAAGAGGTGACAAAGACCGGGCCCTCAACTCGACAGCAGAGCTCCACCTCCCCCTGCAGGTGCCACCGAATGTTACAGGGGTAGGAGAGGCTCACAAACTCTCCAGACTTTTTCTACACAGGGAACACGACTCCAGGAAGGGATTCTCAGTCTCAAACAGGCAAAGGTGGAAACATGGTGCAAAGTCCAACTCTCCAACCCCCCCCCCAGCAAGGCAGCACTAGATGGGCAAAAACATCACTGCACTGGACTGGAAGCCAGAGTTGTGCACAGGTATGAGTATGAATGATGCTTGCTGGGAAGCTCTCAAATTATTGCAAAGAAACATGTTCTGGGCTATGATATGGAGTTCAGCAATGTCAAAGCAGCTCGCAAGGAATGTGTTTTGGAAAGGGATTTTCTTCAGCAGGAACACTTCATAAGAAAACAACAAAACAGCAACCAAAATAATCACATAACCCTACAGGTTACCCAAATCAGTAGTAACTAAAATGCTTTGCCATTCAAGCCAGTAAAGTTACTCACATGCTTAAGCATTTTGCAGGGCAGAATCCCCAATTTGTAACAGCAATTTCTTTTGAAGCATTAACACCAGACATGAAAATAATGAAGCTATGCTACCAAACAGAAAATATTCCAAATGGAAAATGTAGGTGAAAAGATCTGTAGTTTGTCTTGCTTTTACAACAACACAGAAAAGCTCTTACATGTATTTTTAGAATATCTAATGTGTTAGCATAACTTCTTTTAGAAAAGGCTACTAATGCTTATATTTGGGTTAGTGACAGAGAAGTCAGAAAAGCACATCTCCTAAATATTCTTTAATGTTAAAAAATTAGAAACAAATAGCCATTATGTATTAATGTGCAAACTTAACAGGAAAGCCATCAAGCCACAACTGAAAAAAGCTGAAATCAGCCTCTCTACATTTTTCAAGGAAGGCATGACACTTGCTGAATGGCAAATTCTTATAATTTGGTACTTCATTGTTAAGAGGAATTAACTGTATAATGGGAACAGTCCTGACAAAAAATATATGACCAGGTTTTACTTTCCATTAACCCTTCCCAGCCTGGACATGTTAGTGTGCAAGTCCATGTCAAACGCTGAAGAGAAACTGTGCTTGAAGGTGTGTAAAGGCAGTGCATGTGGGGGGCCTTTTGAGGGGATTAAGGTGCATTTCATGAAGTGCATGCTCTGACCCTTCCTGTGGCATTGGCACATGACATCCCCTGTGCCCTTCAGTGTTAGCATCTCACACCTTTCTCACTGGTCCCTCTGCTCAGGCTGCTTGGGAAGAGGGAGGGAGCGTTACTTGTTTTGCAGACAAAGTCCAATTGACAAAGTTATTGAAGCATTTGAAGGTGCAGATACGTGTCTGATGGACTTCAGAATCCTTTTTTTCCATCCTGTCAGGCACTATCTACACATTAAATCTTCAAGAGGCCTATGACAACATGACCCACAAGGTGACAGACAGGGTGTGTGGGTCTGGTTCTATTCCCACTTGCCACTGCCTGAACTCTGCTCCAGCAGGGCTCCTCTGGATGAAGTGCAGGGCAGGTGGGAAGAGAAACAGAGGACGTAGGAAACACCTGAGTTAGAAACTTCTTCCACGCTGTCCCAGGCAGCTCCAGCTGCGCCTCCAGTGCAGCTCTGGGTTCCCAATGTGCCAGGCTGGGAAGGGTTAAAAGCGGAACGGAGCCCCAAGCTTCGAACTAGACAATTCTTGGAAGTTTTCTTTCGTACCTTTCTTTGTCATCTTTACTAACAGATGAGTCTCGTTTATCTACATCTCTATCTCTGTCATGAGCTGCAGCAGATGAACTGCGCTCCAGCTCTCCTGGCTTCAGCCAGGGCGGAGGGGTCGGGAACGAAGGAGGAGTTCGGTGCAGTCGGTTCCAGGGCTCGTGAGGGTTGCTAAAGCTCTGCATACTGGGGCCATCCTTGTGGCCGAACACTGAGTTGGGTGCTGAAATGGTGAAGTGGAAAACAAAAAGGTTTAAGAAAAAGGTATGCTCTAGTGAAGGTACTTACCAAAACAACTTTTACAGCACTCAGAGTTAAAATGAATACATATTATTGGGAGCTGGAAAAGGAAAGGAGATTAACAGAGATTCATTAGAGGGTCTCGTTCCTAAAAAATGGGCAGGCATCTGACAGCTCTTTTAATTGGAAAGGGGAATGCTGTGGATAAAATTGAGTGGGGATGAAGGAGGAAGATAAAAGTGGCAATGATCATTATTCCACATATTTTGGAGACATCAGGAAATGACCATTATACAGACTATAAATAATGGAACTTGTTGCATTTGATCCTGAACCAAAACAAAATAATATGTGACCAAAACCATGCCAGATCTGAAGGATGGAGAAAGATAGTGATTTTTACAAGGATGATCTTTTGTGACTGCCCAAATCTAGAGAAATGTTGATGATCCTGGACTAATAAATGCAGGTCAGTGATCTTTTCCAGGCACATGGCCTGGATTACTGGTGAGAAAGGGAAAAAATAAAATCTTTCCATCCCCAGCTGGGGATGCTGCACACATTAACTGCTTCTGAACATGCAACAAACCCCTGGGAAATTTCACAACCACTCACAGGTTCTCTATTTTTAATTTTTTTTTTAAATAAACAATGTAATGGTGACATTTAGCACTTCGTTGAACCCAAACCATTAAGTAATTAATGGAAAATTATTTACTGATGAGTGAAAAAGGTCGCTTTGCAAATTCCCACCTCTTAGTGGTACGTGGTCTAATCAACTGGCAAACCAGACAGCAAACAGCCCCCATCACTCCATACTCTCCTGAGTTTCACAGCCAAAGAGGATTCAAAGCCAAAGGTACTCACTGACTGTGGGGTTCCCGAGCCCCCCGAAGGCGTTGCTGCCCACGGCGGTGAGGCCGCTGAAGGACGCCGGGCGGTTGAAGGGCTCTGCAAACCAACACAAACAGCTCAGGCTCCCTGCACGTTGGGAATTCTGCAAAGCATTCCTCTGCCATCCTACTGCATCCCAGTGCTGTGCCCAGCACTGGTGGAACATGGTCCTCCCACAGCACAGCACTGACTGTGAGGGGCTGGCACAGAAACGACGGGGGTTTGTTCCTGTGCTCCTGTCCCCTACTACAAAACCCTCCTCTTCAAAGAAAACCAAGAGGTTAAAATATACACAATACTGCATTTAAAGCCTGCAAACATCTCCATTTTTACTTCCTTTTATTCCCTTCCAGTTCAATTCCATGGTTTTCTTCAGGAAACCTCCCTGGCTAGTAAGACTATTATTAACTCTGGCAACTGTGCTCCAAACACCCTCAGGCCATGTCTCCTAAACCAGAGCCAGGATATAAATAAAATGTCCCATTACACTGATGTGTTCTGCTGACCTGACAACTGTGGAATTCTCCTGGTATTTATTGCTAATAGTATATGAAAAACTAGTGTGGACTGAAAAATGCAGGAACAATTCTTTTAGTAGTTAACGCACACAGGCTATAGGAAAGTCATATAAGCAAATTCTCACTTTATTTTGGAGTAGTCTGACAATTTTGATGAAGCCACTTCTGATAAATAACAGCACAGAGAAAAGGAAGCCCAAACCCTTTCCTATAGGCAGCAGAGTGCAGAATGATAAACCTGCATTGTGTGTCTGCTTTGTCAATTTGTGACCCTCCCAAATTCTTCCCTATGCAAAATAAAATGCCAACTTAGTGTCTTGATCTCAGATGTTCCCATAAGGAGCAGAGCACCTTATTAAACAGCAGGGAGTTAGAAGGGAAATAACAACACCTGGTAACTTGGGTGGTTCTGGTTTTCAATGTGTATTTTCACTAACAGACACACCTGAGGACAGATCACAAGATTTTAAGGATATATTTCCCGCTCACTTTAATGGAAAACCAGACATCTAAGTAGGAGATAGGAAAAGAAACACCTCTATGATCCAAAGCCTTGACCCTAAGGCAATTTTTTTGGCTGGTTATAACATAAATCCAGTGAAACCCAAGCAGCCCTGTCACTCTGCATCTCTAAGGTCCAGATGCTTTCAGAAGTATTTCAAAACATGCTGTCAGCAACACTAGTAGTTGTATTTGAACTGCTACCTGGGTAAAGGCTAAAATTAAATGGCTAAAATGTGCAATTTGTAAAGGCTGAGCAGGATACTCCACACAGGGAATCTGGAGTGGTCTCAGTGGCCAATGTCTGAGTCGAATTCACCAGTAGTTACAGAGAGAACCTACCTAAGTGAGCAGCTGGGTTGAGGAAGTTGCTGTGGTGAGGTGGTGGGCCAAAAGGGGTGCCAGCTGGATGCCCCCCACCTGCCAAAACAAAGTAAAAGGGGTGAATTCCCAGCAAAAGCTCAGAAAGGGACTTGCTGTGCTCTGGGCTTGACCTTTATTTCTTAATTCTCTCAGGTGAGCCCAGAGTGCTGTGATTGTGGGGGCTCTCAGTCAGGATCTCATGCAGATAGCAGCTGCTTTTCCAAACACAAATTCCCAGTTAAAGGGGTGGGAGGGAATGAATGCTTCAGTAAAGAAAAAAAAAAAAAAAGAAAACACACATGAAATACAGTTTATTTCCAGCATCTCATCTCCAGGATGCACTGGACACCACTCTGTGAAGAAATGTTTCTCCATTTACTACCTGTAAATACCCCTGACATTTCAGCAGGTTGGGCCTTTGTTTTAAAAGCATGCAGAATAATTCTGAAATATTTATCAATGGACGAGAATAATTTTAAAATATTTATCAAATAGACTAATAGCCCCTGGCATGTCTTGCAGAGAGTTCATAAGCCAAAGCATATGGGAAATTCCTGGCAAGGATTAGCATTTTAATGAGCACGGAGCAAGGAGGGGGTTTCACTGCTCAGGACTCACTGGCTGTGGAGAAGAGAGTCGAGGGCCGGGCCAGGTCATGGGGGTGGTGGATGGCTCCAAAAAGGCTGGGGCCTGGTGGCCTGCTCAGAAATTCTGGTTTCAGGCCGAAGTCCAGCTTGTGTGGATCCGACTGCATCTGTTTCTGAAAGGGAAAGACAGCATTTGCAAGAGACTGTCGGAAAACACAACAGCAAAAGGCACTTTCTGAATGATGTGGGTGTAGCAGTTCATTCATACTGATGTTTTAACAGGAACATCAGTTTTTGGGACCCCCAGCATGGGTGCACAGCTGTTTTCCTGGAAGGCAGATCTAAGGCAAAGAGGGAAAAGCTCCTGCATACTTCCTGCAAAGTTCACCCGTGTTTTCACATCTGCTCACATCCACCCTCCAGGGTGCTCAGCACAGACCTGCCTTCAACAGGAAACACAAAACTCTCTGAGGAGGCCTCAGACACTTGCTGAGCTGAAAGAATAGGTCAGTCATAAAAATAAATCAAGATGTTAGCTTGGCCCTGACCCCAGGTGGGCAGGAGTGTTAAAAGCTGGGTGACAGCCCCAGCTGTGCCAGGCAGAGCTGCCCCTCTGCCCAGGGGTCACACAGGGATGGCACAGGCCAGCCAAGGGACACCAGAGCCTTTAATTTAACTGTGAAGCTGCCACCAAGAAATGCAGTGTATCCCTCAGTGACCCTCAGGCTGCAATTAGGGGCTAAAATGACCCAGGTGACAGATGAAGAGCGTTTGATCTAAGGAACTGCAGCCCCCTTTTGGCTGCTCACACTCCAGTTCCAAATGCTGCATGTCCCTGTCTTTATTTCCTTGTATGAGAATCAGCAGCCTCCATTCTGTGAGGAAAATTTGCTGAGGCAGATGGATTGTGAAGGATAAGTGGGTGAAGGATGGGCTCTTCTTTGTGCCACATCCTCATTTCAGTGGTGCCAACTTCAGTAGTTTTATAGAAGGAAGGAAGAGAAAAACTAAATTCCCAATGACCTGTGCTGCCAGAACTCCCTAAACACAGGTTGCTGATTAATTGTACAGGTCAGCTGAAAGGATTTACAAATGGGTAACACTGAACCAGGAGATCTTAACAGTAATTCTGGAACAAGCTATGCTTTATAAATCAGTATTTAATACTGTGCCAGCCCAGAGTATAGACTATTACAATGATATAAATATGCATATTAAAAAGTTATGGTCAAGTTAATGTGCATGCCTAGGAGCTGTTTTTCAAGTGCTACTAATGTGTCTATGTAGTTATGAGAACAAAAAAAAGAAAGAAAGAAGAAAGAGAAACAAAGGCATTATCTATGTTTGGAGATAAGGGCCTGCAAGGACACTGAAATGGCAAAGATGGCCAAATTAAGGTAATTTCTTTTAAGAAAGTACCACTGAAGTGCTTTAATAGTTAAAAGAAGTTCAGCAAATGCCTCAGCTGAAGCCTGCATGCCAGATTTTTATGCTGTGAACTCGTTTTATTCTTTTTAACAACCAAGTTATAAACCCCTGACAGGCATTACTCAGAATAGCAAAAGCTTTAATTGCAGCCATATGAACAGTGCTGTTCTAAATAATGAACAAATCCCTGTCTGAACAGGAACAGGAGTATCATGGATGTGTTAAAAGATTTTTGAACGTGTTGGGTTACCTTAAAATAGCACCAGAAAAAACAGACAGGTTTCTTTTATCCCCAGCTGCCATTCAGGAGAGCACCCCCCTGGCTGCCAGTCCTTACAATGCATTTCAAGGCCAGAAAACGTGTAACACCTTCACTTGGTGCCCACTAAAATCAATGTAATTGTCTGCCCTGATGTGAGCTGGGGCCATAAGGCCTTTCCTAGAAGAGAGAGGGCCAATTATGGAGCACAAATCCTCTCCTGAGCAGTGGTCAGTCTGAGGAGCAGTGGAAATGTGCCTTGTGCAGCCCTGGCTTTGCCTGTGGAACTCCCTGGGCGTGCACAAAGGTTACTCGGGTCTTGCTGCAGGGGCAAAGGCAGGCAAACAGCATCCACAGCTGCATGCAATTTTTCCTAAGGTCAGGAAGGTTGTGTTTTAAAGTTTCCCATCTTGCCTGCTCCTCCAGTGCCTGCTGCTGCCCTCTGCAAGCAATTACTGGGCCAGGTAGTTAGCGAGCCTTCCACACTTCTCAGCAGTCTGGTGGCACTGCAGCCAACAGGAAATCTCTGAGCAGGTCTGGTTTGTTCCCTGCTCTGTGGTCAGGCAGCACCTTCAGCTTGTGCAGGACAAAAGGCACCTTCACAGCCATGGGTTAGAAGGAGAAATTGTCCTCTGTGAGCCTTCAGCCAGAGATTCCCCCCTCGTGGTCACACAGAGGGAGGACGTGGCTCCCCTGTCCTCCAGGAACACAAACCAACCTCCCTCACTTATTCTAGACCAGACCTCATTTTTTTGACTGAACTGAGATAGTGAAAGACATTTCTCAATTATTCTTGAAATGTTCATCATGCACAGCCTCAAAAAGCCAAGTAACATCCTGTCCTGTGCTTCTGGGCTTTATTCCTGTTTTTTTTTTTAACATGCAAGGTAGAAAAGGATTAGGCAAAAGAAATGGCTGCATGAAAATGGCATTTACTATGAGTTATAAATACAGTGGTATGACCTCTCTCTGAATATCAAATCAAGGAAGATTCAAAGGACATAGACAGCATGGGAATAATAATTTCATTTCAAGAAAATACCTTTTCAATAAAATACAAAAAAAGGACATATAACTCTCTAGGTCTATAATCTTGTCTTTTTTGATAATGGGAAGATGAATGAAGATCACTAGCAGGGGAAACATAAGGAAGCAGAGAAGAGAGATATGTCTACTGCAGCAAATTAACCTGTCAACCTTGTTTAAAAGGGTTATTTTTAAACTCTATTAGCTGCAAGTTTTTGTAGCTGTTCAACATCTTCATATTCTTGTAGCAATACCTTATACACCTCAATTGCACGCACAGACTGCAAAGTGCTGTGAGTTCCCTGGTAATTTTAGTTTCTAACACAAGTTATTGACTCCTGAAGCACGAGCAGTGAAGAACAACCTTTCCTTACTTAGTGAAAAACTTCAGGAGCAACACAGGATTTTTCTGTGACAAGTAGAGTGAAAACACTATAAAGGGAAAGAAACTTCACAGAGTCCACGTGCAATGAAAATACAGTTGCAGTAGGAATAGAAACACCCTCACTTATCACATGAATACATTGCTTTTCTCTGACTTTTGTTTCAGGAGAGCCCAAACTGCCCATGGACCTTACCCCTGAAATCTCAAAGCTTCAAAAATAACTAAGGAAATACTTCCCTTAAGTTTCAGTGCAATGAGAGAGTGTCTGATAACACATCACCTGAGGGGCTGTGTCTGCCTGAGCAGCCTGGACTCATCCAGGTCCAACCTCCAGCCAGGAGATGGGCTGTGAAGGAAGAGTGATGGGAGCTGTGCAGCCTACACTGGGCAAAGCATCCCAGGGACAGGAGAAATCTCCCTGTGCCCCTGCTGACCAGGAACAGGACTAAGAGGAAAAGGATACACATGCTTTGCTTCTCCAGACTTAAAAAAAATCCCATCTCACATTTGTGTCCTCAGCCACAAATAAAAGCACTGTTGCAGCTCTCAGGCACACCCATCTATCTCACCCTTCCCAGCTACAAACTGGTGGTTATTGCCCCAGACCTGGTGTCCTGGCTCTGGAGCATCCCAGACATTTCACTGGCATTGTACTTCAGGTTTTCATTCTGATACACCAGCTCTCTGAATGGGAGGGTTGTGCTGTAATGCTGTGCATGGTGGATTTACCAAAGCATGGGCCATGGCATAGAACTGCTCAAGTGAGAGGCAAACTCTTCCTCTCACAGGTTTGCTCTGTGCCCTTCATCCAAGATTCAGGTGTGCCCCACCACTGACCTTGACTTTCTGTTGGTGGTGGTAGATCTGCCAGGCGATGTGGACGTGCATGGCACACCACTTCCCAGGTTTCTGGAAAAACAAAACACCTGCATCAGTAATTTCCAAAAAACTGTGGTGCTTTATCCTAGTTCTAGAACCATTACCAACCCTTAGCCCAGCCCAGTTTGGTCCAGGGGATCCCCTCCCAAAGGGCTCCCTTCAATCCTCTTGGGAACCTAGAAATGAAAAACCTTTGTCCCTTGCTAAGAAGTCTTTCTTGGATATCCAGGAATGCTCCTGTTTTACACACTCCTGTAATCCTCTGATGCCACTGGCTGAGAATGCAGCTTGTGCTGCTGAGATCAGTGAAGCTGTGTCCCAGCCAGCAGCTGCTGCACAGCTGGATTGCTCACAACTGCACACTGAGGTCATTCCCACAAGTGCAGCTATGCCAGGACTGGCATTTCCACAGAAAGATGAAAATTAAAGCAGCTTAAAAGGTCTCTCTGGTTTTCAAAATAAATCTGACTCCCTCATATAATTACTGGTCTGCACCTCCAAGACTTGAGCACATCAATGTACTGAAAACACTGGAGGTCAGTCCATTCACTCTGTTTGGGAGGGTCTTTGCATCCTTCCTGTCACCACGGCTTTGAGTCCCGGGGAGGAGAGAGGGAGGGAAGAACCAGAGTGTTTGTTATGTTTCCTTGTTGATTTTGAACTCCATTTCCAGCACAGCTGGAAACTTTGACTGAGAAAGACTCATGGAGGATATACTTTTCCCAGTTTTGTTACTCCAAGGTCTGTAGTAAGTACACAACTAATGATTCCCACAGATTTAAAAATTATCACAGGAATTCAAGAAGCTCCTTGAGCTATTTGTAAATGAAATGTTTCACAAACTATGGTACATGGTCTGCCTTCTATTTTTAGGTGTGTATCAACCAGTAATTAAATCACAAAAAAATTAAACCCTCTCTCACACACATGCTCCCCTAAGCTCAAGCCTTTTGCTAATTCAAAACAACTGGCTGTGCCAGTGATTTCATAAGTTCACTTGGTTGGTTTGATCAAAATCTAAATCTTCTTCTTGACTACATTGAAAAATTAACAAGAAACCCTTTTGGATGGCTGATAGATCGATCTTTAGATCCTTATTTCTAAAATATTTTGTGTTTGAAGCGGACTGTCTGTCCATACTGGACAGTAAATACCTGGGTGGGATGTACCACACTGAATAACACTGACAACACCCAGCAAATAATAAAATGCAAAATCCTTCAGTGTGCAGTGAAATGACAGGGGATCACTGCCAGGATCTCTAGGATTTGGCTCGGGAAATGATGATAGAAGGATTATCAATATTTAACCTCGAGTGTTCGTGTGAGGGGCTGCATGAGAAGCAGAAAACTTCCAACTTTGAAACTCTGCATTGTCCTTGAGTGATCACAAGCTGAAGGACTGACCATCCTGCTCCCAAATGAGGGGTAAAACACCCCAGATGACACATGGCAGCACTGATTTGCAATTATTCTGCTGCTTCAACCCGGTGGGACCGAGCCAAGCTCGACAAACTGTAGCACAAGAAGATTTCTTACCCTCAACATGGGCCTGAACGGATCTGTCAACTGTGAAGAAGAAATGACAGCTTGGTTACATGCCTGTCACTCAAACAATTGCTCTAATTAACAAATTTGTATTGCTTCATTAAGAGACAAAATTAAAATGTTATCATTTTACTTTCAAATGAAGCCCTTTTGGATAATAATTAGTCCTTGGCCCCCGTCCCTGAGCGTGGCCCTCCCCCCTGGGCTGTTGTACCTGAGTGTTGACAAGCAACTCAACAAGGCTCACAGAGAGCTCTGTCCTCTGGCATCAGCTTTAATTTGTTGATTTAATGCTACAAAAATGGCTGGTTAACTCTGCTGAAGAAAGCACAGATCTCTCCTTTGGGCAAACTTTTGTCGTCTTTCAAAGCTGCTCGGCTCATGACCAGGCTGGAGAGTAGACAAGCTCCTTTTCCACAGGCTTGATCCCACAGACTGGGTGGGAAGGGGCTGGAATGGGGTGTCAGCCCCACGCAGCAGTGTGTCCATCACCAGCCATGGCATCAGCTCCTTGCCTTGTGCCTCCAAACAGCCACCACTGACGGACTGCCCGAGGGGTTCTCTGCCACAATGGGCTTTGCCTTAATTATTTTTTCACACTGCAACAGATGTTGGTAAACAGGGGCTGGGTCAAAACCCAGTTTTCTCATTACTACTTTTTATGTGGCCTGTTGGTTTTTTTGGTTTTGTTTTTTTTTTTTTTTAGTAGATTATTTTCTTATTCCCCTTTTTTCTGCTCATATTTCATCAGTTAATGCTGGAAAATAAATTCAATTTATTGGGTATTGCTCATTTGTTTTGGATTTTCTGTTTTGAAATGCAATCCTAAAGGAGATTTATAGGTGTAAAAGGTACTTAGCAGACGCAGTGATGGCACAATGAATCATCTTGAAATAATCGAAACTCAAGTTGAAAGGGAACATAAAGCTAAATGACTTCAGGATGGGAGGCTCTAGTTATCTCTGCAATTAGATACATAAACAAAAATGTGGCTCTTTTTGGTATAAAGCTCAACTACAGCACCAATTCTGAGCAAACCAAAGTCCTGGAATTTGGCATAACCCAACGAAAACAGCTCTGCTGCACCTTAAAGTGAAGTCATAGCACAACATGGGACTTTAAGGAGAGCTCTTCATTGCTTTTGTCAGAGAGTTCTGCTAAAAATGTGTCTGTGTGATGTTTCTCATGGCAAACAACGTCCATGAATTCTCACACACAAACAACCCACGGGCAGAGAACAGAAGGAGGAGAAGAGCCCGAGTGCTGAGGCAATAAATGCTGTTCACATCCCCTGGAACGCAGGAACCCAGAGGCACCGAGTGATCAATAAAGTGCATCTGTATTTCACTGGTGCAATCAATGCTACAGTAACCCAGGGAATAACTGCCATTACCCACATTAAAAACAATTACAGAGTACAAACACAAATCTTGGAGAGGTTTGTACAATTCTGTGCTGAATTGGGCTTTTATGCCTTGACCCCTGGGGCTGTGGGGGGAGAGCTGAGCGAGGAGAGAGCTCTGCCACTGCACAGGATCTGTTTGACATTCTTCCCATACACCCTCTCCAGTCCTCACTGACTGAAACAGCTCAGACAGCTTTAGTTTTAGGATATTAATTTGGACACTTGAGGTTTTCAGGAGGAATAGCTTTACTTGAGGAAAACAAAACATTTTTTACGGACCCGTGGATCTTTCTGGAGAAGGGTATGTGGGACCGTCCCAGGTCTGGCTGCAACATCAATAGGATTGGAAGTCTAGAAACACCACAGGGAGAGAGCATTAATCAGTGACACAATGCTTGAAAGCAACAGAACATGAAAAATAATAGTTCTTTATCATTACCACTGTCTAAGCAGCAGAGATAAACTTCTTAAAGAGGAAAGAAGAACCATTATAATCCACTTAATAGTATCTGTATTATCATCTCAATTTCCAAAGTTCCATTGTCCACCAACTTCCCATTATTTTAATCCAAAACACTGAGGGAACAGTGATTGTTTACTCTGGAAAATCTTTCTAATATGGAAAACCTGATTAGGAACACATTTCTGACATGGAATCTAAAGCAGTGTTTGGAGGAGCTCGTGCTCTGCTCACCACCAGTGCACTGAGCACACTGAGCATCTCCTCAGTCACTGCCCAAGGGCCTCAGCTCCTTCCACAGGCACTGGCACCATGCAGATACCAGGAAAGGTAACATCCAGTTGAAAAAACATGAAAGCTTTTCCCATGATTTGAATGTAAATAGTCAGTTAATAAAACAAAATGCAGCTCTGTGAAGAAAAAAAACCCCAAACAAAAAAAATCAACCCAGCTCCCCTACATTTAGACAGAGCTTCTTCCTAGGTTAAATGAAGAAAATAGAAATCAGCTACAGCATAACTAACAATTAAGAACCAGAGTTGTTAACAGTCTGATTACCATACAGAGGAAGAATCCCACTAATGAACTGCAATTTACATATTCAGTCATTAGAGTGGATGGGCCAATTTAAGGGAGAAGGTGTCTCCTCTGCAGACATTCCAGGCCTGATTTCAGGCTTTAGTTGCAAAGGCCACAGACTGTGGTTTCCTCCCACTGATAAACAAAGAGTGACTCCATGAAAACAAAAGAAAACCCCCCTGAACTCCTCACATTTCTCTCTCCCAGCTATCACACACGAGGAGAGACAAATCAGTGTTCTTCACTGTGGTGGAGCTGGGAGCTAATTATGGAAATGAGTAAACAATAATGATCACCATTTCTAAAAATCCTGATTATTACATGACCTTTCATTAATGCACACTATCTCAGAACTAATTATGCTTCTAAAGTGAACTATGCCATTATATATATAATTTTTTTAGAAAATGTTAGTATGTGTCTGAACCTAATGAGAAATAACTTCTCTTCGAAGTAAACTTGGAAAAAGCCTGTTGTCCCCCATGGAATTAGGCTGTAACTCAGACCTCATTGCTCCAGAATAGGAACCATATCCAACCCCTGACCTGCATCACACAGTGTGAGCAGTAAGAGGTAATTCCTGTCTTACCTTGGGTTGAAAAGCTCCTTGTAGGGATCCAAAGGGGCCAGTTGGAGGAATCATGGGAGGAATACCTGATACAGCTGGAGGATAGGAGTGAAACAGCTGGAACAGAAAGAGAAGAACATCAATGCCAGCACAGGACAGGCAGAGGAGCAACACACAGAAAACATTCCTGTGGAACAGCAGGAAAATGGTACATGGAGGAAACTGAGGAGCATCGGAGTGATCTCGTTGCAACAATGTTAGTTAAAGCATCAATGAGATGTTCACAGATGTCATGATGTTTAGAGCTTAAAAGCAGTTCCAAAATCAGGCAGCCAGAGCCTGTCCCTGCATTAGCCCAGCAGAGTGTGAGACAGACTTTGTTCCTTCAGTTATTCATTTTTAAATTGGAGAGTGGTTTTAAATGGTTTCAGTCTGTGAGTCGTTTCAAGAGAAAAGGCAGAATCCTGAGTTGAATAAGACTTGGAAATCTACTGTTTAAGTGGAAAAAACCCTTATGAGTTCTACGATATTGTATCATTAAAACTCCATTAGTACCTTGGGATTTTAATGGTATCTGTAGGAAATGAGCAAAATATGCACAATTCTTACTTCATTAGCCTGTCTGAGAGGATATCCTGCCACATCTAATATTAGCAGACAGACAATCTGATTTGTTAAAAATTAGTATTTAAACAAAATGTTAAGGCAGAACCCTCCAAAAATGTAGGGCAATTTTTTATAAGGAGAGTCTGCTAAGCACAAAAATGTGCACATCTCCACTGACCTCCCTGCCCCCAGTGAGCAGAGAATTTAGGCAAAAAACACAAAAGGCTGCTCTGTAGTAGTGCAGACAAACCCAAGGGAAAACAAGCAGGTAAACTAAATAAATAAATTCTTGGCTGGGAGGGTGGGGAGGCCCTGGCACAGGTTGCCCAGAGAAGCTGTGGCTGCCCCATCCCTGGAAGTGTCCAAGGCCAGGTTGGACGGGGCTTGGAGCAACCTGGGCTAGTGGAAGGTGTCCCTGCCCATGGCAGGGGGTGGGACTAGATGGGCTTTAAGGTCCCTTCCAACCCAAACCAGTCTGTGATAAACCACATCATCCCAATGGGATCTTGTCTCCGTGCTCTGGCTGTGACCCTTTGCCTCATTGCTGGAACACAGAACTCATCCAATTCCATGGAAATGCTGGGATCACCCACCAAATTGCCTTCTGGTGGCAGTCAGGGATTCCAAGCATCACACTCCAAATACATTCTCCCAGTGAAAGCTCTGGATCTAATGGGATGGCTCCCAGCTGCACAGGGACTGCCACCCAAAATCCCACTGGGGCTCTCTGGCTGAGACAAACCCCTCCGAACACACCAGATCAAAGTCAAGCACTGTTTGCTACTTTTAAGATCAAATAAATGAGTTAATGGCCAATTGAACAGAAGCAGGACTGGGCAAAGTAAAAGACTGGACATGAAGGGCAGGAAAACACTGAAAAAATCCCATCCCAGAGTGAATCAGTATCACAAAGTTTTGATGGATTTGGTTATGCCAGGCATACACATGTGCTTTGCTTCATCCTTTTTCCTTCCATTAGCTCATCCTGCAAGGTCATTTATTCATATTATATTCACTGATCACTGAGAAAATATTTCAGTATTTCAGAGGTATCAGAAGATTTTCTCAGTTCAAAAGCATGGTATCAAACTTCTATTCAAGAGTGTTGCTGTTGTTGTTTTTAATTCCATTTAATTTGGACCTGCTCCATGCAGTGGTGCAGAAAACACTTTGAGATTTAGTTGATAGTGAATGGTAGGCATTTGAGAAATCATTAAGAGACACTTGTCCTCATTTACAATAACTTTTAATGAGTAAAATGTGCTTTAAATCCTCCAGTGTCTTCTGCATTTAATTCTCTGTGTAATGGACTAATTCCAAATGATGGGAAAAGACGTAATACTTTGTATTCTATTGGCTATGACTGATAATAAGGAATTATTTCCTTAGAGTTTTATAACAACTGGTAAGTTAATTAAATGTGACCTTTCCTCAAGGGCAGAATTATTAATAAAATATAAATATTATAACTCCATGATCTCTTTGTATCAGTTAAATTCCTCCAGCTTTCAGGATATATCTTTCATAGTCAGTGCTCCCTTTTTCCCCAGTATCCCTTCTCTTTTCAGCAGTATTTCCCCTTTCCACAGCTCTCCTTGGCTGGATGTGTGCAATGCTAAACTGGACCTGGCTGGAGGTAAAAATGATGCCTCACTGTGCTAAAAGTGATTGTAAAATCAAAGATGCCCAGAAAGAAAACTGATTTCAACCTCAACATGAGTTTCTGTGTGAGCTGCATTCCCTGTCCTACAGGACATGGATTCTAACCCTCAAACAGACCTTGTTCTCCTGCAAAGTTCACCTGCACTCCCTGCCAGCTTTTTTAAGTTATTTGAATTCCTGGTGTGGATCTATAGTGGAAACTCCTGTCTTCAGGAAGAAGGTCTGTGGAAGTGCTACAGCTGGACACTATTCCTATTTCTCCTGCCCTATGGGGTGTGCTCTCACACCACTCAGGGGCTGCTTTTTGGAGCTGCAGCTGCTGAGGGAGCCCACAGAGCAGTTCCTGTCCCATGGGGGGATCATGGGGAGCAGTTCCTGTCCCATGGGGGGATCATGGGGAGCAGTTCCTGTCCCATGGGGGGATCATGGGGAGCAGTTCCTGTCCCATGGGGGGATCATGGGGAGCAGTTCCTGTCCCATGGGGGGATCACAAGGAGCAGTTCCTGTCCCATGGGGGGATCACAGGGGTCAGGCCTTGCTGGGGTTACACACAGATCATTCATCCAGTGTAACCTGGAACCACGGGATCTCCTGCTATCAGCTTGCCAAATATCCCAGGGTGATCACTGTGCAACCCCTTCCCAAGGACAAACCTTTCCTGAAGGGAAGGCAGGGGAGGCACAAGGGAGCAGATCTGGGCCAAGGTCCACAGCACAGCTCTCTGGCTAATGGAGAAACCTTTCCTTACATTAGAGGGGGTGATGCCATGACCTTTACAATCCAGGTTGATAAGGTATTATGTCACTGAATTTGAAAAGCAGATACAGCTGGAGACTTCTACAATGTTTCCTGTATTACATGTGGACTTCTGTGCTTTATTTCTAAAATTCTTGTACCTATCTCCCAGGTCCATGTTCCTGCTTGGATCAACATTGATGACAATATATCTTCTGAATCCATGTAAAGCTCAGCAAATCCCAGGGCAATTTTGCAAACAGCAATGCAAATGAGCAGCATCACCCTTTATTAGCACAGGCTTAAATGTTTGCCCAATACTCCTCGAGCGCTGAGCCTGCAAACACTCTCACTGTTCAAGTTACTCAAATCAAGTGCCAGAAATTACCAGGCCTGGTCAGGTGTAGGCCAGGCTGTGAGCAGGGACTGTGGTTAATCAGGACAGCAGAAAGCACCACACCATGGTCTTAACCAGTTTTTTTTGCCCAGTTCCACTTCTAAGCAAAACCAACACATAAAGCCAAGTGCTTTGCAGATTTCTGAGTGCCGATGCAGTACTCCTTCTCTCATCAAAATATCCCTGTAGGATTTAGAAACTCTTGCCATATTCATTCAGGTACCTGCCTCTGCCAATAGGATGAAGGAAATGCAACCCACATTTCAGCAGCAATTGAATCACCCTTAGGAGCAGAAGGTTTACACTTAACTGGAATATTAAAGATCGGTTCATCTCAATAAATAACGTTTTTGGTAGCTTATATAAACACATCTAGTGCATAGCTGGATTCATGTTGCTGTCATCAAACAGAGCTTTCAAAACATAACAAGCCCAGTGGATCAGCTGTGCCTTTGAAATCTGAAGAATAAGACAGGTTTTCAGATTTTATCAAACAAAATATGATAGATTAGGAAAACTATTAGATTACCTATCCCTGGAGGGTTTGCATGATAGTTTGTCAGTTCATTTCAAGTTTCTTAGGAAAAATATCAGCCTAAGGGTTTGTGGCACAACCGAAACACCGTGATGGAATCACTGCTCCCTCCTGCTCCATGGAACAGTCAGCTCTTCTGTCTCATCTTTTCACATCAAACCTCTCCAAATGGTGTATGAGCAAGAGATCTTTTGATTGGAAAAGCTGATACTGCATCTTGATCAGAAACAAGCACCACGAGCGCAAGCCTTCAAAAGCCAAAGCAACCAAGGACAATAATGGTAAATCCTGGAGTGATGATTAGGGAGAGATTGGACACTGTGCCGTTGATTGAGTGGTGATCCCAACCCACCACAGAAAAGCAGTGAAGTCAGTTTGAAACAGAGCAATAAAACTCACACTGTGACGGTAGAAGGGGTCAACTTTTGTAGGGTATTTGTCAAACTGCAAAGGGATCAAAGCACAAACTAGTTACTTGATATTTCCTTGCTTTACTTCTGTTGGCAAAATAGAAGACAAACTTCTCTATTGTTTGGCAACCAACAGAGAGGAAAAAATATGCAGAAAATTAAGTTTCCAATGAAACTGTTTGGGATTTTTCTTTCTTCAAAGTAAATCAAGAGACAGGAAAAGGGAAGAGGCACCAGAGTGCACACTCCTCGTCCCTCAGCTCCCATCCTTCACCTGAACCTACCGCTCACGGGCCTGTCACGAGGGAGGGACAGCCCTGCCTGTCCTGCCCAGCCACACCTGGGCAGCACAGGCCTCCTGCCCCACACCCTGGCAAATTCTTAACACTTTTTGTAATAAAGAATAGAGTTGTGCTCTACTTATCCTCACATTTCTGCCTGGGGTACGCACCATGGGCGGTGCTGGCGTCGGCATGATGGCAGTGGGTGGGATGGCGTGGGGGAAAGGCGTGAAGGTGTGCTGGTGTGTGTGTTGGTGTGTGTGCTGGTGCTGGTGCTGGTGCTGGTGGAACTCGGTCCTCAGGTAGGGCGGGGGGCCCAGGGAGGCCCCGCGGTCCGCGCTCTGCGAGGCCAAAAACCGCGTGTTTAGTTCCTGACGGAGGAGATCTTGTTCTGAAACACAAACAACAAAACAACCCCCTGTGAGCTCTGGGGCTTTTCCACGCCTTGTGCCACTTGTTCTGAAACACAAACAACAAAACAACCCCCCGTGAGCTCTGGGGCTTTTCCACACCTTGTGCCACTTTGCTGTCTGTGGCATCAGTGCTGTACTTCAAACCCCGTACAGGGTGAGAAAGCTCCCTCGGTCTTCCCCAAAGGCCTGAGACATTTGAAAGTCTCCATTTCCCCTTCCTCACCAAGCCTGCTTTCACATTCCTCTGAGCACTACCCTGAGGGTTCTCCCTAAATTTGTATGGACATGAACACAGCCCTAAATAGGTGAGGAGGCACGAGTAGGCTGGAGGAGCAAACGAGTGGCTGCTGCTCATGTGAGTACCCTGATGTACAAACTGATGTTACTCAAATGTTGATTTTCCTCCATTTTCTTCCCCCACATCCTTCTCAGTGACCTGATGGGGCCCTGGCACAGGTTGCCCAGAGAAGCTGTGGCTGCCCCATCCCTGGAAGTGTCCAAGGTCAGGCTGGACGGGGTCTAGTGGAAGGTGTCCCTGCCCATGGCAGGGTGGTGGATCCAGATTAACATCCTTCCAACCCAAACCATTCCATGATTCCATGATCTCCCCACAGTCGAGGTACAAAAGAGCACAGTTTTCTCCAGTGGTAAGAATCTCTACATCTCACCCCCCCACACCATCTTGCACAAACCCAGGCTCAGCACCACTGTGTTCACAGCCACTGCAGACCCTCTCCCCAGCCAGGGAAGCAACGCCGGGCTCAGACCACAACTGCAGTGAAGACCTTCAGCAAAGGGGTCACAGATTCTGTGGGGGCACACAGTGGTTGTACCATGGGTTGAACAAAAGAGACATGAAAAAAGCACAGCCTTCCGAAAATAGTCATTCCCAGGCCAGATGAAAAGTCATTGGGTATGTCTGGGTGTTTTGGGGCTTTGATATCACTTAGAATCATCCAGCAGCAAGTACAGCCTCTCCCCACTCAACAGTGCACCAAAAACAGTTACTGGGACTAAAACCAGAGAACTGGTGTCCTACACTGCACGAGACCCTCCGGGGCCACCACCCCTCTGGCTCTTACCTGAGTAAGTGCTACCAGCGGGGTGTCCTGGAACCTGCAGTGTCCCTGACGTCAGTGGAGGTGGAGGGGGCAGAGCCGTGGGAGGGGCAAACATATTGGGGTGGTGGGGGTGTGCTGGGGGCTGCAGGGTGGGCGTGAAGGTGTGCAGGGGGCTGTGGCTGGGCAGGGACAGCGGGAACGGGGAGGCCGAGGGGTGGTGGGATATGTGGGGAGGAGGGGCCTGAGTCTTGGCAGGAGTGCTGCTTCTGCTGCTGCTGTTAACGAGAAGAAAAGCAATTAGGCTTTGCATGGAGGGGAGGAAAGCTCTGAACACAGACCCCCTCCCAACCCACACACAGCTCACATCAAACACAGCACGGATGGAACTCAAGGATTACAGATGCAGGTTACTATTCCCAGCCCCACCACTGTGATACTCCTTCCTCCCACCACCTGCTGGACCTTCCCTGGTATCTTTTACTTCCTTTGGTCTCTCCACACCAGCACTTGACACATATTCTCCCTCTCTGTAGGAGGCTGGTATTCTGTCCCCCGACAACACAGGGATGACACACAAAGGAGTAATCAGCCCTGTGCATTCATTACTTAATTATCAGGTCCTTTTTACATGACTGCTTCTGATTCATGTTTTCAGGCAAATGGAGCTCAAAATAAGTGATCACTGAATTAGTAAAAGTTTAATTTTTTTTTGCTATGAATTAGTAAGATGAAAGACTGCAGGAAATGTGGAACGAAGGTGAGAAGGCAACAAAAGATATGTGCTTATTGTATAGATAATGCCTCTCTCTACCCCCACAATATAAAGAGATAAGATGAGTCAACAAAATAACTATTTGTGATTACACTGGTTGCAATTTCTCAGGTTTCTTTTCCTACTGATGAGTGTCTAAAATATATTCATCTAGGGCTGAATTCTACTTGTCTTTATTTCACGTAACAGCATGTTCTGATTGCAGTGACTTTTAAAGACAAGCAATACCAGCTTGGTTAAAAATAAATCCAAGTCTTAAACACCTCCATAGTCAAAACATGAAGCAACCATAGTGCTGGTTCACCAGGTCTTGAAGGTCACCATCTGCCTCAGATTTGGGGAATGACGACCTTGCTTAGAGCAGGGGAAACCTAAGGGTCCTGACTCCAGAGACATCACGGGTTTCTGTGAATGTGTCGTTTAATCTCACTGCTCATCTTTAGAGGGGGACAACAAAAGGTGAGGCTGATGAGAGCCAGGTGAGAGAAAACCACTGCAGACTGCCAGGTGTCAGCAGTGCAGGAAACACGGAGCTGTGCAGTCCCTGGTGTGTGACTGGTGGTGCTGGGCTGTGTGCACCTGCACCACACTCCCTGCTCTAGGGCACAGCAGTGCCTGGAGAATCAGATGTTTACAAGGATGGCAGGGTTAAAGAGTTACCCTTCAGAGACCAGCCCAGCCTGCAGAAACTGCAATTTTCTTCCCCTCATGTATACTGTGTAAAATCCCCTCCAAAAGCCCAAGTATGACAGGCAGGAAAAGTAAAAGCTAATTTAAAAATAGCCAGGGTTTTTGGGATCGCCAGGTCAGACACAGAGTGATCCTGGCTCATCTCAGGGTAGGAGCTGAGGTTAAATGCACTAAGTCCCCTCTACTTCCCAGTGATGGGATGGGATGTGCTGCCACTCATCTCCTTTAGTTAATTCCCCTCCACTCCACCCAGGCTCAGCCCAGCGTCCCACCCCGGCACGGCTGCAGAGACCCAGACCCACGTCTCCATCCTCCTACCTTAAGCTGTTGAGGCTCAAGCTGCTGCTGTTGTAGGCGGAGAGGGGCTGGGAGAGGCTCTGTGCGGCGGGATGGGGCTGCACGGCGGGCAGGGCCGCCTGGGCCGGCGGCAGCGGCGACTGCGGCCGCGGCGGGTGCTGCCCGGGGGGGTGCTGTGCCGAGGGGTGCTGTGCCGAGGGGTGCTGTGCCGAGGGGTGCTGTCCAGGGGGGTGCTGGGGAGCGGGGGCCCGGGAGGGCTCCTCGGGGGCCGGGGGCAGCGGCGCGGGCAGGGGCGGCGGGACGGGCAGCTCCGGGCGCGGGGCGAGCGCGGGGCTGGGGCAGCGGGCCTCGGGCGGCTCGGGGTGAGGCTGGGCCAGCGGCTGCGCCGCCTGAGGGCAGGGGTCTTTAGGCACCACGGGCTCAAGGACGGGGTCTTTGCTGCTGTCCTGGCTCTTCTCTTGGCTCCTTTCTAATCCTGATATTTTGGGGACAGCCGGGCCCCGAGCACCAGGGTCGTCATTGTCAGCGGGCGGACCGACTCCTAACTCCTTATCTGCAACAACACAGAGACAGAAAGGGTTAAAACCAAGCTAGCAAAACCAGTCACACTCTGGGCAGTTCCATTTTGTTTTCATCAAGAACCACCCATGCCAACACGAAACCAAATCAAACCCCTCTGCCTGTCTGATAACCCTCCTCAGAACAAAGCCCCTGGCAGAGAAGAGAGACCCTGTTTAGTGCTGCTGTTCTCCATCGTGTTCACTCATCATCACTGACCCGCTGAGGGAACCAATGCCACCCGAGCTCTGGGCCTCATCACAGAAATGTCAGGGTTGGAAAAGACCTACAAGATCATCACCCACCAACCCATCACCACCACCACGTTCACCACTAACCATGTCCTCAAGGGCCACATCCACATGTTTCTTGAACACTTCCAGGGATGGGGACTCCACCACCGCCCTGGGCAGCCTGTGCCAGTAGTGCCTGACCACCCTTTTAGTGAAGGAATTCTTCCCAATATCCAACCTGACCCTCCCCTGGCACAGCTGGAGGCCGTTCCCTCTCCTCCTGTCCCTTGTTCCCTGGCAGCAGAGTCCGACCCCCCCCCGGGTCCCCCCTCCTGTCAGGGGGTTGCAGAGCCAGAAGGTCCCCCCTGAGCCTCCTTTTCTCCAGGCTGAGCCTCCTCAGCTCCCTCCGTCGCTCAGACCCTTCAGCATGACACAAGATCTAAACATTAAAACCCTGGCTCTTTTTGGTTGGCTGGTCAGGAATGACTTACTTCTATTTTCCAACTCTTTAGTAATATTGATTAATTAATATTATTATAATTTTAACATTTTATACAGTGGAGTTTTGCTCACTGGAGCTCTACAGCAATTTCCCATTGGAATCACTCCCCAAACCTTCTGCCAAAGCATATCCGGTCCACAGCACCCCTTGGAATAAATTGAGGGAATGCTGCTGACCCAAGACTGGAAGAGGTGATGTCTGAAGGAGGGGCGATCAGGAGCACCATTTAGGGCTGTATCCCACAATAATTTGGAACAGCTGAACCTACACCTTCAGCAAATATGGAAGTGCAGCATATGGAAAGCACAGAAGGTTTGAAGGGAGTTGGGACAAACTTATAATTAAAAAAGGATCCAGTGTTCTAAATAACCTTAAGACAGGAAAACTTTACTCCTTCTTCTGACAGTTTTAAGGGGTAAAATGACTAAATGCATAATAAAATAATACACATCCAGAGAAAATTGTTGACAGCTCCATTGTCCAAACCCCAAAGTAAAGGAGTGAAATAAAGAGGGAGGGGAGTGAACTCGCCCAGCCCATAGCCCAGGCACACGTTCTCCAACCATCACATCACTGGAGACAGCCTGGCAGCAATGTGTCACAAACACAGCATCATCTGGGTTTCATTTAGTTAAGACATCAAAACAAACCATGTCAGGCACCGTTACTGGTGCTTTACAGGCCCTGTGCAAAGGTAGCAGCAGAGGTTTTTCATATTTTGTAGACAGGAGATGGGGAAAAGAGGGTAAAGAGAGTCAAAAGGGAGGTAAAGAGGATAAGAAGGAAGAAGGAAAGGGGAAAAAAGTAAGCAGACTTATTTGATGAGGACCTACTTTAATCACTTCTGGAATATGTAACCCGTAACAGGCACAGAGGCTCCTCCACAAATTTGGATCAGAAGACTATGGAGACAAGAGTGGGACTCCAGAGGGATAAAAATAATTACTGTGCCGTATGCTCAGGGTCTATCTCACTGCAATTAAATTGCAGGTTCTAAATAAAGGGACTTCCCTTGCATTAATTGTTTGGATCAATCCTGTTTGATCAAACAATTTTAGAAATTAGACAGAGAGTGATCTGCACATGTGTAAAGGGAGGTCCCCAAGGAGGAAAGAAGTGAGCACGTTTGTTCAGGGATAGGTGGATCTATGTTCTCAGTCCTTACAGGTGTAAGAGTTAAAAGGTTTTGTTTTGTTTTGTTTTGTTTTGTTTTTAACACAATGGCATAATAATTAGGGCTTTGAGGGCTTAGCCTTGTCACTAGAAATCCTCCACTAGATGAATGAAGTAGGTGGTCTGGAAATCCTGCACAGGTGATACTTCCAAATCTACAGGGAACACCTTGCACTCAGTGCATTCATTGAATCCTTCCACTTGGTATTTTTATCCCCTCTCATGTGTGGAACATTTATTCAGCACAGCTCTGTGCTGAGGATCTGCTCCTCATGCTTCTCCTCCCCAGGAGAAAAGGGTTGGGAATGCCACTGTCTCCTGGGGATCTTTTGCTGCTGCTCACATCTTCATTACACAGCACCAAGTACCATTCCTGGCAGTCTGCACTTGGGAGATGCTCTTTGAAGTGAGATAATGTTGTTCCAAATGTCTCACACCAAATCTGCCCATGGTTTCTCCCTCTCCCTGTCTAACCCCCCTGCCCCCACACAGTCCCCCAAAACAGGGTCAGCTGTCCAGGAGTCTCTCTAACCCCAGTAACCTAGGGCACATGTCCCTGCATGGGTGATAATTATGATGTATAAATCACAACTTTCTCATACCACAGTATCTCTTTGGGGAGCTGAAATCTGCCCTCAGTGATGAACATTACCAGTTACAGGTACTTGGGCTCCCAGTTCTCCCAGCACTCACTGATTTTGTCTAAATGAGTGGCATCCTCAAACTCCCCAGGGCTGCCCATGGCACTGCCCAGGCTCCCCAGGGCAGTGGGCACAGCCCCAAAGCTGCCAGAGCTCCAAGAGTGTTTGGAATGCTCTCTGGAACAGGGTGGGATTGTTGGGGTGTCTGTGCAGGGCCAGGAGTTGCACTGGATGATCTTTGTTGGTCCCTCCAGCTCAGGATATTCTGTGATTCTGTGTTTCATAAGGAGGGTTTGAGTCTTCATCAACAGCACTTCAGGGTCACACAAACAAGATTAGGCTTTTTCTACCAGTACATCCTGACTGAGAGGCTCAGTGTGAGAGCTATGGGGAAAAAAACCCCTTTATGTCACTGTGACACAGACAAGCCAGCCTTCTGAGTTTGTTTATCATCACAGGAAAGTTCACAAGTGAACTTTCTTTGCTGGCAGCCTCCACGCTCTGTTTTGGATGAAGTGGAATCACTGCATCGTTATTCAGGAGAGCAGGAACTGTGATGTAACTTCCATGGCCTCCCCTTCCCCACTGGGTTGAACCTGCATGCAGCAGCAGTCAGTCTTTTACTGAAAAAGGAATAAAGCCATAATTTGATGCTGAGGACTGAGGAACATTGGCTTAGCTTGTCCCACCCACACAGGAGATGCAGCTTCCATTATCTTCCTTTCCTGTGCCATTTGATGTGTCTTAAATTTAAAATTCCTCTGTTTTTCACTTAGCACAGACAAACTGGGGATGTCTCAAGAGGAAGGACTCCCAGTAGCCTCCATGAAACCCTGCAGTGTGTGTGATTCTTACTGCATTGGCTCCATTACACTTCCCTCCAGAGCCATGGATTTGTATAATAAGCACACATTATATGCAGCTTTCCATCGTTGCCTCTCTTCCTAGTGTGCAAACCAGTAAAATTTGCCCCAAACTCCATGTTCTGGCTCCTTTGGACCAGCTGGGTGGTCCCAAAGAGCCAGAGGAAGGCCAGGGGTGGCCAGTTGAGACCATCACAGCCACAGATGATGCCCAGCTGTGCTTCTGCTGACAGAAAGGCCCCATCAGAATTTGCCAAATTAGAAAATCCCAGAGATTCACCAATACAGAACACTCTCAGTTTGCCTGGTCAAGTGTTGCTTGCAATGGGTTCACCATGTCTGGTTGCATGGGAGGTGCCAAGAGCCAGCACAGGGCATTCCATGGTGAGAGCTGAGGCCCCTGGGCAGCCCCAGTGGCAGCCAAGGACGTGTGACCTGGGCATCCCTGCCCTGCCCTGCCAGGACCTGGGGAATGAAACCTCAGGCAACGTCCTGCATGATGCTGTCAGCTCACAGTGGCCAAGCTTTCCTTCTGAACATAAAATCATCCAACTTTTCCATGTCCAGGTCTACAGTGTCATCCAGAAACTAGGCTGTATCATATCCTGTCACTCCTCCCTCTGCCTGCATCAGGATTCAGCCTCTCCACGTCTGGCCTGGGAGCCTTCAGGCATCTTCAGAGAGCTCTTCAGAACCAGCACTAAATTTTTCACTTTCCTGAGAGGAAAGTTTTGAATTAAGCTCAAAGACCTTATTGCACAAGTAAGAAAATTACAGGAATTTTCAGTGTTTTGCAGCATTATCTCTGGGACTGAGCATTCAGCCTACCAAAGAAAGATTTTATGGCATTATTTAATTTAAAAATAGTATTAATTTTCTTTTTCTACTTTGCTGAGCTGAACTCTTCTCTTGAGAACACTGCCTCTGCCTAACTCAAGTTTTCTGCAAACTTCTTAATGCAAGATTAAAAACACAGATCTTTCAAAAATAGACTCTTTTTCTCCAGCTTTACCACGGATAAGTGTGGAGTTGGTGCAAACTGTCACAGCAAATACAAGCCCCTAGAAGATCTCTGGAGTCATGGAGTGCAGGAAAGATCTACCCCACAGACCACCAGCCCTGGGAGGTTCACCTCAGCAAGCACTTTACAAGGCTTGAAACAATTAATCAGGTTGAAGACCTTTCATATTGATTAGACACTGGTCAGTGCAACACTGGGATGAACAGGGGCAGGTGGCAGGAGCTGTTGGGTGCACCAGCCAAGAGGGACCACACAGGCCCCAGAGGGATTCAGTTGCTCCACTGGATACACATAATTTGCTAAAAACAATTTCTCATTTTTAGCACACAGTCATCTTTCATCCTAATTTCCAAGGACACTAACAAAGCATTTGATTATGCAAATGAAGAAGATGCCTTGGAAAGCAGCTCTGTCATCTGCTGATAGCAATTACTCCCCAGAAAGCAGGTATTTAGTACAAGTGAACAGCAAGGATGGTGACACACTTTGCACTTAATTATAAAACAAAGGAAATCATTCAGGACAAAAGATTTTGCTACCTCCTGTTAAATGTTTATCTTCTGTGTTCAAACGGATTTAATTGTCAACAATGAAGTTGCAGATCAGTGAAAAGAAGCACTTAGTGGGATTGCACAAGATGTTGACAATTCTTCAGTCATTGAGCTGCTTCTGGCCTTGATTTGAGAGTGCAGAGTCCTCCAATACTGCACATGAAATAATTTATTTAATCCAGCTCTTAAACAGAACATACTCCATAAATGTAAGTCCTGTAGCCCTGTACACTGGGAGTGTAATACTAACAGCCCTTATTTTTAAAAAAGCACTTTTTACTTAGTAAAAAGGAATGAGATAAAGCTTTCCAGAGGAAAGCAAAGCACAGAACATCCAAACACTCCCCTCTCTCAGAAATCCTGGCATTTTGGTCAATAGGAAGGAGCTGCAGGCTCAGCACGACAGACCCTGGGAGAGAGAAACACTGGGAGAACTCAATCCTGCTTCAGTGCAGGGACACGATATGCACAGCCAAAGGTCTATTTCCAATAGGGAAAATCTCCTGACTTCCTAACCCTTTCAGTTCATAATCAATAAATTACATCATTAACTACACAACCCTGAAGTATTCCATGGCCAGCTCAGGTGCTGACTGAAGGGGACTTCTCTCAAACATCAGGAAAACTTCCCACATGGCAACTGCTGCTGACAAAGTCACTGGGGGGTATTGTTTGATAATAATGGGTTTGAGCTCAAAGAGTTTTACCTTCCTGTTTCAAGTCTGCGTTTTTAATTAAAGAATTCGAGGTCTTGTCTTCACAGTATTTCTAAAGCACACCCAGATTCACACAAATGAAGGCAACACCTTGTTAAGCCAGGCTGGTGGTCTGTGTTTCCCACCACCCACTGCACCAGCACAAGGCTTTTCCAAGTCAGGTGTACAGCCCTTGGAGCCAGGGTATGAAAAGCCACCTGCCCAGCCCATGGGCTCTCATGCTGATCTCTGCTCAAAGACTGGCTTACACCCAAAAGCCTGAGATTTTCTGCCAAGATTCTCTAGAATTGTGGTGACAACCATGAGCTTGTTATGTACCTAAATCTCAAGAGTCGTAGAATCCCAGAATGGTTTGGGGTGGAAAGGACCTTAAAGCTCATCTCATTCCACCCCTGCCATGGGCAGGGACACCTTCCACTAGCCCAGGTTGCTCCAAGCCCCATCCAACCTGGCCTTGGACACTCCCAGGGATGGGGCAGCCCCAGCTTCTCTGGGCAGCCTGTGCCAGGGCCTCCCCACCCTCACAATATCCCATCTAACCCTGCCCTCTGGCAGTGGGAAGCTGTTCCCTCTTGTTCTGTCACTCCAGACTTTTGTCCAAAGTCCTTATCTGCCTTCTGCAATCCTCTTTGGGCTATTCCAGAAACACTTTGTGACCCACCCAGTGGTGAGAGCATTTCAAACCTGCCCAGAGCAAATAACGTGGCTGTACAGGGCAATAATCAATTAAAAAAGAAAGCACAGGAAGGCTTGATAATTTTCTCCAATTATCAACAGGGACATCACCTCAGCACAAGGTTAACCCCATCACAGGGCGAGGGAAGGCAAATGTAGTGGGCTTATCCAATGTATTTGCTTTGGCCACGTAGCCACAATATTCCCTCAAATGCCCATGACATCTGCTCAGCCCGCTCCAATGTGACAGGATTACTTGAATGAGCCTGAACAAAACCAGCTTTCAAAAGCAGCTTGAAAAGTATCACTGATTGAATTTAGCCTGACAGCTCAGTTTAATATACCAAGGACAAAAAAGATCTGTGGGATATGTTTATACAGCAAAATAACACATCTATTCCCCGTGAGAGGTGTCATACCCCCAACTCACCAGCCACATACCCCTGCTTCCTTTGGGAATTTGTTCTTTAGAGCCAAGAATTTCTATTCTGATTTTAAAGGCACGATGCCAATATAAGCAGAGACCTTAAAAACTCTTGCTAACACTAACATGAAGCTCAGCCTGACCAAGACAATTCCTACTTTTAACTACAACCATTTCAGCTCATTGGTGTTTACAGGGAAACTTTGCTGAGTTTACACATCCCAGCTCCCCCAGCAGGGTCACTTTACACTATTTCTCATGCTCGGCACTATTTTGCTCCTGTTTCCAGTGCTGCAGAGAAAAATATGGGTATTATGGAATCACAGAATCACAGCACCATTAGGGCTGGAAAAGCCCTCTGAGATCCTCGAGTCCAACCGTTCCCCCAGCATCGCCAAGGCCACCACTGACCCATGTCCCCAAGTGCCACATCCACATGTCTGCTGAATCCCTCCAGGGGTGGTGATTCCACCACTGCCCTGGGCAGCTGTGCCAGGGCTTATCCGGCCATCTGCTCTAACACAGCACTGCTGAGGAAGAATTCTTCTGGTCTGGGTCATATCAGTAAATGCAGATTTCACTGCTTCTGGCCAACAAAGTGTCTCATTAAATGTGTCAATTATAAGTGTCCAGTAATGCCCATCTCTCTGTAAATTGAATTTCTGGGCTAAAACACATCTCATGAATTTGGTTTGTTTTAAAAGGGGGGAAAAAAGAAGCTAATTTACTGAATTGGTTAAAATGTGTAACTGAAGATCTACCTATCATTTCTGTTTCATTCCTTTGACAACATAGTCACTAAAAGCTTTTCTTTGCATGTAAACATGATTCTGCACACCAAATTCTTCCTGCAAGGGACAGCAGTATAGGACTTAAGTGACTTTATAGAAATTAAAATAGAAAAGAATACAACATTGAGAAAAAGACATGGCAACAACAAGGACTCTGGCATGCTTTGTTCTTGCATCATTCTAGAGCATTTTGTACATAGGAGTGGGATATTCCACTGTATGGCAAGTCAGAAATGGAGAACTTTCTAGCTTTGAATGACAGCCATCCCTATGGGACCATTGCTGTCTCCTGGATAATTCACTGTAGGTATTGGGGCCTCTTCTGGTCCAAAGATCTCCTGGTGCCCTCTCTCCCCTCCATCATTGCTACAACAGGTTTCCTTGGTCTTGGTAACTTGTGCTCTTGACCATGTCTCTCCAAACCTGCTCTCCACATCATAAGCAGACATCAGTCAAACCACAGCCCTCCCAGTAACCAAACCTACAGAAACAGCTGAAGTCTGACTAATGGCCCAAGTCACACCCATGTTCAGACAGGAGATGGGGAGCTGTGGAACCTGGCAGGCCACCCAGAGATGCTGTTTGCCATGTTCATGGCAACTGGAAAGGCTGTGCTGCCAACCAGCTCTGCTTTCACACGTCAGGTCAGCTGGTGGTCCCTGGTAGAGTAAATTTTGGTACAGCAAAGGGTCCCTTATATCCTAATTGCTTCACACAGTGTGACATGTTTTACTCCAATCAGCTGAACTACTCTCACTACGTTTATCTGTGACCTGAGGGGGTTTATTCCTTATAACTACATACAGCAGGACTCTGTGAAATAGGATTTCTGACAGGACTATTGACTCATTGAGCACTGTGCTTGCCCTCCAACAGACCTGGAGGAATAACACAGGTCATGCCAACCAGGCACCTCCATGTGACCAAGAAAGTATTTTCCTTAAGCCCCCTGGATGATCACTTATACCGTGAACACAGGTCAGGCAATGCCCATCATCTCAGGGCACCACTTTTACCACTGTTTCATCATTTTGCTGGAAGACTGACAGCAATGTCAGTGAGCACTGGCCATGGCAGTTTGTAGAAAATGCAATTTGGGACACTCTGGTTTTTTATTACCAACCTGAAAGCAAAATCCGAGTGAAGGTGCAAAGTCAGGGTGAAGGCACTTGTGAACTACCTGTTCACTGCTGAGGCAGATGTTGTCTTCAAGGAAGCTCTGACTCAAATGTTTCTTCCCAGAGGTGTGGATAATCTCTGCACTGTCCATACAGATCACTAAAAAGACACTGAGTTGCTGTGAAAGTGCCTTTGCACATCATCAGCAGCAGTGCTCACCTTAGTGTTTACTGACTGACCTGGCTGTAATGAAAACAGCAGAGCAGCAGGTCAGCAGCGTTCCTGTTATGACAGAGCAGCTGTCTGAGAAGCTGCCACGTGAACACATCCTAAACCACCCCAGCAGGAATGAACACAAACACCCCCAGCTCAGTGTCAGCTCAGCACCACACTCAAAAATCTAAATAAACATCCTCGGTGCCAAAATAAATGGTGAGCAATGAAGGCCAGATTAACGTCAGCTCTGCCCCACACAAACCTCCACTGTCACTGTGGTGTGGTTAATGAGCTGGCAGGTCACAGGGCTGACACAACAGTGTCCTACAAGCAGAAAGGACACCAACATCAGGACAGCCCTGCCTGCTGCAGGGTGCTTTTGCAGCCCCAAACACAGGGATTTTCTACACAAACTGGAATCATTAGCCTGTGTATGATTCATAATGCCATTTGTGCTCCTCACTTTTGTTTTGATTCATGTTGTGCCTTGCTGCTGAGGCTAATTATTATCCAGCACTGGTACATTCAAAGACTTCAGCCTCACATGCAGGATTTTGTGGTGTTGCCTCTGTGTCACAAGGAACTGTAATTCTAAAAGGATTAAAAGTTTACCAGCACAGTCATGTAAAGTAGAAAATGAATTGTTCACTCTTCTCATCTCTGTTTGGAAATTAGATTACGGGCTCCAAGTGAGCTGAAATACAGAATGAGGCAAATCTATGTGATTAGCTCACAGGTGGCCAGTGAGCCTTTCTGGGCTTCAAAGCCTGGCAGATTCCCATTAGCTGCAATAATAAAAGAATGTGTACTTATCCCTCAGCCCCAGCCCTGCCCTGTGCCAACACAGCTACCTGCAGTGCTAATCCTCAGAGCCAATATCATCATCCCCAATTGTTGGTTCATGAGTTTGCTCAGCTGTCGGTCGAACACACGGTCTGTGTGGCACAGCAGAGCTCAGTCCTGCTTCCCCAGCACACTCCACAGCCACTTCCCAGCAGCAGGAGGGACCTGGGGTGCTCACCCCAGCCAGCCCCACGCTGTCAGCAGCTGTTTCCCAGCACTAAGAACAGCGTGGGTACCATTAATCACGAGTGTTTCCTCTAAACAAACAAACACAGCTTCACCTTCATCTTCTCTCTGTGGAAGGCACCCCTGCGAGTGTCAGTGCAACAGAACCCATCACACACCAGGGCAGAAACCAGCACAGACAGCAAATCCAGGGGTGGGCAGAAGGTCACAAGTGATGCAGAACATCAATGGCCCATTTCATGTGGGATTTGCTCCTGACTCATCCCAGGTGCAGATGTGGTGGCACAATGGGAGCCCCACGCTCAGTCACAAGGAAAAACTCTCCAAGTCCTCCTGGCAAGAGGCTGGTTAATACAATGACCCTTGAGGGTTCCTTCCTCCAGCAAACTCACATCCTACCTGGTACAAGTGTGATAACTTTATTATTATTTCTATAAATGTCTAATAATCCTCTGAATTCCCCCTAAGCTCTTCACTGTAATATTATCTCGCCTCAGGGAGCTCTACAACTCAACTTACAATTTCCTTTTCTTCCTTTCATAGAATCACAAAATCATTAAGGTTGGAAAAGCTCTCCAACATCATCAAGTCCAATGTTCAACCAAATACCCCCATGAGCACTAAACCACATCACAAAGTGCTCCTCTACTAATTTCTGGAACCCTTTCAGGGACAGTGACTCCACCACTGCCCTGGGCAGCCTGTGCCAGTGCTTGTCCACTCTTTCAGTGATGAAATATCTTCCTAACATCCAACCTGAACCTTCCCTGGAATGTGTTAGGCTGGGAAATGAGAAACCGTCTCCCTATTCCCACATCACAAACTCACCAGAATATTTCATACTAACTTTATAATTTATACATCAAAAATTTAAAAATCCTGTTGAACAGTGGTGCTGTGGACAGGGGGCAACTAGTGCTTCAGCTATCCACCTTCCCACCCTGCCCTTCCCTGGCATGTTTTATAAGCTGGTCTGGGGAAGCAACTGGAATTCAAAGTAACCTATTCCCTTTTCATTTCCCTTCTAATAAAAGCCTGAACCACCAAAGCTTGCTTCAAACAGCCCTGCTGCTGGAAGAAATGCTTGGAAAACTGCCCCTATCCCTGAGCTGCAGGTCCCTAAAGCACCAACAGGCTCAGTGCTGGAGCTCTCACCCTCCCCCAAGTTGTGCACACATTTAACTGGAAGGGAGTCAGTTCCTGATTAAGCAGCAGCTGATGATTTGATCTGTGGATGAACACCACACACACACCTGGGCTCACAGGCACCAGCTGCTGCAGGGCTGGTGATGTGGCACTCGGGCTGTACCTGCTCGGGATCATCACGTCAGGTAATCAAGGGTGGCACTGAACTCCCCTGCTCGGTGTTACAGCCTCACACAGCCCAGGTTCTCCTTGTGTCACCCCAGTGTCCTAGAGCTGGAGGTCATGGTGACCACCCTCCCCAGGGCAGGACTGCACATGGTGCCAGTTACATCACAGAATCCCAGGATGGGTCAGGCTGGAAGGGACCCCAGTGGGTCACTGGTGCCACCTCCCTGCTCAGGCAGGGCCAGCCCAGAGCACAGGGCACAGGATTGTGTCCAGAGGGCTCTGGAATCTCCCCAGGGAGGAGACTCCAGCCCCTCCCTGGGCAGCCTGTTCAGAGCTGGGGCACTGCCCAGGGAAGAAGTTCTTCCTCCTGTCCAGCTGGAGCTTCCTGGGCATCAGTTCCTGCCCGTTCCTCCTGTGCCATTGCTGGGCCCCCCGAGCAGAGCCTGCTCCATCCTCTGCCCCCTCCCTGCAGCCCCTGACACACAGGGGGAGGGCCCCTCTCAGGGTCTGCTCTGGAGGCTGAACAGCCCCAGCTCCCTCAGCCTTTGCTGCTCAGGGAGATGCTCCAGTGCCCACAGCTCTGCAAAGTGCCAGCAGGAGCTTGTGCTCCAAACCTTTCCAGCAAGAAACCAGACAACCTTCAGAAAAATGGCAGCCTGAAGTCTGCAAAACTGCACACCAGGAATTCCCACTTTGTCTGAATAACTGGTGTGGAGACAGAAGAAAAAAGCCCATTCCAGAGCCAGCCTGGAATGCAACACCCAAACCTCTTCCACCCAGCACAGGTGGAGCACACTGAGAAAGGAGGTTTCATTGCTCAACTTTCATTTTTATCTCAACAGCTGAACAACTCACATTTTACTTTATTTTATTTTCCCCTCTCTGTTCCTCCTCTCCAAGGCCTTTGATCAGGGAAAACATCCCTCCAAGGGGACACTACAGCACCCACTGAACACCCAGCACATGCCTGGGACACATTTACCCAGACATTTATTGACACTTCACCCATGCATCAGGGGCAGAGGGGGGAGGTTTGCAGAGCTGTGGGCAAAGAGGGGTTGGTTTCTGTCCTCCCAACACTCCCACTGGCACCCTGAGTCCTCTCCCAGTGATGGAATGGTTTGAGTAGGAAGGGACCTTAAAGTTCATCTTATTCCATCTCCCTGCCATGGGCAGGGACACCTTCCACTAGCCCAGGTTGCTCCAACCTGGCCTTGGACACTTCCAGGGATGGGGCAGCCACAGCTTGTCAGGGCAACCTGTGCCAGGGGCTCCCCACCCTCACAGGGAACAATTTCTTCCTAATATCTTATCTAAATCTATTCTCTTCCAGCTTAAAAGCAAGAAAAAAGCCCATTCCCATAACTGGTTTGGTTTCCAAGAAGCAGAGCTTGGCTCCAGAAGCAGCCTGATCTGATCTGATCTGATCCAACATCCTAAAATCCATGGGGCTGCAGATGGCAGTGTCCAACAGAAAGCTCAGTTGCTTATAAATTAAGGATAGGCCCCACCTGTGGCATGAAATATCCATCTTGGAGCAAGGGGAACCTTTACAAATAACATTTACTTATGTTTAAGAAAAATACTTTAAAATAGAGGAAAAAAAACCCAAACCACTTTCAGTTTTATAGTATTTTCAATTCTTTTCACAAAGGGAGGTAAAACTGAAACCAAACATTTACTGGGTGCTGGAAGACCAAACCAAGCACACATGATGTTTCAAGAGCAGCCCAGTGAAATAATCAATAACCTCCAATTCAGGTTATTGACTTTTGCACACCCTTGCAGGCATGAGACTCCAGACGAAGGCATCAGAATCACCAAATTGTTCAATTTGCTCTCCTTCAGATATTTCACACTGACATTTTTTATGATGGTGTGTGGAAGCTTGTTCGAGAGAAGCTCTTGAAAGTCAAAGTGGACTTTTAACTCCCCAGATTCCCTCTTTTGCTTCACTTAGGGATCCAGGGCTGCTTTGTGCAAAGACTAAGAGAAATAGGAAATACTCCCTTCTCTGTGTTTTGTCCTCTCTTACAATTTATAGGGGCTTTAGGAAGAAAACCACCTTCTGCTACTCCTTCTGTTTAATCATACCAAAATTACAAAAGATTACACATCTATAAATGGCATTAAAATGGGTTGTCTTTGTGTGCCCCACATTTGCTCCCCCAAAACTCCATCTTGTCTTTTCATGAACCTGTTTGGACAATATAATTCTGCACTCTCTTAGCAGCCACAATAACAAGTTGTTTGGACCACTGTGAACCAGCAAGAACTCATTAAGTCCTGGAGAATGTTTGCAGCTATTTTAGCACGGGCGTGATTTGTTGTGACACGGCAAAACTCCATCATTTCGCCAGGTTTAATGGGTAATAGATGTGCCCCAGCACAGGCTTCTTGCAAGGCTACAAGGAGCTTTCAGCAATAACCCTTGAGGATGTATTGGGCAAACTCATCTTGCAACATCTCCAAATCTGCAGAGAAAATGATGTGAACTATGGCAAATCACCGTGACTCAGGGACGGTGCACCAGACTAGAAGATTAAAGTTCTGCTCCAGCTCCCTCAAGACACAGTTAGGTCAGTGCTTGGCCCTGTTCCTTTTCCAAGGATTTAGATGATGAGCTTTTCAGGGCAGGGGCTGATGTAAAACAAGAATCAGCTCTTGCTTAAGTCCTCTCTGTATTAATTTCATGAGAATAATCATAAGGTTTAAAAAAAAAAAAAAAAGGTCAGATTCAAGCCTGGCAGAATGCCAGCTCTCTTCACCCTGGTTCAACAGATGCATTTGAGTAAGGAAATTTAAGATACAACAATTTATTTCCTTGCACTACTCCTTGTTGTCCATCTGCATGTTTGAGAAGCACCTCACTGGGGTTTCTCCCCTTTGCAGAGAGGGAAGCCTTGAGCATTTGAAAATCGTGTCCTGAGCTCATGTGCCTGGTTTTCCACGAGGCCCTGACAGCCACCAATACTTATAATCATATATAATCAAATATAATCCTTACAGAACATGCAGAGGGCTGAAACTGCACCGATCTCCAGTGCAACACAGAAAATACACAGCAAATCAGCTGGGCCCATAAAGACTTAGAAGGAAACTATTACGAGCTCCATTCAACAGATCAACCCAGTGTGGTGCAAATGGGGAGGATTTCTTTTAATTATCATCAAATCAGAGCTGTCAAATTGACTCTGAGGGAAGGAGGGAGAGCAGCACATGCAAATGGTTCTGGCTGCAGGTTGGGACCAACACTTGCTCCTCACCCTCCACGTCTGGAGGGATCCAACCCCTCCTGCTCCTGGGAGATGCCAAGCCTGCCATTTGTGTTGGAAGGTCTCCAGTGCTCACTTTGAGCTTCCTTGGGGTTTGTTTCTGACTAGCAGGGGAAAAAAAAAGGCAGTTTAGCATTTATCAGCTACACCAGTTTTACTGGAAACTATTGAAAACGTTTAACAACTTGTCCTCGGGGGGAGGGAGGTGGTGCCACGATGAGCACATCAAGTGTTTTCTCTAAGTTACTCTTCTTCAAGCAAGGCTGAAAAATGAACTCTAGATACAAAGTGAGTTTACAGAGACAGAAGGTTTTAGGAGACACAAAACTCTGTGGCCCAGGAAGTCAGTACAGGAAGAGATGACAGAATCACAGAATGGTTTGGGTTGGAAGAGACCTTAAGACCATCCAGTTCCACCCCTGCCATGGGCAGGGACACCTTCCACCAGCCCAGGTTGATCCAAGCCCTGTCCAACTTGGTCTGGGACACTTCCAGGGATGGGGCAGCCACAGCTTCTCTGGGCAACCTGTACCAGGGCCTCCCCACCCTCACAGGGAACAATTTCCTCTCATATCCCATCTAACCCTGCCCTTTGGCAGTGGGAAGCTGTTCCCCTTGTCCTGTTACTCCAGGCTCTTGTGAACAGTCTCTCTCCATCTTGTTTGTGGGCTCCCTGTGAGGGAGGACAACCCTGACTGGGACTGGGGCTCACAGGTGACTCCAGCAAAGCCCAGAGTGAGGCAGGGGTAGAGACCTGCCCCTTCCATCCCTGCTCTCCCTTCTTCCTTAATGAACAGTCACTCAGAACAGACCAGTGGTCACATCACAACTCATCCCTGGATTCAAAATCTCTCTCCTTCCCTTCTCCAGCTCCACACTCCACCAGGCTGCAGCTCCCCTCTCTGCAGTGCCATCGTGGCACAAACCTGCCAGGCACGTAGAACTTAATGATCTAATCCTCCCACTTTCACAAAGACCAGATTAGCTTTAAGTTAAATACTCTTGTTCCTTAAATTTCCTCCTTGTCAGGATGCCATGGGAAGCTCTTAATCTTACGAAAAAGAGCCTGAGGACATTCTGATGCTTCTGCATGAAGAGAGAAAGCAGTCCACAGTGCCAAGATAAAGCTGAGGTATTAAACTAATCCCCCAGGCCGGGGGTGTGCAGGCAGGAGGGGTGGGTGTGCAGGCAGGAGGGGTGGCTGTGCAGGCAGGAGGGGTGGCAGTGCGGGCAGGAGGGGTGGCTGTGCGGGCAGGAGGGGTGGCTGTGCAGGCAGGAGGGGTGGCTGTGCAGGCAGGAGGGGTGGCTGTGCAGGCAGGAGGGGTGGCTGTGCGGGCAGGAGGGGTGGCTGTGCAGGCAGGAGGGGTGGCTGTGCAGGCAGGAGGGGTGGCTGCTGCTCATCAATCACCGAGGCTGCAACCGGGACCCTGCCGGGAGCATCCCCCGCTCCACGAACAGCACACCCAGCACACCCCGGCTCGGGATACACTTGTGCAACTCCTCAGCTGCAAAGAAATCCAATAAAGCTGTGAATTAGCCCCAGAAGCCCAGGGGCTGATGAATCCAGCCAGCCTGCCCGCACTTGCCACGTCGGGCCCTTTGCTGGCACAGCCCAGGGCCAGCAGAGCAGCTCCACTGAGGGGACACTGTGCAGGGAGAGAGGGAGCATCCCAAACCACCACACTGCTCCATGACAAACAAGCCTGCAACTGCTCTCCAGTTGGATGGTTGGAAAGGTGAATTTTCCCTTGCTAGGTGTGACACCAAAGGGTCTCTGGACTGGCAGTGCCCGACCCACCGGGAGCTCCTGCAGCCAAGCTTCCACCTCCTCACCAAGCTCCTTGGATTGAAGCCTGGTCTTAGACAACAGAAAGGAAAAATCTTCCTAAACTTGAAATAAAACAGCAGAGCCTTTTCCCCCAGGTAAAGACCAGAGCACATTTATGAAGCAACTAATCTTCTTTTCATCCTTCTCATCCGCAGGCTTTGAGAGACCACAGGCATTTTACCTAACACCATAAACCCCAGTGTGGCACCTCCAGCTTGGCTCACCACTCCTCACTGCTCCAGACAGCCAGCAACACACTGGAAGGGACCTAATTCCTGTACAGCTTCCCATGGGCAGCACAGCCTTCTGGAGATTCATCCCTGGATCACGGGAACCAGGGGGATCTGCTAGAGGAGGGAAGTTCACCTCACTCACTGCCCAGCAAACTGTGTCTGTATCAGCTGAAGACAACTCAAAGGCAAGTTTGCAAAAGCAGGTTAAATATCAGTGTATGATATCAAGCACTGGCTTCTACAGTTTCATATTTTAAGATCAGATAAAAAAGGAAAGAAAGGTTTTTCCCTGCACATCTCTTTATAGACTTTCCAACAGCTTACACACAAAGCATTTAGACACTTTAATTTCCACTCTAATATGAATACTCTAACCCCAAATGAAACCTATTAAAAATTAAATTCTTATATTAAGTTTAAGATGCGTCTCTTTTCTCCCCAGGTCCCATTAAACACTCTCCCTACACACAGTTTAGAAGACAGAAGAGATCCTAGAGAATATTTACAAAGAGAACAAAACCCCCTGAGGGTTTTTATGTTACTACAACATTAATCTATTTTAATCACACAACAGATTAAAACCAAACAACATTAAATGGTTCTGCAAAGTACCCAGTGAAAGTCTATCTTTGTTGCACAAAAAAAACCTCAGGAAAAAATTAAAGTGCTTGGAAATAGGGTTATGATGTTGTTCCACAGAGACAGAACACAGCAAAATCAAGACTGGGCCATAGAGCCCCTGGTGGGAAGAATATCACAGAATCATGGAATACCAGGCTGGTTTGGGTTGGAAGGGACCTTAAAGATCATCTTGTTCACCCCCTGCCATGGGCAGGGACACCTTCCACCAGCCCAGGTTGCTCCAAGCCCCATCCAACCTGGCCTTGGACACTTCCAGGGATGGGGCAGCCACAGCTTCTCTGGACAAACCATTCCAGGATTCTGTGATTACTTCAGCAATCGTTTCTACCATAAATCTTGGTAACTCTGACATCTTCTCTATTTCCCTCACGCCCTGTCCCAGCCCCTCCAGCCTGTTCTCACACAGTGCCCTTTGCTGTGTGAGCATCTCCTCTGCCCACCTACAACCCCCACCCTCAGCTCTGTTTTGGGGGGATGGAGCCCAGTGAGCAGAGCCTGTTCCTCAGAAGTTGCCTTGAGCAGCTGCTGTGAACAACAGCCCTGGTTTCTATCCCATGCTCTAAGATTTTATTCACCTTTTAATTATTTACATCTTTTTTAACAGTTTCAGTGCAGTAAATTAAAATATCTATTGAGCTGACCACAGGTGATTTCCTTGAATAATCCCAGCTAATTTAGAGGCTGGGGCTGCTTATGAGTAGTTCATTCTTCCAGTAGCCCCCATCTCAGAGTTGCTAACACAGAATCTCCTCTGCTGCTGCTGCAGCTGCTCAGTGGCCTGGTTATCTCACCCTGATGCTCAAGGTTGTTTTTTCTCATCTTGAGTAACCCAAATAATTGTGCTTCTGTAACTGAGTTTGCCATCTCACTGCCCAACAGGCTTTTGATGAAGAACTGCAGCATTCTCCAGGATGGGTTTTGCTGCATCCCAGATCAGATCCATACACTGCTGCAAAGCTGAGCCTTTCCAACAGTCACAAGCCAATGTGTTCCATCACAGTTTTATAACCACCTTTGCCCAGCAGACACTGGATGGGAGCAGTTACGTTGGAGCTTGAAATTATCTCAAGAAACTACAAAGAAAAATACCTGCTCTTGTTCAAAGCTGTTAGATTTACTGAAATGAGTGGAAGCATTTCACAGGGATGCTTGGATAATATGGGGTGCTCTAGGCAGCCCTTTTATCTCAACATGTACCAACTGAGCTGCCAAAGCAAACCAAAACCTTCAAGGGAATGATTTGTGTGATTACTCCAGATTTACCAGGAGATATAGGTGGGAGTAGCTGCGGTGAACTTGTTTCTGGCAGCATCACTACTGCTGTGGAGGGATAAAATCCAGGGGATTCTGCACAACAGTTGCATTAAAACCTTCCACTTTGTTTACTCAGTGGATTTACTACCAACATGGTGCAACCCCTGACAGGATTTGATTACTTCATCTCAACATTCTTTCTCCCCAAACCAGCTGCTGCAATGGATAATCCATATTCAACCGTGGAGGACAAAGAGGAGGAATGAACAAACCCTGATCCCCTTCTTCTACTGTTTGGGTCTCTCTTTCTAGGCTAAGAGCCAGTGAAGGAGGGCTGCTGACCTCCTCTGAGGGCAGGACATGCACTGCAATCCCACTTCCCTGCCAGTGATCAGGGAGAGAGATCCACTTCCCTCGCTCTCCAGGACTAAGCACTGAAACAGGGATCAAGCAGATTCTACTAATGCAAGCCAGAACATCTCCAGCACACAGAGATGACTGGAAATGTTTTCATGGCAGAGGTACTGTGTCTCTTCTAGCTGGCACAGTGTGCTGCTCCCACAGGGCACCCTGGGTGACACTGCAGAGACAGCCCAGGACCTGCTGGGCTGGAGGAGTGACCAGGCTTTGGGAGGAGGAACAAACCCCTTGTGGCCACAGCAGCAACACACAGGAACAGTCCATGGGACATATGGACAGAACATAAAGGATGCCACCCAAGGCACAAGGACACCACTTACCTAGTGGCAAAAATGCACAAGGTATAAAGCTATGCCTAGGTGAGATCACAGAATCATGGAATGGTTTGGGTTGGAAGGGACCTTAAAGCTCCTCTCATTCAAGCCCCTGCCAAAGGGCCTCCCCACCCTCACAGGGAAGAATTTCTTCCCATTTAACCCTGCCCTCTGTCAGTTTGAAGCCATTCCCCCTTGTCCTGTCACTCCAGGCCATTGCAAATAGTCTCTCTCCATTTTCTTGTAGGTTCCCTTCAGCAGGAGGCAATTAGGAGATGTTTCACTGCTCCTCACAGCTTCACAAAACTTTCTAGTATTTCCAGTCTCAAGCAAAAAGCCCCCCACAAGTCAGTGTCCCCCCTTCCAGGAACCTGCTTTAAAAATCATGGCATGTATATCCAGGGCTTTCTTATTTGCATTGCAATTTTTAGCCTCATGAAAGAGAATGCCTTTCACATAATGATATTACTTAAGGATCTAAGATAACAACAAAAAAAAGATGATGAGCCCTGTGATAAAATCATGAAAGGCAGTAATGCTGCACCTTATTACCACTCCATGGTAATTCAGCTTCTCTTAGTAGTGGTAAGGGCCTCTCCAAGAGCAGACAAGAGCCTGCTGTTGAGCTCTGCTAATGATGCAGAAGATGTAACTCTAATGCAGCCGAGGTGCCAACTCCTTCCAGGGCCACACACTGGGCAGGTAACATTATCCTCTGCATTTTACAGGTTTTCACAGTAAAAAGTCACTTCTCAAAATCATATGAAATCACATTTTGAACAAACTTTAAGCTGCCTAAGTAACCATAAACTCAGGGAAGGCAGAAATAATGTGCCTGTGCCATGGTGAATGGATGGTGTAAATGTACATCAGATGTTGGGGAAGTGCAACCATTCAGTGGGTGAATCACTGCAGGGTTTTTCTGCCTCAAACTGCAGGCACTGTACCCACAACTGGGTTTGAACCAGCTGCTACAGTGAGAAGACATCAGCTTTAAAAGATAACAGCAAATCCTTAAGGACAATAAGTGCTCAGCTTCATGCTTATCCAAGCTCCTGGAGTGCCTCCTTTGAGTCACAGGATCGTTAAGGTTGGAAAAGACCTCAAAGATCATTAAAAAATAAAAAGTGACTCTCAAAACATGCCCGGACATCCCTTCTGTCCCACCACAGTGTGAGAACAGGGTCTGCTTCCCATCTGGTCTCAATCATTCAAAATGTCAGACTGTCCACCCAGTGGGTTGTGCAGCTCCAAAGGATCCCCCAACACCACCTGTGAGTGTGCATTAAATACTGACTCCAAAGGAAAAGCACCACTGTCTGCAGCATCAACAGAAGGGTGAGATCCCAGCAGCTCTCACAGCCAAGGGGTTTGAGGCAAAGTGTGAAGAAACTTCTTAATATTTCTACTCCCAAAATAATCCTGGGTATCTGTCCCGGAACTCCAATTTTGGATATTAGGAATGACAACAGAGCAGCTTGTTCAAGTAAAAACTGTTCATAAAGGAGTATTTCACCTAAATAGGGGTAATGATTTGTTATTATTGGTTGTAAGATCTGATACACAAGAAACACAGCAAACAAAATCAGAGTAAGAAAAGAACACTTTCTCCATTTGTGCTATTTTCTTGAAATTAAATCTTGCAGGGATTCTTCTGTATCCTGATGCCAGCCCTTTCCCATACCAGTTTGCAGTCAGGAATCACTAAGCCTGGGAGTTTGGGCTGGTCTATCATGTCCAGCCTCCTCTTTGCTAAACAGCTCCTGTCCCAGAAAAAGTAATAAAATTACTCACTAAATGAATTTTATTTTAAAAAGAAGAACACAGTTTTAGACTTTAAATTCCAATACAGCCAACTAAATTAAAACAAAGTATGCACTGCCAAATGTTTTTGTTAATAAGACTAAAATCACTCTAGAAATCAAGCATCAGTTAATCTCCCAGCTAAGAATATCACGTAGAGAAGACTAAAGGATCTGCCAGTAATCTTAAAATGAAGCCTGATAAGGTAAAAAAATAATTCACAGCAGCTTGTGATCACTTAATGTTCTCGTTGCTGGTTAATCCATCCAGCATCAAGGGGTGCTCACTGATCCAGGGTCACAGGGCTTTTCCAAAATAACCCCCAGGAAGAAATAGTCCAAAAGGGTTATATTTAACACCGTATCACTTTCAGGCTAAAAAAGTGCTTTCAGCTACTTAATCCCTTTCTGAAAGAGGTGGCCTCGTGTTTGGTAATCAGTGACTGCTTCTGTTGTGTTGTTGCCATAACAGACGAGAGGAGCTCTGAGCGCTGCCCTTTCTCCCCTGCCCTGACACATCTCAGGTTGTTAATCCTGCCCTGGGATCAGACTCGGCCCATCTTTCATCTCCCCCCCGGGGGAGCAGCCGGGGCTCCTCGGGGGGACGGGTCAGAGAGCTCTGCTTTGGGAAGGGGCTGGCACAGGGAAAAGGGGATGGTTGGGCTTGGGATCCCGACAGCTGGTGCATATTCATGGCCACAGGGCTGAAGATGCAGGAGAGAATCCCTCCTCCCAGCTCCTTGGACAGCTCAGCATCTGAGCACCCAGAGCTGCCAGGAGAAAGGCTCCGGGTCAGAGCAGCAGAGACACTACTATGGAACAAGGGGAAATGAGAAAAATCAGGAATGTGAACAGTTATGAGCCTTAACAACACCCTCCTGGAGGAGGAGGAGGAGGATTTAGCACTATGAGTCAGCAGTGCCCTGGCAGCCAGGAGAGCCAACCCTGTCCTGGGGGCACCAGGGAGGGGATTGTCCTGCTCTGCTCTGCCCTGGGGCGGCCTCACCTCAACATTGGGGCAGTTTGGGGGGACACAATGTAGGGAAGGGATTGAGCCATTAGAGAGTGTCCAAAGGAGGGAACGAGCGTGGGGAAGGGCCTTGATTTGAAGGTGTGGGAGGACACTGAGGGCACTTGGTGTGTCCAGCTGGAGGAGACTGAGGGGAGACCTCACTGCAGTTCTACCTTCCTGGGCAGGGGCAGAGGAGGGGCAGGGACTGAGCTCTGCTCTGGGGGGACCAGGGACAGCAGCCAGGGAATGGCTGGAGCTGTGTCAGGGCAGGCTCAGGTTGGATCTCAGGCAAAGGTTCTTCCCCCAGAGGCTGGTTGGGCACTGCCCAGGCTCCCCAGGGCAGTGGGCACAGCCCCAAGGCTGCCAGAGCTCAGGGAGGGTTTGGCTGATCCTCTGGGGCACAGGGGGTGACTCTTGGGGCTGGGCCTGTGCAGGGCTGAGGGTTGGACTCCAGGATCCTTGGGGGTCCCTCCCAGCTCAGCACATTCTGTGACTGTGTGATTCTTGGTCTGCTCCCTCCAGTGAGGCCAAAGGAGCATGGGCATGGGCAACTGATGGGCAGCCCCAGGGATGACAGGAACCTTGGCACAATCCAGCTGCCCAGACCAGTCCCCAGGCATTTTCCATAGTGGGCCTCTTATCCCAGAGAAGACACTAATCACCGAACTGTGATGACGCTTATTAAATTAAAACATCTCAACCAACCTCACCAATAAGACCAAAACTAAAATGAGTTTCAGCAGCTCTTCCCTTGGGAGTGCAGGGATGTTGTCAGTCAAGCCCAAACATGAACAGGATCTAAACAAAAGCTGAAAAGCAGGAGGAATTCCAACCCCGCCTCTCGGCTGCTTCTTGGAAATCCATTTCTTAGATAACTGAAAGGCAGATAAATAATAAAAAAGAAAGATCTGCACTAACTAGATCATTTGTTTTCAGAGATGTAAGTGGCAAATGCTGAATTTCTTTTTCATCTCGTCTTGAGTTGCAGCAAACTGTCACTCTTGCATGAGCAGCAAGGGAAAAACATACTTATTATTAGAAAACAATCACTGCCAGATCTGATAACAATCTGACATTAACAACTGTGGGGATTCTGCTGCCAAGGATGTCTTCTGTTATTTAGAAAACAAAAAAGAAAAAATTCCTGAGGGGGGAAAGGAACAAACAAATAATTGTTTTACATCCTATTAATAAACCTCTACAGCTCGTATCTCCCTCGGAAAACACTCACAGTACTGCTGTCACCTTCCAGAGCAAGCCACCAAATGACAATTAATATTCCTTAGGTTGAAGAAACAACCACAACTGTCTGAGAACCTGTCACGAGCGGGGAGGGGGGGTGGTTGTTTTTATCCAACTATTTTACAGTGGGACACAACCTTATGTCTCCTTTTTGTACTGGCTCCTGCTACTCATAACCCAGCCTGGAAGGATTTACTCCCTCCTTTATTTTCCCAATCTTAACCCCTCTATCCAGCCTGAGCTCCAATGGCAGCACCATCCACACAACCAACCACATTACAAAAGTCAAGATCAGTTTTTAGTAACTCAGGTTGGGTACAGAGCTCTTGGTTTCTGACTTCCAGCTTCAACTAGTGGAAGATCAACCTACTGACACCCCATCCAAACAGAGCTAAAGCCTTTGGATAGCAAATATTTTGGATGTACATTTTGAGGAATCACCTAAATGGACCTCAGTGTGCACAGGCAGCAACAGTAGTAAGTGATCTGGTAAAATACCAGAGAGTTTTTGGGTTTCACCAAAGGTTGTGAGATTGTTTGACTTCACTGCAAGAGCTTAAATAGTCACTAAAAAACCCTCTGACTTAATCACAGAACTGAAAGGGCCAGAAACCATGTGCTTAACCAGATACATCTAAATGGTTGAAGTAACAATGTATATGGTTTAAATTGAAGAAAATAAGATTTTATTTTAGTTTTTCAATGGGACTTGAAGAACTCAGGCCACCAGGCACTGCCGGTGATGAAGTGAGCACCTCACTGAAATTACATTGTTCATGCTGGCTTCACAGCAGGGAAATTACAACATTTTGAGTTTGTTTGTTTGTTTTTTTCACACAGCTGATACTGTAGTTTCTTACAGAGCTTGTATCTGTTCTTAGCTTCTACAGCAAAAGGCATTTTAGACATATTCAGGTTCCTTGGGTGCAGACAACGCAGGGTTTTGAGCAGGGTCTGTGGGAACAATTTTCACAGAACACTCTCCCATCTGGAAATGAAGTTTGGTTTCTTCACTGGTTATTTTCTAGAGCTCAAAATAAAGTTTTACACTCAGCATCATTCAGCATCACTGCCCTCACCCCTCTTTAAGGACCTCCTGCAAGTCAACCCCTCCAGCTGCCCCTGTCCCCAGGCACTGCAGTGCCCCGAGGCCCGGAGAAGCCACTTCAATACTAAAAATGGGGTAAAAGCAAGTCTGAAACACATGGAAATCTCTCAGTCTTTGCCCAGGTAACCCTCTGCATCCTCATGGCCATTTCTACACTAAAGCAGCCACCTGTGTAACAGGACAAAGGCATGTCCTGGGCTGCTCCACATCTACACAAGGCACTGGATTATCAAGTGAACCAAGACACAGCGCAGAGACTTCACAGCAGCACAGCCAACCATGAACAGCCCCAAACAGCTTCAAGAGCCTGGGCAGGGCTGAACCAAGGGATAGCCCTGGGCTGGGGCACAGCCAGAAACAGAATCATAGAGTCATAGAATGGCTTGGGTTGGAAGGGCCCTTAGAGATCATCTCGTTCCACCTCTCCACCATATACTGAACTTCATCCAGTTCCAACTCCTCCATCAAATATCAAACTTCTTGAAGACAGATGCCCAAATCTCACTGATGGGGCCTCCCCTGCCAGCTCCACTGCTTGTAAAATGCCTTTGCAAGACAAACCCTGCAAACAGGAGACTCCCTGGTTGGATTTCCCTCCCCCCGCTCTGCTTTTTATTGACACTGTTTTGTTCTGGTTGTTTGGTTTGGGTTTTTTTTTCTGCAGTGGTGGAATACAGGGCTTGCATTGTGCAGAACACTGACAGCCCCTGAGCTGCCTCCTGTCCAAGGCCAGCCCTCAGCAGGCACTGGGAGCTCTCTGCCTCACACTCACAAGTTAATGCCTTTGGAGGATGACCTGGGGACTGACTCTTCCCTGGTGTGAGTGCAAATCACTTGCCAAGTTTAGTTTCATTCTGACTGTGCCTACCAGGGAAGGGTCACTTACAGACTCCATCATCTCTTCCCTTGTCTCAAAAGATTATAATTTGTCCATTGCAATTCACATCAGGATGCAATTTGGCAGGTAAGTCAGAAGTCTGGAGGCAATTATTTTTCTTCCTTTGGAGAAATGGGTTATATTCATTCGGTTATTTTCAGTTATTTATTTTAGATGGAGCACAAGGGGGGGGAAGGAAAAGGAAAACAAGACAGGTTTAGATATTATGATAGGATTGACACTTGATGTTTTGACATCTAAGCAGGGCTGATCATACTGATATATGCAATCCATGCATCTAATTCTACCCAAGAGGAAAGGGCTGGAACACAAATGTCTCAGCTCTTACAGTCAGGTATTCGTGTGCCAATGAAAACAACCATTATGACAAATCCTTAGGACTCACCCCCTCCCAAATTCTAGTTACAGCTATTATTAGCCAGTGTATATCACCTCATTTATAACAACTGAAATTTATTCCTTTGAATCTGATGAGTGATATGCTGCTCTCAGCTTACCAGGAAACACCTTTCTTTATACCACTGTTTTTCCTTAGAAAGACAGCCAAAAACTACATTTAAACTACACCCAGGTTTTTGCAGCAGCACAAGGGACAGAGACCTTTCTGCCCAGTCCCTTCCCTCCTCCCCACGACCTGACACTGGTCTGACCTCTCTTGCCCAACACAATCTCCATGTTCACACCCTCATCCAGCCTTTCCTGTGCCTACATGTTACCTGAACATAACAAATTAAAGGGATAATGTCCAGATCTAAGGAATAACCTGGACTAAACAAAAAGGATTAAATATGGATGAGTGGCTTTCCCCCACCACAGCCTCCTCCCACAGCTTTAGTGGACTCAGGTGGAGGTCAAGAGAGTTTTCCAGTTGGATTTTTCCAGGTCCTACTGTAATTACCTGCCTTTTCACTATTATCTTTCTACCCCATAAAATATGGTTTCCACACAGCTGAAAGAATAATCACAGGAAGTCATTTGTGTTCATCAGATGTCTTTGGAAAGGCTTTTCACTGAGCCCAGATCTGTCCACAGGACCCAGCACAGCCCAGCTGGGCTCCCTGTGTCGCTGTTTCACAGAACCATGGAATCATGGAATGGTTTGGGTTGGAAGGGACCTCAAAGATCATCTTGTTCCACCCCCTCCCCTGGGCAGGGACACCTTCCACTAGCCCAGGTCGCTCCAAGCCCCGTCCAACCTGGCCTTGGACACTTCCAGGGATCCAGGGGCAGCCACAACTTCTCTGGGCAACCTGTGCCAGGGCCTCCCCACCCTCACAGGGAAGGATTTCTTCCTAATATCCAGTCTCACTCTACTCTCTCTCTGTTTCCTTCCTATCAACCACTAAACCCACTCCCAAGCTCATTTCCATTTTAAAAGGCAAATTATTAGAAAAGAGTGGTTCCAAAACCACTCTTTATTGGAGCAAGTGATTACTTATTTCAACAGTTAAAAAGAAGGCACATTAAGTTCTGTTTTAGCTAATTAAAGAAGTTACACGTGAACTCCCTGTCAGCCCCAACTGGGTTCCACGTGAGCCCAAGCACAGCAATGTGCAGCAAAGCTGCCACTGAAACAGCTCAATGAGCCTTAGCCTAGAATAAATTTGCCAGATCAGATCTTTACTTTGAAAACTGAATTTTAGGAAACCGCAGCTTTTTTTTTTTTTTGCAGATCTTTTCAGGCCCTGTAAAGATCAGCCAGGGTGATTCCTCTGACATTCCAGTGGAAGACCAAGTTTTACCAGAGAGTATAAAGATTTAAAGTCACAATATAATCTCACCTCCAGGTTACTGGGCCCACTTCCCTTATCAATTAACCTGTCAGCCGACAGTCGGCTCTAATTAGTGAAATCCTTTTTTAATGAAAAGAATTTGCCTTGAGCACAGTCTGTCAGCTCCAGGACTGTTCTCCACTGGGGAGCATGTCACAGCAAACCCCATTAAATACCTGCAGAGAACCCAACACCAGCAGCAACTTCAAACTCCCTTTGGCTCCTGCAGACACATACAATGTTATTTTTCCATGTCTGTATCCTGCTGTCACAAGAGACTATTTCCATTTGTTGTATGAAAACTGCACTTGCATTTGGCCCTGATGCACCTTTGTTCCAGTTGCCTGAAGAAGTTGTGTATCCATAATCCCGGAGCAGAGAGGCTCCCACAGAAAACCCTGGCACCAGAGGCCCCTGAGAACACCTTTTTTGGGGAATACCCAGCATCCCACATGGGTGTTTCTGAAAATGCACCTTTCATGCACTGAAGGAGACACCCAGAAAGCTGCCTCCAAAAAGAAGGAGAAGTTCTTAGACTGTTTCTTTTAAAATTATACAGTGACAGACCTCGTGGACATTCAGCTTCCATGGACATTCAGACTTCACAGACACACCACAGGCCACACTTCCACCCTCTGGAAAAGCCACAGTTTGGAGAAAACTCCCCACACCCCATCCCTGCTGTGTGCATTCCCCAGGTGGGAGGGAAGGGACGGGAGGGAGCTTTTCCCAGAGCACCAGGTAAGAGTATTGCATTAGAAAAACACTCACTAATCCCTATGCTAATGATCCCCCTGCTCCCCCCGACTTCAAAGGGCCCTGGATCACATCTGTAATCTCCTGCAAGTGTTAGCAAACAAAATTACAAGTTTTAACACTACAGGTTTCAACAAATTCCCCTCGCCCTCAGCGCAGCAATGGACTTAAAAATAGATGTAATGAGCAGCTTTGGATCTGCATAAATCCCCCGTGGAGTTCATTAATGATTTCATTTTTGGCAAGACACCATGTCGAACGACGGAGTGTTATTAAAAACATACATACACATGTACCTGAAACTGCATTCCTGCAAATGCTGAGGGAAAAAAAAGGAGGCTGTGTAATTTCGGTTTACCTTTTAAGTAACATGATTGTAACGGTGTGTAACTGTAAACCCTTTTGTTCTCAAAACTAATTACAGCTCTCCAAGGGACGCCTGAATCTACAGTTATTTTTATATTTGAGAAAATGGGACCTGAAATTTCACCACAAAATCCCAGACTGGTTTGAGTAGGAAGGGACCTTCAAGATTATTTAGTTCCAACCCCCTGCCATGGGCAGGGACACCTTCCACTAGCCCAGGTTGCTCCAAGCCCTGTCCAACCTGGCCTTGGACACTTCCAGGGATGGGGCAGCCACAGCTTCTCTGGGCAACCTGTGCCAGGGCCTCCCCACCCTCACAGGGAAGAATTTATTCCCAATATCCATCTAACCCTGCTCTCTGGCAGTGGGAAGCCATTCCCCCTTGTCCTGTCCCTCCAGGCCCATGCCCAAAGTCCCTCTCCATCTCTCTTGGAGCCCCTTTAGGTACTCAAAGGCTGCAATAAGGTCATCCTGGAGCCTTCTCTTCTCCAACACCCCAGCTCTCCCAGCCTTTCCTCACAGCAGAGCTGCTCCAGCCCTTGGAGCATCTTCATGGCCTCCTCTGGACTCATTCCAGCCTTTAAAGTTCTGCACTTAAGCACAAGCAGCTCAGCCCCTGCTGCTGTTTGTTCCTGATCTCCACAGCCCAACATGAGTTATTACTCTGTGAAGCTCCCATTTCACACCACACTTGCTATTGCATGAAATCCCAGGAATGTGCCTGTTGACAAGGCAAGGTTCAGCACGTTGCACCACCAAACCACCCCCAGGAAATTCACTCCTGGCTGATGTGTTGCTGCAATGAAGGGAAAACTCAAATACAACATGTCAGAAAGTATGTGGTGCCTCCACCTCCCATTTACTCCTCAGGGGAAAAGGTAAATAGAGTATAAGCAATGTCTTTCTTTAAAAAAAAAAAGTCTAACCTGCCTGAGATGTAGGGAAATCATTTACCTTCTGCCTGTCAGAGCAAGTTATCTACATGCTTTTTCCATATTAAAACCACAGCCTAAGAGAATGGACTCACCCTGTCTACAAAGGACAAAGTTTAAGTTGCAGAGAGAACATGAAAGCCCAGCAATAAACTTCAGGTTTTAAGCAGTGCTCATGTTCCATGGTTAGCCAAAGGAAAGCACATAAACCCTAAATATTTAAATGCAGACTGCTAAAGTCTGTTTATCATTTTCTGAACAATCAGCTCAGAGAAGCGTGTTTGCTTTTGAAAATTACTTTATCCATAATATGATTACTAAAATAAGTAACATGGACACGTTAACTATAAAGGCAGACCTTTACCTACAAACTAGGCTGATCTTTAAGCTTTGAAGTTTTCCTAACTGCCCAGATTTTTTAGACCACTCCTAGTTCTAACTGCTGGCAGTGGTAGAATCATAAAACACTGCAGAAAAATGCTACAGATTCTTTGCCAAAACAAGTAAAATCCCCCCCTAGCATCTTTTTGAACCACTTCCCATAACACCCTAATGCTGCTTCTCCCTCTGCCTCACAATCTGCTCCCCAACACGGACTGTCTGAGCAGCAAGAACAAGCTCTTGAGCAGGAACATCCTAATTCCAGGTGGTGTGACCTGGGCACACACACCTGTACTGATGTGGCTGAAAATCCCGACTTGCTACTCACTCAGCAGCACAGAAAAGGGACCATCAGTGTTTAAAAAGGAGCAGTTCCAAGAAATGTTGAGTTACAGGGTCTCCCACACACTTCTGAGTGCAGCCACTCTGTTTTATCACATCCACCAAGTCACATAGGATTAGTAATATCAGCTACTCATGGAATCACAGAAAGACACAGCTGGAGAGATCCAAAGGGCTGCAGGAGACTGACCACATCCCACTGGGGACACCTCACTTTTGGGGACCCTGGCACAGGCCATCTCAGGTCCTGCCACCTCAGGACATATTAACAAGCTCCAAAGACAAGCAATTTCATGGCTTTTGTGTAAACTGCCAGAGCAATAAAAAACATCATTAGAAACAAGTTACTGGCTAATCTAATTTTTAAGTATGCACAGCAATCAACTTTAAGTTAATTACAATATCAGATTAAAAGAGGAAGATGGATCATTTGCTGGCACACTCACAAATCCTGCCAGGTGACAGTGTGCATGTAATTGTTTTTAATTATTATTCTTTTTAATGGTTTTGTTAAGCCTTTATTCCAAGATCCAGGAAAATGACAGTGACTTGTCTTGGGCTGCTGAGGAGACCCCTCCACTGTCTGCACCCCCAGGACACCATCCTCAGGCTGTCACCCTGTGTCCCACTCTCTGAAGACCTGCTGTGACACCAAGGAGGTGGTCTGGGGGCTGCTCTAATTAGGGGCTCTGCACACAGTGGTCTGTGGCAGCTTCACCCAATTATTTGTTTGTCATTGAGAGCAGATATTGTCAAGTTATTTTTGGCCCCTGATACAGTGGCAAAACATAATGAGGCCTTGAGGTGAACAACCATCTTGGCAGCAAGGAGCTAAGATGATGTGCTGTTGAAAGGCTGGAGAGCAATTAGGTTATTTGAATAGGAGGAGATGCTGGACAGGGCATGTGAAGACAGAGAAAACCAGCTTAACTATTAAAATGCCACCCCCCACCCCCATTCAAGTTGTCAGCTAACTATTTAAGCAAGGTGTTAATTTACTATGGGCTGGATTGCAGACAAACCTCATTTTCCTATTAATTCAAAAGATGCACAGACTTGTCCCACATGCACATATCACCCAGCCCTTTGCAGACAAGTGGAACAGCTTGCCAGATGATTATTATCAGCATTTAATCATATTACAGTGATTCCCACAAGTCCTGGCCGTGGGCCTGGTGTGCCCAGAGTGAGGGGCTGTGCAAACAGGGCCAAAGGTGGTCTGTAGAGTGATAGCTTCGAAATAAGAGTCAGAAATTAGGTACAGAGAGCAGATACAGAAGCAGATGGAAAACCAGCTCAGTCGAGATCCATCCCCCCAACAACACAACTCACACAGTGCCAAAGGCACGGCAGCGACCTGAGGAGCACGAGGGGAGGGCACAAGTCATCTCTGCAGCTCTGTGGGCTTCACCTGGTGTCCATGAGACTGGGCAATGAGTTGGACTCACCCTCACAGTGCCCACAAACACTTCTAACATCACACAGGACCGGGCTCTGCAGAGTTTACCTCGAGACACCGTCGTGCTGGTCACCACTGCACCCGCTGTGGGGAGAGGTTCAGACTTGTCTGACTGGTCAAATTGGGTTTTCCCTGCTCAGACTTTACATCCCATCCTGTCTGCACCACAGGAGGAGCACACAGCACCCGAGGGCCCGACAGAGTCTGGCCACCATCTTTTAAAGAATCATAGAATGGTCTGGGTTGGAAGGGACCTTAAAGATCATCTCATTCCAACCTCTCTACACCTCCCACTAGCCCTGGCTGCTCAGAGCCTCATCCAACCTGGCCTTGAACACTTCCAGAGGGTCACTTTAGGAGGATACTTATTTTTGTAAAATATTGATGCAGATGCACACAAAGGAAAACACTCTCCACGACAAGCACTGGTAACACCACCAGGTTCAGCAGAGCTGAGCACTCCTGTCTCTTCTGCCTCCGAGTGCAAATTCCCAGGTTGCTAATTTGGGCACAGATTATCTTGAGAAACTACTGGGAAAACACAAGAGCAGGTACAACTGCCCAGTTTTAGGAAGGAAAACTGGCCACAGCACAAAGAAAAGCTGTAAGACACAAAAAATGATCTCTGCAACACAGAAAAAAATGAGAGTTTTCTAATTCAATCCACAGAGCCAGTTGGGTTTGCTTGAACCTTTCAAGTGCTCAAGTATGAGCTTCTTTACCCAAAGGTTATGATTTCTCTTGGAGCTTGGACCAAACATGGTCCTGGGGACCTGTTTCTATGGCCATGGCTGTGGGTCTGGCTGCAGATGATGGGACATCTCTTTACACAACAGGCACAGTGACACGAGCAGTGCCAGGGTGAGTTAAACCCTCTGACCACATCCAAGCAACTCCTGGTGTATTCCAAGGGTTGTTCATCCAAGGGTTGTTCACCCACCTGCAATCAGACACGACTGCTCAAGTATGAACTGGGTTATAATGAGCCAGTCACTCAAGAACCACGGTCTGCAAAGCAATCTGGGTAGAGTGGTCTGCTCTAAACATGTCTGATGGAACCATGGGGTTTCTCTTGGCATGGGGAAGGAGGATGCATTTGGAGTTTCAGGATTGCTGGGATTGTTCCTGAGCATGCTCTCATCCATGTATATGTTCAGAGAACATGGTCAGCATGACCCTTCCACACTGCTCTTCCCAAAACCCTGACAAGCTTTCCATTTCTCCATCCACATGGTAAATCCTTCCCAGATCCCAAGGATTCTAGAGGCTGTTTATTCACACAACAACAATCCTCAGCTTCAAATCAACACCCATTCCATAGGGAGTTAGAAACACAAGACTGAACTTCTGGCAACAAATGAAAACCAGAATGAAGACCAAGATCATTCCTCTGCCTTTTTGATGAAGAAGTGAGAGCCCATGAGTTCACCCCATTTCTCCCATAACTACATGAGACCTGTTTGGACCTCAGGAAGAGTGTCAGGAGCACCTAAAGCAGAGTTTAGGTACCTCACCTGGATGCAATCAGATGGGAGAGGAAAAATTCCAGCACTTCTCTCTCAGAAGGGTCAGAAACCCAATACCCTTATCAGACTTTCCATCTGTCACGGCCTGAAGTCTCACTGCCCCCAATAACCAAAAAAACTGAAGATCAACTGCCTTGGGACAGTAATTCCCTTAATGACAACACTTTCTCTATGCTACCCCAGGGTGCCAAGGAGAGCTGGTACCTGAAGTTCCAAAGCTGACCCACCCTTGAGGTTTTGATCTACAGCAGGTGCTGTGCTGCCAGCACAGCTTCTCACCCCTCCTCGGGGGCAGCAGGTCCTGCCCAGCACTGAAAAGCTGCCAAAGTCAGATTTTAATAGCCATTTATCTTAGCAACACAAGCAAGGAGAAAAGAAAAAAAAAAAACCAACAGTTATTATCCCAGCACAGAACAAACTGGTGCTGAGGTCCCCAAGCAGCTCCCACACCTGCTGAAAGCTGCACAGGCTCCAGGCCTGCAACCCCCAGCAATAAAACCCAGCCAGCAGCAGTAAAACCAGGCCTTTGCTCATCTGCTTCTGATTTTTATAATGCTGTTTCTTTCAACAAATGAAGTTTCAGTGCTTGTGGGACTAACAACCTAGTAAATGAACTAAGTATTTATTTGTGGCTTTATTACTCAGCAGACCTATTTCCACGGAGTCGTTTTTCCTCAGGACTCAGCCTGCTCTGCAGCAGCTGTTTTCTATTACAAGCCACTCAAATTCCTTTGCCTCTAATTTCCAAAAGTGCCCACTAACTTGAAATATTTGGAAACAGCACTAAATGGCTGTGGGAGCCCAGCAGTGCTGCACCTCATCCCGCTCCACAGGTTCTTCCTCCAAGGATTCTTCCTCACCTCCCTCACCACGCACGTGGCCCAAGTCCTCCAGATCCCCCTCCCCTCCTGACCCCAAAATGTTTGTGAAAACCCATGAAGGACCCACAGAGCACAGAGGGACCCAGTGCAAGGCTCCTAGGGGGGCTGAGGGACAAGGTGTTTTGGCCCAAGCTCCAAAGACTGCGAGTGACTTTTGGATCACGACAGGTAAGCGGGTAAGAGGGGATTTTGGGGAGCTCCTCTGGCTGGGAACAGGAGCCAGGAATGAGCCAGGAATAAGCCAGGTGGCTCTGGAGAGGTCAGGGCAAGCTGCAAGGGTGCCTTAAGCCAGCATTGCAAGTGCCAGGGGAAATCCTGCTGCATAAACACAGACTCCAGCTCTGGTGGGGTTTGAGTCTTGTGCTCCCAGACTTGGAAAGTCCCCCCGGTCCCACTCTGAACATCCTTAAGTGAGTGTAGGTCTTCAGCTCCAAAAAAAAAAAAAAAAAAAAAAGAAAAGAAAAAGGTGTTTTTACAACAGTATTTTTGGCTTAGAAATTCTTGGCTGTGAGAGTGGTGAGGCCCTGGCACAGGTTGCCCAGAGAAGCTGTGGCTGCCCCATCCCTGGAAGTGTCCAAGGCCAGGTTGGACAGGGCTTGGAGCAACCTGGGCTAGTGGAAGGTGTCCCTGCCCATTGCAGGGGATGGAATGAGATGAGATTTAAGGTCCCATCCAACCCAAACTGTTCTGGGATTCTACAATTCCATGTTAATTATGGAAGGAGCCCTGCTCCCAGCTCCTGCCTTACTCTCCCAGCGTATGTAAGTCAAGGCCATTAACTGCTCTAAAAGGCACTTAAATCAGTTTATCTGCTCCTCTGTTTGCCACTTTTAAACTATACATTGACATTGGCTTTTTCAAACAGCTTGAACACTGTGCTTGAACACTTTCAGACACACTCTTGAGGCCTCTCTCAGCCAGTCATACCTAGCTGGGAAAGCAGTTCTTGTTACACTGAATAACTGGATGCCTTGGACAAACTCCAGGAGAAGAGGTGATGGCAGGTGAAGCTGTGCTGTGACTGGGCTGATCCCCCAGCACCAAGGTGGGGGCAGCTCCTCTGCCCTTGCCTGGGCTGTCTCTACCCCCCTCTCCTCCTTTCACTCAAGCAACTCAGCTGAAAAATTATCCCCCTTTTTTTTTTTGCTGTGTTTGGGTTTCTGGTGAGAAATCACTCACCTCATGCAGCCCAACGTTGCTGCCCAAAGCCAGGACAGCAGCCAGGTGGGGGAACACTGCAGGACCAGGTGGGCTCAGGGACCAGCAAGAGGGGCTCGAGCCTCCCTCGGTCACCAGGATCCATGAGGGACAGGAAAAAAGGAATTCTCAGTGATGCCTGGGTGGCTGAGAGTCTCCAGGGTGTCCCAGGATTTACTCCTGGGGCCCTCACCCAGCACAGCACTTCAGCAAATCTCAGTGTTAACAAGTGTTTGAAGTCAGTGGAGCAATGAAGGACAATACTGAGCTGAAGCCAAAATGAGGACAAATCAGGGGCTGTTTATTCTGCTCCCTGAGACTAGAAATGCCCCTCACAACTCCCTCCCTATCCTGAGAACCTCAGTGTCTCTTTGTGACAAGGCCCTGCCTTTCCTTTTGGATAATCTCCACTGAGCCACGAGAAAGTTAAAAATTCACCAGATTAAAGTATCATCCTTCACAAAGTCTTCTTTGCCACCAGAATGAACGTGGCAGCTCTCACTTGGAGGCTCCATTTCAGTTTTTCTGCCTACTCAGACAAATATTATTGCACTCAGGTCACACATTGAAGAGTTTCTTCACATGTTCAGACTCTGTTTTTCTAGGAAAAAAAAAAAGCTGAGACTTTGGAAAGCAACAGTGAGATCTGCCTGTGGTTCTCTGCTCCTATTCCCACACTTTGGAAAACAACCACTAATTCATATGGACTTTTGTGGGCAGACTGCATGGTAAAATAATATCTGACTTTGTGGGATCATTTTATGGAGAGAAACACTTAAAATATGTCAGTGCAGTGATGAATCATAGAACAGTTTGGGTTGGAAGGGACCTTAAAGTTCATCTTGTTCCAATCCCTGCCCTGTGCAGGGACACCTTCCACTAGATCAGGTTGCTCCAAGCTCCAACCTTTTTGAAGACAAAAGTCATTCTTGTTTGGGGGACAGTTGAGAACTGGAAGAAAAAAAAAAAAAAAAAGCCTCTTTGCTTTGGTTTTAAGCAGCTATGAGACTGTATTTAAAAAAAAGAAAAAAAAGAGCCCACAATTTCTATAGACATCCCTGCAAAACTCCCACTGACATCCAGAGTGTCAAGACTGTAGGATGTGAGATACTTTGGAGTGCTTTTTTTTTTCTTTACATTAAGAGTAGCTGGATGTCTAACACCCCTTGCTCAGGCTGTGCAACTGTGCCAAGTGAGAAGACATCAGATCCTGCAGAATAAGGGCCTCAGGGGGTGAACTGGTGGGTCAGAGGCACAGCTGGGTACTTGGGAAGCCTGAACACCCCCCGTGCACCGACCCCACACACCGAGCACTCCGTGCACAGCTCCACTGACTTCAAACAGGCTGAAGAGCCAGGCTGGCAGCACAGCCTGGATGGTGGCTGGGAAAGAACCACCTCTTTCTGAAGGTAAAGTTAATTCATGGCCCATTCCTACTGGTTTTTTTCTAGTTTTTGAGCCCCATGGGCACAAATAGCCAATATCCAGTGACAGGTGCTGCTGCAGGCTCTGCTGCTCCCCAGGGTGGCTGTAGGTAACACTGATGGAAACCTCCCGTTCAGGCTGCTCCCTCCCTTGAGCGGGGCCAGCCCAGGCCCTGTTTGCTGACACACCCTTGGGAGGAAGCCCTTTTGTCCTCCTACAACCCCAGCAAGGTGTTGTGGAGCCGGAGTCAATCCAGTCTCAACGTTAAACACATGGGTGGATAAACCCCATGGAGGAATCCATTCCCATGGTTCAGCTTTATCTACAACCACATCCCCCTTGTGTCAGCACCTTGGTGTCTGCCTGGTCCTTGGCTTAACGTGGGTTAAACCCACTCCCAGGTTAAGCCTGCTCACAGGATTAGCTTTGCTAAGGTGACAGAACTGCTGGTGTAAACCCGATGCAAAGGGCCTTGGCCAATGACACTGCTGTGCTTTTCCAGTGGAAATGAAGTGTATTTGATAAGATAACAAACGTCTGGCAAAGCACATTGAAGTTATGTAAGGGAAAGAATAGGAGGGGGAAAAAACCCCTTGTATAAACAGCAAAACAATACAGCTTTATCTAATCTCAGCAACTTATTGCTGCTTGTCTGCCTGTGTGTGTTTTACTGACAAAATAAAATAAATTGAATCAGCTCACACACGATAACATGCTCTTTCCTACCTCATACTAATTGCTTGGCTAATTGATGTTTGTTGAACTTTCTCCATTTCATTGAGTGATTAGGTACAAAGCTAACAGTTGACATCTGTAGGCGCTTAACTGGCGTCTGTAATTACTGTTAATGTTAAATAATTGTTAGTTAATTGGAGTGGTAACTGACTGAATGGAATCCAGATTGTGAAGCAAAAAGAGACCTAGTTAAATAAACATACATTTTCAGAGAAAATAACATTTTATTACAAGGGAGAGACTAACAGAAGGCCAGATATGGGAGGTCTGCAGGATGCTCTGCGTATGAAATCTCACACCAGCCTCCAGCCTGGACTCCCCTCACTGCAGGTATGTTGAGACAGGATCTTTGTCACCAAAACACTCCTATCCCAAGAATTTTTCCACATTCTTTTGAACTGATTAGCACAACTTTACAGTCCAACACTGGTGTCTTTTTTGAGTAAACCAAATGTAGGCTAATCTATAAAACAAACATTCCCTCCAGAACAGATACAATTATGTGTTAGTAAATATTGCCATTTTGCTCCCTAAGACTGGAATAGTTTGACTTTGCTAAAATCAACAGCCTGAAATGAACTCCTGGGGGAATATAATCACCAAGTAATCCCAAAGGGGACTTGATACCAGCCCAAACGGGCAGGGATGCCCAGGACAACACTTCCAACTGCCTCCCTCTGCTATTTTGGTCAAGAAAAGCCAGTTCCAACAGGTGCTTGTACCATGCTGGCTGCCCTCTGCTCTTGTTTTGAGTTACTAACTTTAAAGTTATCAGTGAAGCCTTGAAAGGCTCCTGTTAGTAAGATCACAACTTTTAAGACTTAAGAATCCAAAAGGATGTGGAAGAGGCTACCTTGGACTTTCACCTGTCCCTGTGGGCACATTGGGCACATCACATTATCCAGCAACCTTCTCCTGCAGCTACAGAACAGCTTTGGGATCCCACATCTCTGGAGTCTCCCAGCACTGAGATCCCAAAGCTCTGGCACCCCCCACCCCACCTGACTGCCACAGCCCAGTCAAAAAGCCACCAGCACGTAGAGAAGAAGGGGCATGGAAAGAGTAGGGATGGTGAGGAGGGGTTTGTGCTCTGGAGATGCCGCCGTCAGGGATGTTATGGAGCAAATTCCTTGCTCAGATAAAGCCTTCCTGGCACAGGAGTAACTGCCTCACTCCTTTGTGTACCAGAACAAAGCACCATCCCCAGACATTTATCGACCTTTCCGTCTGCCTGGCTCGGAAGTCAGAGTGAAGTGACACACCAGCTCTTCTGATTTAACTCATGGGTACCAGGAACACGGGCTCTCCAAACCACAGGCTTTTTCCCTCGCTAATGAGACACTGAACTTTCACATGGAAAATACTGAAAAGCCATTTGAAACCCATGAAACCACAGGCAAACCAGTGATTCAAAGCCACCACCGGAAAGGCTGGGAGACACCACGGTCAGGGTGTCCCCTGGGGAGGGTGAGCCATCAGATCCACCACAGAGGGGGACAGCTGGTGTGATTCAGCAGTCCCTGAGGTTTGCTGGCCCATACCCAGTTCCCTGCACTGCTGGGATTGCTCCAGGGCTCCCAGAACAAGCGAGGGAGAAGCGTTTCACTGAGAAGAAGCAGCAAGAAGAGCCAACATATGTGGAGAGCAGCCACCCCACAAATTGAAAGCAATGCTGACAATACACCCCAAGGGAGTGAGGATGTTCTGTGGGTTCCTACAGACCCCTAGAAAGGAGGGAGGCAGCCCCAGCCAGTTCTCAGGCCCACTGACCATGCTAACACTGCACACGTGCTGTCTGTGTAGCACTGGATCCACTCACATTCAGCATGAGATGCCGTGGGGATGGTTTACTTAAGAGTGAGAGCACCTCTCCACAGCCAAGGATCTCCTGTGAATGCATCAGCAGGGAGGAATTGCCAACTTCAGCTCCCTACTTGTTTACAGAAACAGATGTAGAGGATCCTCAAGAAACGCTTCACCACAGACAGACAGGGGAGAAACAACAACATGACTGTTTTTCCAGGGCAGGATATTGCTGTAGAACCACTTCAACAGCCAGAGCTTGATCCGACTGGTATTTCAGCCACCAGTGAAGCCTCCTAACCCAGATGCCTTGATCTACCTCCAGCTGAGAGTATAAATATTTCCCTGACAGCTGGTGGTGCCACACAGCAGAAGGATTCATAAAGTTTACATGAACATCCTGTAAACAATTTGAACATAAAAGGCTCTAACAGCCCAATTGTGTTTCTGATCAAAGGCAAACTTCAATATACGGCACAAACGAAAACTTCACCACTTTGGGACTCGTTTCTCCCTCCAGGAAAAGCTGTTTTCCAAGGGTACATAGGAGGGAGTTAACATAAATGAACTACACAGTCATAGAACGAGCTGCCTGCTCTGCAGCTTCAGATGTGTCTATTTAAATTATTAAGAGAGAATGGAATTTAATTACACTGAGAAGTCACGTTACAAAAATTCATGAACAAATCCTGTTCTCTGGCTGAGATTAGTGGTGCTGAGGTGACACTCCCAGAGGGTAAGGAGCAGTTCTGTTCCTTCAAAGACACACAGAGCATAAGCAGTAATTCCAAACTGGAAGAGCCAACCCACAGGGAGGGAGGGAGGGAGCTGCAGGCGGGGGATGCTCTTCTCTGCCAGCCCTTCTCCAACTCATTTATTCAGATGTTGACAGCTCCTTTGTCAAGCATTACCATGGGCCCAGACCCTTGGGTGCTCACCTCCCAGCACAGCCACCTGGATTCCCATGGGAACCATCTCCCTGGATAATTTCAGCATTACAAGGTGAAGTGTTCCCTGCAGAGCGATTGGAGTGCAGGGACAACTCACTTCAGTGGCAGCTGCAGCAATTCCTGCTCTGGGGACCAAACCACATCCCTCCCAAATTCCCAGCCTGCTGCAGACAAGGCACAGGGCTGGGATGTCCGGGAGCAGTGGCAGCAGGGAGCTGAGGTGGGAACCCCACAGCCCTTTCCACCCCTCGGCTCTGACACGTGTCCCAGCCCTGAGGGGCCCCAACATCCACTTGCTGCCCCTCAAAGCTCACAGGACCCTTCCAGATTCAGGGATGCATCTTCCCGTTCAGCTCCAAGGGCACTAACTCCTAAATGGGAGCTGAGAGACTTCTCCTCAAGGGGTTTCACCAGCTTTTCAAGGGAGGTTTTGGGGTGATTTCATTTTGCTCTAGATTTCTTTAATTCTTAGTGTTTCTGAGGAAGGGACTGTCCCTTACACATCCACACCAATCCATCCCTCCTTGAGCTTATCTTCAGCCTTGAAGTCCACAACTAAATGACAGAAAGGGGACAAAATGTGTATACAAGAGCTGAAATGCTTCAGGATTTCTACCTGCTCTGTAAATACATTACTTGTGTAATTTCTGCTACCTCAGTTATAAATAATTCGGGGAGGGGGGGGAATAAGTGGCAAGATGACAAAAAAACCAAACTGTGTGAGCCATGAGTGGCTGTGGGATCTCTGAGAGGGCTGGCTGTGGACACTGCCAGCCTGCCCAGCCCTCCCAGCCTGGCAGCTCTGAAGGTTCCATCAGGATTTACCCAATGCAAATCTGACCTTTCTTACCAGTGACTTTTATTGCTTTTGGCAAAAGCGGCCGTGGACAACACACAGTGGGGAAGAACTGGCTTGGAAGCAAAACAGACTGAACTGCAGAAAGGGAACTCGAACTTGGAATATATCAAACTGACAGCCCCCGGGCAGCCACAGCGTCCCCAGGGCACACACTTAGAGAAGGCAACAGCCTCCCCAGCATGGTGAGAGCCCTGCACCTGCCTGCCAGCAATTACTGACATTATCTCCAAACAGGGGAGCTTTTCTGAGGCTCTTTTTCCTGATATTTAGTAGTTTGAATGCTAATCCTTTTGACAAAACTGTCCCCTATGCTTTTTCTGTCCTCTTTCCCCTTAATCTCTTTCTCCCAGTGGAAAAAAAGAAAAAAAAAGGGAAAAAAAAAAAAAGAAAATACCAGCCAGCCTAGTTTGGCCGCACCTGGATTTGCATTGATTCCTCCCTTGTCATTCATGTTACCAACAGGAATTAGCATATGGCTTTAAGGGGAAACTCAGGAGGAGAAAAGAAAGATGCCATTTTGATGGAAATAAGGGGCAAAGGAATAATCTACCATCAACTAAAAAGCTTATTTGTGTATGGTTTCCCAAGCAAAGCTTCGAAAAGCCCATGTTGATTTTAGGCTACACAAAGAAACCCTAATCCTTTCAAGGGAACTAAATCACCAAAGAAAAGTACCTCGGAAGAAAAGGCTCCCTGTCAAGCATGGGTATTCACATCCAAAGGGATGCCACGAACCAAGCTCCGTAAGTAAACAGAAATAAGAATGTGGGAAATGTGTTTGAGGCAAAAAAAGAAAACCAAAGGAAGAGGAAGAGGGGCCTACTCTTCATCAGCCAGCTCCTGGGGAGGAGAGGAGCCCCTCACCCTGGTTACAGGCCTGTGCCAGGAATGTGGATTCGCCGCCTCCTCGGCTTCTCCTGCCCTGGCCCAACCCCAAGAAAGGGCTGCTCAAATGCCAAAGCTTTTTACAGCAAATTAGCAATATAAAGATGCAGTCACATGTAGTTTGGGGGCCTGGGGTCACTCCAGACACGCAGCTCTTCCCTTCTAATGGCTGTGCCACCTATTCTCTGCCTCCAGAGGGGCCGGGAACCTGCAAACGCCATTAATCACAAAGGATAGATCAGCTTGCCAAGTGAGATAACCTCGTTAGACCTAAGAAATAATCCAGACTGTACTTCCAAAGGATGCTAATACATGAAAAACAGGACTATGGATCCGTAATGCAATTAAATCCAGGTATAATTCAATATGCAGCAGAAGACTTCAGAGGCAGCAGCGGATCAGCGTGGGAATCCCAAAGGTAACGGGGTCATGTTCTGTCCCCAGTTAAACCACTGCAGCTTCGTGGGATTAAAAGACACAGAAAAGCACCGGAATGACCCACTGGAGTAACAAACCAAACCCAGGGAGAAGCATACAGGGCAAATACCGAGCAAATCCACACCTGGCCAACAAAACAGACCCAAATTTCAAACCAATCAAACCTGCCTCTTCTAATGCAAACCGACTCCGACCTTCCAAACCCCCAGTCAGTCAAAATCCCAGTTTACAGCTGGAAGCTCAGCCCTTACTGAGTCAACTGAGAAGCAGGACAGTGGGGTAAAAACCTGGCACATTTTCCAGGCTTTGAATTACACTCGTTTGCACAACTCCTGCCTGGAGCTGCACCCTCCACCCTCCTTGCAACAACACCAAAGAAATCAAAAATAAGAATTAAAACCAAAGGATCCCCAAAGCCTTTCCAATAACGCTGCTCCAGGCCCAGCCCTGCAGGGCAGCTCATTGGTGCTGATTTAGGGCGAGTTTTCCCCTAATGTACTGTTATATCATTAGCCACTCTCTCTTTGGATTGCTGTTTGGAAGAAATTAATGGGATACTGAATATTTAAATGTGGCCCTCTATATCATTTATTAACTCTACAGAAAGCACACAGCACAGTAAGCCATGGTTTATGACTATTATCCTGTGAATACTAAACGTTGGCTGGTTATTACTGTCAGCAGTGCAAATTGGCTATTCATAATTCCACGTCTATCATGGAGCTGATGAGTAACAATCAAGTTAAAACATTTTGAAAACTCTTACAGTTATTTAAATGAGCTTAAATTAAAGCCATTTGTAAAATAAACTATTCCCTAATATTGTTATTTAAATTAATTCTGACCTGGCAGGCAATGCATTATTTAAAGCCTATATTTTATATTAAGCAAAGCAATTACCAAGCATACAGAACACGTCTGAAACCCAGAGAAACATAAAAAGCACTAACAAGCTGATTGCGACATTTCTGCAAGACAAGTTACATTTCATCTCCCATTGAAATTGCCATGAAAAGAAACGTGTGGGGAAAGAAAAAAAAAATCTGTTTGGGATGTGAATTGCAGCCTTACCTTTATTTGTGACAGCGTTGAACAGTTTCTCAGAGCTGGCATCAGATGCCTGAAAGACCAATAAAAACAAACAAAAAAAAGTTACGTTTTGTAGCAGTGATAGATTTCCAAAGGCACGACGGTGTATTTATACCCAGGCAGAGGAATGTATATTTTAGGGAAACAAATCAGGAGACAAAACCGGGAGCGCTGGAAGCGGCGGCTCCGGGGCCGTGTCCATGAGGTGGTGCTGTTTGGCTGTGCTTCGCCGCCCTGCAGTGCAGAGATTTCCTTGGAAAGCTTCTATTTCAGAAAGAAATGGGGTTTTTCTTCAACATTAGCTGCACGGAAACTGGATCTTTGTGCTGCCGTTATCCAACACGTTCTGACAATGACTTTGCGATGGAGGAGAGTCACGATTTGGAATCACACAGCCCAGTTCTGGGAATATCCAGAACTGCAGATTTCTAAATTAATTTTTAAAGTATTTTTGGGATCCCTACTGTGGCAACATTCGATTTTTACCACCTTTAAAGCACTGCTGATAACTTAGGTTAGTAATTTCATCAACTGCTGCTACCACCTCTTTCAAAAATAAAGAGCATGTTCGTATTTAGGATCAGAATTTCCACGTCGGATTCACCTTCCTCTGAATAACTGAATCTTCACACCAAGCTCTGTGTCAACTAATAAACCTTTTCTTTTTCATCAAGACACCTTTATCCAAGGAGGCTTTTCCTCCTAATATTGTGTTAGCACCCCGCCTACTCCTGCTGTTCGTGTGCCAACGCGCCAGTTCAGCTCTTTACCTGCTATAAAAAGCCTGACCTGGCTTTCACAAAAAAACGTTGAAACTCAAAACAGCACAAAAGCAGACGCTGGAAATGTTCATTTGACAAACACCCTGAGCCCAGAAGCACAAACCCCTAAGTTTCTGCAGCTATGTTCGGGCACACACACACAATACACGATACATCCAGCTACAGCCTAAACTTCTCCCTCCTCTGCGCCCACAAATGCTCTTTGATTCGGGACTGGAGCTGGGATCCAGCCCCGTGAGAGAGAGGCTGCTTTTGGAAAATACATGGAAAATGTGCTCAGTAACAAAACACTGCAAAACCAGGGTTAAAACGCAACACTCAAGAAAAATTTTAGTTTTTTCCTAGAAACTGTTTTCGTGCTGGATTCAGGAAAAATAATTAAAAGCACTCTTTGGAAAGCAGGCTGTGGGTTTTTTTTTATTAAAGGGAAGGAATTTCTCAATTCAGAACCAAATAAAAACCGTCAGACAAGCACCACAGACGTTCGCTATCTCGACTGCACTAAAAACTTCCCTGTGAAACTCCCGATAAATAAGCAGCCCCGGCTCAGACTGTGTATTGCAGTGCAGCAATACACTGAAATAATTTGTTTGCCCTCAAGTTAGCGACAGACAAGATTTCTACGATTAATTGTTAAAAATAGCTTTATTCTTTTTCAGACTTCTAGACAGATTTTACTAGATTACCGCTTGGCTTATTTAAAAGCTGAGCTGGTGCATTTTGTCTCGATTAAATACCTTGTAAACACTGGATTTATTACCCAATGATGGATTTATTACGCAGTGACGACTTTCTCTAAATTAATGAAAATATGTGAATAATGCACAAATTGAAGAGATCAAGAAGGCCATGTGCTTTAAAGAGCAGCCCAGTATTAGTCCAACAAGAGGCTCAATGCTTTCCTACTCTTGCCAATCAGGCTGCTTAAAAATAATCTTTTCCAGTGAATTTCAGCTGTTGTTGTCTTTTCAAATGCAGCTTTTCTCTGAAGTCAAAACTCTCCGAATGAGTCCTTCTTTTTAGAAAGAAAATTCAATATTATAAACCAAAAAACTTCTTACAGTTTCAGCTATTACTTTATTTTACTGTTTCAAAACAAAACACCACAGGGAAGCTCTAAGTTGCATATTTATTTGATTTTTCCAAGCACTACAAAGAGGAAAACACCTTGTTATGAAGTTTGCTCTAACACCGTGTAAACCAACAGATTGTCTTTAAGTCATGGTTTTTCAGGTGAAACCTTTTCCTGTGCTATCATATAAACCAGTCACAAACCGTGCTGTGACACCGGGAAGTGGCACATCTTGGACATAACGTGGTGCACAACACAGCCTGCCCGGGGATGAATATCCACACAACATACATAAAAAAGGAGCAATTTTACAAAGAGAAAGCTTGTCCACGAGCGAATCTCATTTTGCATTACTGACCACACACAACCGAATGGGAGAGCAACTTGAAAGAACCCCTTTGCCTGCGTTACCATAAAAATAACCTGAACCCAAACACTGGCTCAAATGGTGAGACGGAACTTTGCCTGCCTGTTCCGTTATTTAAAAATTGGGTTTTAAATACAAAATAGCAATGAGGGTGATGAACCAGTGATACAGAGGCGAATACAATCTCTGCCAGCAGACAGACAGCGTATCAATTTCCATGCAACTCTTATTTTTCCACAGTCAGGCAGTCACATCACGCAACAACGCTAAAGGAACAAAAAGCCAAATTAATTTAAAAATCCACAACGACTCAGCACTATCTCAGATGGATGAAATTCAGTGCCTGTGCAGTGCTGACCTAAACCCTGCTCTGTATTGACAGGGATCTGCGGAGACAACAAAGTGCCTTTATGTCCACGGCGGGTGCGATGTGGCCAAACGTGGATGTTTAAGCGGCGGAGGAGCTCGGCTATCCCTTCCCTTACACCGGCCAAGTGCAACTCTCTCTTCATTCCCCTTTATCCTGATCTTTCCAGGTCTTCCTCGAGCAGCAGATGAGCAGACAGTGTCTGCTGGCACCGTGATGTTTGGGGACAGCAGCGGGTCGGGCGCCCCGGGCTATCCGGGTGTTCTTGCCCTCCGAGCCCCCTCGGTTTCGGGGTCCTTCTCCCCGGCTCCTGCACAGACAGAGCCGGAGCTGGTGACACTCAGTTCCCTTCCTCGCACTTCGGCCGTTTTCCCTCACAAATCCCCTTGTTACCAAGCGCAGCTTAATCCTTTTCACCACGAAATGAAACAACTCAGCAATCCCTGGGCTAAAAAAAAAAACAAACAACAACCAAACCCCAACAAACCGCACAGAAAAAGAAAAAAATGACCTAAAGAGTATTTTTTGCCTCACCAAGGAATGCGCTGCCATTCAAGGGGACGTATGACTAAAATATTTCCTGTGCAGACGGCGCAGCCTGACTCACTGCTGGCACGGCGCGGCACTTGCACCGGCCCCGCACCTGCCCGCGCAGCCAGCGCGGCCCCTCCGCGCCCCTCATCCCGGCCGGGGGTGCCCGGGAGAAGCGGCCGCTCCCTCCATCCCTCCCTCCATCCACGGGGGGCCCGCCCGGAGCCCCCCGCCCGCCCCCGCGTTACCTGCGCTCCGGGGGCTCGGCGGGGCTGCCGGCCCGCGGCTCATGGCGGTGCGGGAGGGGCGGGCGGTGTGCGGGAACTCCCGATCCCAGCGCGGCTCTCTCAGCGTCCCGCAGCCAAACCCCAACTAATCCTCCGAAGGGGGCGAACTCCGGGGGCCGGGCGGGCGGGCATCCTTCCCGGGCCGCCGACCCCTTCCCCCGCTCCCGCAAGATGGATCCCGGGAGGAGCGGGGCGTGCGGGGGTGTGCGGGGAGCGCGGCGGGCGCGGAGCGGGAGCGCTCAATGGAGCGGCAGCAGGACAAAGAAAACCATGTGCGGCGGCGGCCGGGGCAGCGGCGGCACCTCCGGGTGCGGGGCGGTGCGGGGCGGTGCGGCCGCGGCGCCTCCTCCCTCCCTCCGCGGGTCCAGCGCGTCCCTTCCTTCCTTCGGGCGGCTTTTTCGGTTTTTTTCTTCCGCTGTCTTTTTTTTTTCTTTTCTGTTTTTTTCTAGGGGGGGGTGTGATTGTTTTTGTTTTGGTTAAAAAGTCATGCCCGTCCTCTCTCTCCCGAGCCGAAGCGAGCTCCCTCCGGGCGCCGTCCCTCTCCCGCCGCGGCCGCGCTCAGGTGAATTCCATGGGGGAGACGCAGCGGCCCCGGCTCCTCCGGAACAGCCTCGCAAGCCTGTAATCCCCGCGGGGGCGGCCGCTCCGCCGGGCCGGGATGGGGATGCGGTGCCCCCGGACCCCTCTCCGCCGAGCCCGGGCTCGCTCCGCACTGCGCGGCGCTCCCGGAGCCGCTTCCCAGCGCCCGCCGGCTCCGCCTTCTCCCGCCGCCCCGCCCCGCTCTCCGACGGGTCCCCGCGGCGGGGGCGGCCCGGCCCGGGGCGGGGGAGGCTCCGCGGGAGCCGCGATCCCCGTCCGCGGCTCTGCCGGCCCGGAGGAGCCGCCGGGAGCCGCGGGGATGCTCCTCGAGGGGTGCGAAGGGACCCGCGGCGGGTGCGGAGCCGGACGGTCCCCGCTGCCCTCGGGATGACGGCACACACGCACACGAGCATCAGTCGCTAAAGCTCCGCGGAAAAAAACACTATCGAAAGCCTCGTATTGCATTTAGCAATTTTTGTTTGTTTGTTTTTAAACGGAAATTTAATTTTTTTTTAATTGTAACTGTAAAAGCAATGTCCTCGGCTGCAGGCAGGGTGGCCTGACGGGGACCTCAGGCTGCTCTCTGAGTTGTGGTGACTCCCCGAGACCCCCTGTGCAGAGGCTCGCCTGGCTGCTCCCAGCGCTGAACATTGTTGTGAACGGGCAGTGGATTTCCTACTCGCTGTAGGTTTTCCTTAAGCACAGCACAACATTAGTAAGAGCCACTACGGAGCATAAGCACACAGATACACAATGGTATAGATGATTATTCACTGGAGCGTGGCAGTTGGAGCCAAATGGTGTTTCCTGGGAAGACGAGAGGCAGTTATGGCAATGGCACAGTAGCCACATATGGCAAGATGTTTCCTGGGAAAGGGATAAGTGCAAAGAGAGGGCTTATGGGCTCATGAGGCCTTGCCCAGAGGGTGTTTTCAAGGTTTCAAATCTTGAAATGGGTTTCAAACCAATACTGGGCTAGAAGTGCTAATGGAATTAAACTTGTGCGGGTTACACTTGGATTTGAGATAAATCCTCAGAAACAGGATTGACAAGCCCAACTCACCCAACCCCTGTGGCAGAGCTCAGCTCTCCTAAGGAAAAGATGGGGACTACCTACAGCAGACAGAAAACAAGAGCAGAGCAAGAGCTGTGGCTGCCTGGTTGGCCTCACCTGAGCCAGGAGAAGAGTTACACACCTAAAATCCAGTGGGAGCTTGGAAAGACATGTTTATGTCCTGGCCCACTCCAGGCTCACCTCGAGGACAGGGATGATGTGAGATGATGAGGGACTGCCCTTCTCCTGGGCCTGGGGCACCGAGGTGCGTGTGTGGCTCTGAGCTGTCCCCGAGCAGTGTCACAGTGACCAGGGTATGGCCACGCTGCAGTGGCTCTGGTGGCCCTGCCCACAGCAAACCCCCCAGCATGTGAGGGGAATGGGCAAAGCATAGTCTGAACTGTCCACACAAGCACAAGTGCCATACTTAAGGAAAAACTCATTAGAACACCTTCTGACCAACTACTGATGTAGAACTGCAGGATTTTATGCAAATAATTTCCCATTAGTTCCTCATTCCACCACTGTATGATCCATTTAAGAACAGTTTTCCCTCTCAGCGGCTTTTCCAAGAGTCTTTTTCGAGGTACAGTTCCACTGACTGTGGTGGTTTTTGCTGGGGCAGCTGCATGGGAAGATCAAATGACAAGAGACAGAGGCACCCACCACAGCTCCACATTCAGCCTGTGGCTGCAGACACCACAGTGCTTTCCTGACATGGCTGATCCACAGTGGGAACGCTTGGCTAAAACTGTGGCAAATGGGCTCCGCTGGAAAATGAAAGAATTGTGGCCAAATTGAAAGAATTGTGGCAAACCTCAGATCCTGGTTTTAGCAATGGAAACGAGTTCTCCAGGGCTGTCCACCTCAGCAGGGTTATCCCTAGATTTCCACAGCATAACTGAGCATGGATTTTGGCTGTTAAAATTGCACAGGTTTTTGCCGTTAATACATGTATATTTACATCTAATAAATATACATTGCAAAGATAATCTTGTGCCATCAGAGAGGTGGTTTCCACCTCCTCCTCTAGGAACCCAACAGAGGTGTCTTCAGGTCTGTTCTCTGAAATCAACAGTGGACAGTGGCCAAAAGCCATTGCAGCCCATCAGCTATTTCAGAGCTCAGCAAAGGAAATGGATGGTTTGAGTGCAGATTCCAGTCTCCACCAAAAATAAATTAATAAAGGCAATAAACTGGCAGAGTGTTCTCTGTACAACAACTGGAGCTCTCTGGGACTGACAGTGAGGCCGTACCTGGACGAGGAATTAAACACACAATACCAAGGTGTGGCAGCTCATACACTCCATGAGCACCTTGGTCAAGACTTTCCACATCCTGACATGGTAAGAACAGGTATAATTAAAGCCTAGGCTCCTCACAAGACTTTATTTTGATAAATTTAGCCCGGATTAAACTACAGACTTGTCTGTACTGGATTTTTCCAACGTTAACCACATGCCACACCTGAAATCTCAGCATACCCAGAATCAGAAATGCATTTACCTGCCCATCTCCCTGGGGCTGTGAGGGTTTATTGGCAGGGCTCTGGGCCTCATTATGTTCATTATTCGTGCCTTAGAGACAAGTTGAGGACCTCTGTTTTCCTGCTACAACATTATACATGCACAGAATGTGTTGTGTAATTCTGAATGAGAAATTTGGAGTTTGGAAATTCACCCAAAGCCAAATTAAATCAAAGGGATCCCTTCTCCCCTTAGTGATTTCAGTGGCCTTTGGATTAAGCTTCCCCTCTTCCTGACAGCAGTATTTTCCTGTGTTTTAGGTTATGCCTGGATAGGCTTTTGAAACCTTCTGTCTCTTATCTATGTGGGACTTTGCCAGGATTTTTTTCATCTGTCTGTGGTCTCTGTCAGCGTCGACATTTGTTTCTGCCACGACAACAGCCAAATGAAGTGCACTGAACTTGGATCAAAAGTAATTTCAAGATCTTTCACTCTCTGGAAGAGGTTTTCAGATCCAAGTATTTTATAAAAATGACCTAAAGCTGCCCAGAAAGCAGGCAGGGAAGCAGACATTCGTTTCCAAGTCATAGAGTAATTCCAAAGAAGAATTACCCACCTCTGGCACAAGGACCAAACGAATATTGAAATTACAGCAGATTATATTGGATTAAATTATTCATGGCAAACCTCACCTCACCTGGAAGGTTCTGCAGCTTTTTTTCCTGGCAACATGAAAACTGGATATTCCAATTCTTTGGTATTCTGTCAAAGCCTGGAAACATTTATATTTCCATTAAGTTGCTAACCTTCCCAGAAGACAGCACGGTGTCTGAGTTTGCAGCGTGATTATTGTGCCTTATAAAGTCCTCCATAATGCTCTGAAAACATACATGATTTTGTCCATTACTAGGTAGGAGATGCAGGGTCTTTTCCTCAAGAAAACAATTTATGGAGCTATCAGGAGAGGTTTATGACTCTGAACACAAGCCACGGTGCAATGTCCCAACCAGAAGGTACTTAAACTCAGCACTTTAGGAGGTTCAAGAAAAGGACCTGTTCTCAACAGTGACCTCGACAGCGGCGAAATCACCCCTGGGTTAGGCTGTGAAAAGGTCACGACAGATGCCAGTAAAAGTACTTGGTGGTGAGGGCGGGTCCTGCTGGGTTGGGCAGGGATGTTTGTGTGCAGCCCAGGCCTGGGGTGGGTGCTCCTGGTGCTCCTTCAACACCCCTTCCAGCAGGGACAGAGCACTCCTGTGGGGAAAGGGTGACACAAACAGCAAATACCCCTTGGAGAAGGAAACTGGATGTAGAACATCCTTGGCTAAGTCTCCATGTAATAATGCTTTTCATTTGACAGAGCACAAAACTTTGGCGAGAGCATATTAATGACAGTGCAACTTTTTTTTTATTATTTTTATTTTTCTGCAGCATTCGCAAAACTAAACCCGTTTGTAATCCCTTCTTTTATGCAGAACAGATTGCAGTTTTAAGTAGAGGCCCATAAACTGCAGGTTCAAAGAAACCTGAAACTGAATTAGCATAAAAGCTGGAATTCTCATTTAGAGGAACAGCAAGGCAACTGCTCTGCAGGCAGTTTTATGATTAGGGTTTCAAATGGAAACAAAGATAAAAAGTGGGGCTCAGGGAACAATAGGGCTGCTCTCTCTTCCCTCTCCTTACAGCTTGGCCCTATAAAATACTAAGTGGTCTCCACTGCTTCCAAGGACAGAATTTAGCCCAGATTTGCACACGTGGAGAGGTTGGATAATTTTCTGAACCCATTTGCTGCACCGAAGAGAAATCCCAGCTGTCCTACTGTGTGAAGCCATTTTTCCCACAGGCTTCTCCAGTGTTCACTCCTGGAAGTGAACACCAGTGTCATCTTTCCTTCCCATTGACAACCACGAAGAGCGAGAATCCCCAGACTGACTCTTGGCCATAATTTTCAGTAAAAAACTACAATAATTTTATATCTTTCTCTGTAATCCTTCCTGTAGTTTGAGTTCCCAGGTACTAAATACATGACAGAGCAGGGGTTAGCTCCTGGAGGCCTTGCTGGGCTTTGAGCTGCTTCCCACACTGCAGCCTAACCTGGAACATAAGATCCTATCACTGGGTAAGAAGATAAAATATAAATTCTTCCCCATCTACCAGCACTCCTGTAGTACACTTCATAAATGCACCACTTGAAAGCTGTGGCCATTATCCTCCCCTAATTTCTGCCTGCTAGCAGGTTCTGCAACTGAAGAAGTATTTCAAATTAATTTGTCTGTCAATATCTGGGTACTGAATCACCTAATAAGAGAAATATTTTTCATTCTCTTCTTCTCAGTCAGAAGAAGAGACTTTCTTATCACCAAATAAAGCATCCATTATTGCGTGCTGGAATCCCACTCTGTCATCCAGGTCATTTTTAGGCCAGAAAATGCTGAATCAGCACCATAAACCAATCAAGTAATTTCTTTCATTTTGTAACATTCAAGCAAAATAATGAAAATCACATCTCGTTTGATGAGGAGAATATACAACAGAAATCTCTTCTTCCAAGGATAATTTTCAAAGAGGTATGCCAAGGCAAGAAATACTGTTGCAAAACCATGTAGCTAATGTAGGGGCTCTTCTGCTGAACAGATAAATTCCATTTTTGACTGTCAGCTCATATTTAGATAGCAGATTATGAACAATAAATCTGTACCTTTAGCCAGCTTCTAAACCGTGCAAAGACGTTAACTTGGCAAAAGAATGACCATTACTTTGATGAATGAAACATTCACCTAAAATATTCATGTACAAGATGATGATGTCCAATTGATAACCAGAAAACACCCACCCCAGTGCAGATTTAAATAACTGAGATGTTTATGAGAGAAACCGAATCACATACATGAGAGGAGTTATTATGGCACTGTTAGGAGAACCAACAAATGGAAAAAAAAAGCTTGATAAATATTTTCCATAACAAAACACAATTGGTTTCAGTGGGATACAGCTCTGTTTCTCATTAGTTATCCTTCACTTGTCAGACAAGTTCCATATTTCACCGAAACCCGCTGAGTATTCTTTCTAGTTTGCTGGGGAAAGTGGCCATACATTTAGCACGTTCCCTTTATGCTGTGTGTTTTCACAGGTCTTTCTTTAAAACACACTGTACATGCTTTTGCTTCTTTCCCTCAGGATAGTGGGTTTCGACATCCAAGGAGAGTTTAAAAGCAGGTAACAAGTCATCACTTTTGAAGCTGCAGAGCAGCTGAAGAGGTGCAATAGCCCCAGCAGCCATTATCAGTGCCTGCCAGGGTGCCACGCTATCAAGTTATATGATAAAGCACTCAGCTGACACCAGAAAAATAATCATTCTCTCTCTCCTGCACCACCCCCTTTTTCACAAGGAGGCTTTTTACACTCATTAAATGCAACCTTATCTCTGAAAGACTGCAATCCTCAGCAAATGACAAGTGTGCCTAATCTCATTTTCTGACAAGCGATTCTGACAGCACCTTCCTTTTGATTTCTAAGACACGTAGCTAGACATATATTAATCTGTCAGTCATCGCCCCTAGGAAGGATGGAAAAAAGGAGAGACAGAGATGAACATTTGTGAATGTGAAGGGAACAAGGCAAGAAAGGACTAAGGGTCCTTTCCTGGCTATTTTAAGCAGCTCAGCTGTGTTTCTCCACTCCTCCCACCCCAACATGGCACCCAAGTCACTCCTGTGCAGCAGAGCTGCCAACCCACCTGTCTGCAGAGGTGGGTTAACAGGCATTTTATTTCAGGTTTCAGTGTGGCCCAGCAGCTGTGGACTAGCAGCCAGCTGTGGGTGTATTCTGGGTATATTTTCATGGTCTCCCTGGTGTCCAAGGCAGTCGGATTCTCATTTAATTTCTCTGTGCCTCAACTTTCAGCACTGCATAAAACCCAAGTGTTATTGTCACCACAGCGCCTATTTTAGTTGCAGACTGGGACTTCCCAGTACTGGTACTATAAAATGTAGAGCCTTAATTCCGAATTTACAGATTATGAAGTGTTCTGCAATAACACTCTTTTTGTGCAGTGAGAAATGCTTTGTCATTGCAGTCACTGAAGCCCTGCTTGGCTTTGGTCACCAGCCTGGCTGGCACGTGTTAGCAGGGACAGACAAAGACAGGTTGGACAAAAGCATCAAGATTGAAAGCATCAAATTGGTGTCAGATCTTCACAATTCTGTATGAACACTCAAGGTGCTGTAAAACGTTTAGTACATCACAGCCTGGCTAGGTGCAAACTGGAGAGGCTGAGCAAGACTGAGTCCAGTTGCTTTGGGAGGCTTGGAAAAGGTAGGATTTCCAAGAACCCCTGGCTATAATATGAGAAGGTGCATTTAAAACCCAAGTGTGTTATGGGGCCCTACAGTGAGTGGGAATCAGTGCAGCTCACGTGGATTTGCCACTCAGCAAGTGTGCAAAACCCAGGCCCTTTATGCACAGTGTATGACATGATAAGGGGGAATGGCTCTAGTGAAAGGGGGTAGACTTAGGCTGGATACAGGAAGACATTTTTCCTTGTGGGGGTACTGAGGCCCTGGCACAGGTTGCCCAGAGAAGCTGTGGCTGCCCCATTCCTGGAAGTGTCCAAGGCCAGGTTGGACGGGGCTTGGAGCAACCTGGGCTAGTGGAAGGTGTCCCTGTCCATGGCAGGGGGTGGGACTGGATGGGCTTTAAGGTCCTTTCCAACCCAAACTGTTCCGTGATTCCATGATATGGATTGGTGGGCACAGGGCTGTGGGGTGGGAGGAGGTAGCTGGTAGGTAGCTACAAAACTGCAAAGGGGTGTAAAATAAGTGAGATTCTACAAATGAGACCCAAAGGAGGAAGGAGATGAAATGAGGTGGGAAGCAGTGTACTTTATCTTGCACAGACCTATTAGTTATGTTCCTCAGAAACACGCCTTCTCCCTCTCAGCATGTGAGTCATATTAATATTTCTACCCACCAAATGGTAAATTACAGTAAATTACACAGATTTCCCATCTAACATTTGCTGGCTGACCCGCCTGCACTTGCAGAGACCTCCCCAGCTGGCAGCACATCCTCCTGCCTGGGGACGGCCCAGGCGCCGCAGCTCCAGCTTGGCCCAGTCCAGATCCCTCACCTCAGAGCTCCTCTCCACCTCCTCTCCCTCCTGATGTGCTATATCACGGTACAGGAGAAACTTTATTGTTCATAATGGGCTAAGAAGGAAAAAAAAAATCAAACGAAAGCAAAGTACAAAGGGGCTCCTCTGCAGTGCTTTAAACCGATGCCATTTTCACAGTAATATAGTCATTAAGTACTTGTTTGATGGTGCAAAAAGTAGGCCAAGATCTTTGCTAATACATTTAATTAATCAATACCTGCACTAGAAGATGGGAACAATTAAAGTTTTCCTCCTCACTCAGACAAAGCAGCAGAAAGCTTGTGATCTACTTAAGGAGCCTGCCACTCAATGGGAAGATGAAAAGACTCCTTTAGTTTTACTTAAGAGCTGAAATCATGTTAATACTCCAAGTGTTTAGGATGGGGCTCTCAGAAAGCCAGTAAATGAGCAGTGGCAGGAAAGCTGCCTGTTGTCCTCAGACTTGTGTTTCCACCCTGATGTCACCATCACAGGAAAAATCACAAATGTATTCTGGAGTTCACTGAGCCTGAAAATAACACTGGGGATATTTCCTTGCTGTGCAGAACACTTGGATAACTGGGCCTACCAGAAACACCCAGCTACTCCTGATGGGCCTTGGAAGGGTAAATGGAAATATGACCCTGCAGTTTACATTTCTGCTGGATTTTTATTAAAAAAAAGGATTTTCTAGTTGCATTTAAGCTTCAGGATGCAGAAATGAAGGTGTAGGTAGAAAGTTTTCTCCTATGGGGAAAAGTGGTGGGAGGAAACTGGGCAGTTCACTGTGCAGACCTCGGGCTCAGGGAAGGAGAGACTTCTCATTTCACAATGAGGGTTGCTGTTATGGGCATCAAATACAAGAAAATTGCCCCAAATCAGCCCAAAACACACCTGTCCTCGGGGGACTCCAGCTCTGACCCTGCAGTAGGGGCCATCATCACCTGAGGGACAACACTTACCTCTTTTCCACCTTTTGGAACCTCCAAAAACACACCTTGGCAATCATCCTGGTGGGCTAGTGTTGCCACATCTCCCCTGCACCCACTCCCTTGACTGTTTGGGCTCCAGGAAAAACTTTGGATAGGGGTCTCCTTTCAACCCAAGAGGCAGGACAGTGAACAGGTCACAAAGGATATGGTTGTTTCCCACCCCCCAAGGGAGTAACATCAAAGAAGACCAATGCAGGTAGTGCCAAAAACTGAATGATGCCCAGGTTCATCTATTGTTCATCTCTGATGAGAGCAGAACCTCACCCAGGACCTCACAGCTTTCTGCTATGGAATCAAAGGGTCCATCACGGACACATCCTGAGCTTACACACAAGAGAAAGCACAGACACAGTGCTGTGTTGAAAACAAACTATTTTTTCATGCCATCATTAACAGAAATATAAATGCTAATGACCTTATAATTTGTATTATGAGAACTATCAAGATAATGTTGCAGCCAAACAAGGAAAATTTCTCCCTGGTCATCATTTGGGAAATGCTGGAGATGGACTCAAGTCATAGAGCTGATCTCTTGCTGTGAATTTGCTGCCTAGTTTCACTCGCTATTAAGCCTATCAGGCAATTTGCTGTTTCTAACCCACTTGTCAAAATTATGCCAGAGCCTCACTAATACTTTCTTTGAGGCTCCCAATTGTCCTGTGCATCTTACCTGGGATTGCAGATTGCTCAGGTCACGGTACTCACAACAGAAAGGTTGACAACAAAACAAGCAGATGGATTCTGCCCTAGTCCAGCCTCCATCCAGACATCCAAATCTCTCCAAAAGTCCTGATTTGAAGTCCTCGGAAAATAAAATCCCTCTAACACAAGGAACAATTTTCAGTAGCTCACCAAGCGCTATTTTCCTTTCATTTAGGATTCTAACAAAACCTAACTTCTTTGTCTCTCAAGCTCCCTTGATCTCCTTCACTTTTAGCTGTCACATAGAGTCAATTGGCTGCACCTCTCTGCTTGATAAAGACAAGCCAACTGGTCTGATGTATCTTTAATGAGGAGGTAGGTAAGACACAGTCCAACAAGGTGCTGCACACTTTGACCCTAAGCTAGCAAAGCACTTAAATAGCTGCTTAACTTTCAGCAAAAAAAAGCCCTTTTGAAGCTAATGGGGCTGCTCTGGCATTCAGACTTGAGCACCATCGTATAAATTTGGCTGGATTAGGGACAGAGTCTTTGCAGGGCTGAACCAGTTACTGAGAGAGCAAAACCAGTCAGAAATACACAGGTAAGCTGGTGAGAGCCTGGGCTGCTGAGTCACAGGGACTCTGGGGAAAGTCCCTCCATTATTAATTAAAGTGTCAGCCTTGTTGCACACAACACTGTGTGTGTTGTTTTGTGTTAGTGGGAGCAGGCAGGATCATTTCTGTTCTAATGGAACACTTCATAAATGGGATGGAACACCTGAAGGATCTGCAGGGATGAAGGCTTGGCCTTCACTTCAAAATAAGTGTTCAATTCTACAAGAAGGAAGGGACAAATACAAAATAATACAAATACAAATTAATGATAGGGAGGTCATGGAGAGGAAGCCAAAAGAGTAAAATTTATATCAAAGCTAAGCTATTGTTCCTGAGACTCAGTTAATCAGCTGATCCATATCCAGCCTGGGTTATTCCAGGCATTACTGGAGGAGGAGAGCTTTTAGAATCTAATATAATACATGAGAGACATGATAAAACTTCAACCTGTTGTGATAATATGTTCTACTCCACATGCACCTCTAAGAAAGGCTGCCAGATCTCATCACCATTACTTATTAATCCATTTGTTCCTATAAAATCTTCTCATTTCCCCCCCTTTTTTAGGAATTCACTTTTTCTAAAGAGGAACTGATTTAATGTAGGGAAAAAGCTGCAGCGTATCAAAAAGCGAATGGAAAAATGGGTAGGGAGATAATGTTTGTTTAACTGGGAAGGAAGAGTTATTTTAGAAATATTTTACATCATTTAAAAAGCACTGAGTACTATTTTATGCCTCTACCTGAGGAATAAAAGTCATAGTTATGAGTCCAGCTGTACATATTTCAATAGCAAAGTGAGACCGTAACAGATACATAAAAATTTCTTTAAAAAGTAGCTCAGGTAGATTTTTCATGAGTAAAACACTGGCAACCTGAACTTTAAGATAATTTGCAGCATTCCAGTGGAGCATTTTGCTCATCTGTAAAGTGCTACAGAAAACAGAGCATAGATCATTCCTCCTTAGCCCTGTGTCACCTCACTGCGGCTGCCCCGGGGCTGTGCCGTCCATCACAGCACAGTGGGGCTGGGATATGTTAGTGCTTCCAAGTTCTTTAAAATTTATGGAACGTGCCTGGTGCTTGGGGTTATGGCCATTTATTTAGGAAGTTTTAGCTGATCTGTAACTCGCTACTGTGCAAACAACAAAAAGTAAGATGTTCACCAGGTCGAGCTTCTCTCTGTACAACATTACATAATATGAAAATTAAGTATTTTTGCTTACCAGCAGGTTGCAATATTCTATATTACATTGCCCAGGACATACACAGAGAAGGTTATAAAAAGCTGCCTGAGCTGGTTTTATTTGAAGAGGCCTTCAGACCAAAAGCCTCGTCTCCGCCTTGGACCTGGCAGGGAGGCTCCAAGAAGTCACCAGGGCTCCCCATTAAAATACTGTCAGCACATACAAGAGTTTTGGTCTCCTTTTTAGTTCAAACGTTGTCTGGGAGAGACAAAGAAACAAAGTGTTTGGGTCAGTGGAAATTTCTGACAAAGACTTTTCTTCCTGGCACACACAGGGACAACCCCACCAACTGTGTCGGGTTTGTCCCCCCCGAATGACAAGGCAAAGGTCCTGATTAAAGGCCCTCGGAGGGGGGGACACAAAAGATGGCCCAGGACTTCAAAGTCAGCACACTGCTGGCCAGCGGGGAGGTCCCTTTTTTCCCCCCTCTCTCCTTTTAACTTCAGCTCCTGCTGGCTGTGGAAGGGCTTCTAATTGCATTTCACAGGGGCTGAACAAAACGTGGTCTTGTCTTCCAGACAGCAGTGACCCCGGAGGATGTGGAGATGATGTGAGGCTTCAGAGCAGGAACAAAAAGAGATTTATCATGTCAGCAAGCCATGCAGAGGCAATGGTGAAGCGCTTGCAAGGTTATTTGCATGTGGGCACATTTCTAGAGGTGAACAAGCAGTGGTGGGTTTTCCTAGAGGTGGTGTGGGCTGGATCCCTTCTCATGGCTTTGAATGTGGGGCACCTGCAACCCCCCCAAGATTTGGGCCAGGGTTTGACCTTGTACGTGGCACCAGCAGAAAGCCAGACACAGCTGAAGGTGGTTGCCTTGACCAGTGGAGTGGAGACCTCTTTTGTGCTGGAGAGAAGAACGTCTGCCCACTGACCCAGGTCTGGAGAGGGAGACTTTAGCAAATTGTGATCTTGATCAAATGGCACCCAGGATGATCTAAGCAGTCTAATTAACATTCTCCTAGCTGTGTCTAGAGCTATGAAAGACAAGGTTTGGCTGTAACCTGGAAGTACAGGGAAGTGGTTTTAAGGGATGTGGGATGAGAAGAAAGCCTCCAGCCAAATGTTACATAGGCATTGCCCTGCCAGTGCAGACATGGGACATGATTTCAATCAAACCTGGAACTATACTGGAACCCAGCACTTTGCCATCTTACCCTCTATTCTCAGTGACAAAAAGGTCTGTCTTAGTAGGGATGAACAAAACCCTACGTCATCCCAAAATAAAACAAGTAACAAAGTGCTATCCCTTTAATGCCTGATAGTCTCTCTTTTCCGCTTCCCTAATGAGATTGGCTTTCTCATTCTTCTTCTTTTGCATTCAAATTTCAATCTGCAATGAATTTTCCACATTACAGGATGAACCCTATATCTGTTTTCCCACATTGCACAACACTAGACCCAACACAATACATCAAAATCCCAAGAAGTAGAGTTTATTCTGCGTTGCCTTTGCCAATGCCAGACAATGAGAGGCAGCACTGCTGAGCCCTGAGCTTCCTCCATGGATGTCAGAGAGGAGAATTAGACCTGGAATGAGGTTAGTTAGTCACTGCTGATTCATCATGTGTTTGAGATTTGGATTAACAAACCATCCATCCCCCAGTCCTTGTATGCAGGCCCATGTTTCTAACAGGAGTAAGGGTTTTTTATTTATTTACTGACAATGGTGGAAAGCCTCATGTTCACATCCGAATTATAATAAATGCATTATAAATGAGTAAGTAGGAAACAGTAAGGAAATGATGTTTTACTTTTAAATGCTAATTATGGAGCCCTGGTGCAGTTAATGTGTAGGGTGTTCTGTCAATTTTTAATGTTTATGCCAAGTGTAGTCTTCAATTTAACATGAGCTTTTAATCCTTTGAGTACTAAATTGCCTTTTAATGCTTGCAGCACAACATTGTGTTTGCACAAAGTCAGGACTGAAAAATGAATTTACTACAAGATATGTGCATGTATGAAGGGGGGAGGAAGTACAAAGGACAAGACTTCTTTTTAATGATGTTGTTGGAACCATACAAGAGGAAGGAACTGCTTTCAGGATGTACCTGGCAATTGTTTGCAGTGGCAAGAGGCTGCTGCTGATTTAGTATCTCTGCTGAAGCTTTTTCAGAGAGGGCTCTTTCAGGCTCCAATAATTTATCCAATGACTATACCAAAAATTTATGGTTTGCACCCAAAAACAAAACTTGGAGAAAAACAAAATGAAAGGAATTACCACAGAGAGGAATCTGCATGTTCAGTAGGACAAAAGCACCCATGAAGAGAGGGAGTTTTTCAGCTGACAGTACTTAAAAGAAATGCAGAGTAAGGCTGTTCTGGAAAAGATAAGTATAGTTTTCTGGGTTGGCTGGTTTGGTTTTGCCTTTTCAGCTGGTTCCCAGTTCTCAGGCTGCTCCAGTCTGTAGTGTGGCTACGGCACAACCCCCTGGGCTGAGGATGCTCATCCCAGCCCAACACAGCTTTTCCTTCCCAGTCTGCCCTCCAGTGAGCAGTCAGACTCAGGGGAATGGCCCAGGAAGGTCCACCTTCACAGCCAACAGCAAAACTCCAGCACCCTGCACACACTCTCGGGGTTTCCTTGCCAGGGGACCACGTCCTCACTTGCTTCCATGGCAGCACTGCTGGGATTTGGCCAACTGGACAAACCCCAGCCCCACGTCCCCTCACTGCTGCTCTCCCCTCCCAGGCCTGGGTGTAGGGAACTTAGAGCAGCTTGTGAGGCTAATCCCTATTTATCTCCCCAGTGAACAGACGTTTTAAAATGACACTGTTCACATGCTTAAAGCTCCGAATTTGACTTTCCTTGACAGCATCCATGTCAGGAATCCCAATGAGGGTTATTTTTGGCAGTGGAGCCTTCACAGAATAAGCTGTGTGTACAGTTCTCAGCACACCAGTACAGTTCTGCAGAGGAATAAAACTGGGGGCCTGAGGATTTTGTACATCCCGATGATGTACCCTTAGCTTTGCTGCCAGGTTAGACCCAGAGGGGTAAAGCCAATAAATTAAAAACTCTCTTTCCTTTTTTTTCTTCCCCCACACCTCCAAAATCTGTAATATTTTTAGGAGATCACAGGATGGTTTGGGTTGGAAGGGACCTTAAAGCTCATCTCATTCCACCCCCTGCCCTGGGCAGGAACACCTTCCACTAGCCCAGGTTGCTCCAAGCCCCATCCAACCTGGCCTTGGACACTTCCAGGGATCCAGGGGCAGCCACAGCTTCTCTGGGCAACCTGTGCCAGGGCCTCACCTCCATCACAGGGAAGGATTTCTTCCTAATATCCAATCTAAACCTCTTCAGCTTAAAGCCATTCCTTCTTGTCCTGTCATTGCAGAGCCTTGTAAAAAGTCCCTCTCCAGCTTTCCTGTAGACTGGTCTTTGGAAACATTTTTCCTTCTCCCTCATCCTAGAACCCCACATGTGCTAACATATAGTTTGTGTTGCCCACTCCAATAATTTGGTGTTATGGGAAGAAGGATCTCTACTTTTTGGTTATTAGCCAGTCAGAGGGAACAGCAGCCAGGAAGAGCCAGAAATACAAATAGGGTCAACTGTTTTATGATTAAATAATACAACTTCAAAAAGTGGCTGTTAAGAGAAACATAGCCAATTAAAGGTGGAGTTTGAGCTGACAAATACAATTGTCACAGGTAGACAGGTAATGTTTAAACATTACCTTTGAAAAAAACTGCAGCTGAAATTAGTCTATGGGCCTTGTGCTAGAAACTCATACACTGAATTTAAGCACAGAAAAGGTCTTGCCACATAAAACTACCAAAATACAGAATCACAGGATCACAAAGGTTGGAAAAGACCACCAAGATCAATCTTGGACCGAGTACCAACATGCCCATTAAACCACACCACAAAGGGCCACATCTACTCGTTTCCTGAAGCCTTACAGGGATGGGGACTCCACCTGTGCCCTGGGCAGCCTGTGCCAGGGCCTGACCACCCTTTCAGTGGAGAAATCTTCCCTGATATCCAACCTAAAGCTCCCTTGGCACAGCTGGAGGCCGTTCCCTCTCCTCCTGTCCCTTGTTCCCTGGGAGCAGAGCCCGACCCCCCCCGGCTCCCCCCTCCTGTCAGGGGGTTGCAGAGCCAGAAGGTCCCCCCTGAGCCTCCTTTTCTCCAGGCTGAGCCCCCCCAGCTCCCTCAGCTGCTCCTGCTGCTCCAGCCCCTTCCCCAGCTCCGTTCCCTTCTCTGGACATGCTCCAAAGTCTTTCTTGTTGTGAAGGGGCCAAAACTGCCCCCAGGATTTGAGGTGGTGCCTCCACAGTGCCAGCACAGGGGCACAGTCACTGCCCTGGTCCTGTGGCCACACCATGGCCTGGTGTCCTTGCCCTTCTTGGCCACATGTGGCACTAAGCACGTGGATCGCTGTCTGTGGAACACTAAGCCAAAGTAAAGGAGGCTGAGATGTTCAAAGTAAAGCACTGTGCCTGCTCAGCCTTGGCTGTGTCACCCCACACCCAACCAAACCCTCCCTGCTCCCTCAAGACTTTCTGCTCCCCTGTTTGTATCATGTACCATTTTGTATCTGCTGGAAGGCAGGAGGGCTCTGCAGAGGGACCTGGACAAGCTGGAGAGTTGGGCTGATTCCAAGGGGATGAGGTTCAACCAGGCCAAGTGCCGGGTCCTGCACTTTGGTCACAACAAGCCCCAGCAGCCCCCCGGTGTTGGGTCAAAGGTTGGACTTGATGTCTTTTTCAACCTGGCTGATTCTATGATTCTATGATTCTATGTGTGTTAAGGTTCCCCCTGTCCACACTGAGGAGAACCTGGCCATGGCACTGTCCCCACTCACATCCCAAGGTTGCTGCCGGCAGCGAGGGGTGACCAGTCCTGGTGAACCCCCAGCCCCTCAGCCCAGCCCAGCTCCTGGCACCTGCCCTGCACAGCTGAGGAAGGACTTCTCTGAAGGTGCCTTGGGAGGTAATTACACCCTGGGAGGTAATTACACCCATTTGCAGAAGTACCAACACTGCAGAGCAGAGGTTGGAAAACACGTGTTTGGGAATTCTCCCATCTCTTCATTTGGCCCAATGCCTCACTAATGGCATCCAGCTAAACATCCTGGCTTGGAAAATGGGGAGGACCAGGAAACCAGGCAGTGTTGGCCTCTATTTTTTTCTTGTGATTGCATCATTTTTTCAGGACAACCACTTAAAGCTTGGTGCTCAAGGCAGGCTCTTTGGCCCATCCCACTGAGATGCTGAACACCCTGGCCCCAGTCTAACACTGAGGTTTTTCTGCTCTGAAGGGAAGTGACAAATACCAAAACACCCCATACTTGAAAGACCAATAAAGGATAATCCATAATTTAAAGAACCAAATATATGTCCCTATTTCCTCTGGCTTTGATCTGGAGTTTTAATTTATGGAGATAAAACTGAATTAGACGCCAGTTTTAAAAGCTTGGTCTCCAAATACTGGACTTACATTTTGAGAAGGGGTTTTAAAGCAGAACCCACAGACAGGGAAGGCACATTCCACCCTGCAGCACCACAAACCCTTTGGAGCATCACTGCTTTCATGGCTCCAGAAGGACATGGCTGCACAGGAGTGCTAAAGGCATATGTTCCACATATGTAAATATATATTCCTACATGAGGCTTAGATCTCCAATAGGAGGATTGGAGAAATAAACCCATCTTTTTGAATGGGATGGATGCAAGAGCAGGGCTGGGGTCTGTCTGATGGGCAGGACACGCTGGAGTGATGGTGGCAGTGGGGATGGGGACCAGCAGATGCCCTGGCTGGGGTCAGATCTCAGCCCTGGCACACAGTTCTGCAGGGTTCTCTGAAGGCAGGAATCCCCCTGCCACAAACCACCTACCAATTTTAATGTATTTTAAAATAAGACAGGGATGAGGTCTGTATTTGCAGCATGTTTTGCTTTGCCTTACATTTCCAATCCTCTTTTCCAAGCCTCTTTCTTACACTATTTTTTCTTCCCCTCCCCCAGGTTTTTTAATCTTCTCATTCAAGGCTGAATTCTTCTCTTTTCCTTTTCATGCCATTGAGGTGAACAGCCTCTATTTTAGATCTTGTTCATTAATGTATCGAGGCATCTTACTTTGTATTACTTCCATATCTTGATGTTATCTAAAGCTTTTTATATAGTAAGAGAGAAATTACAAGGTTCATAATTTCCCTCATACATGTAACAAAAATGATAAAGCATGAAATTGCAGAGCTGTGACTGATTTCTCTATAGAAGTTCAACAACTTCCAGCAGGCTACAGCAGAGATGGGGTTGGATTTGGGCTGTGCCTTTAGGTCTGTGCTGATATGAATCAGTGTGTGTACGTGTCTGGAATTAGAAACTTGTGCATGTCTTTTATATGTGTCAAATACGTGTCAGAGCAGGCCACGGAGATGCTCCAAGGGCTGGAGCCCCTCTGCTCTGGAGCCAGGCTGGGAGAGCTGGGGGGGTTCACCTGGAGCAGAGAAGGATCCAGGGAGACCTGAGAGCCCCTTCCAGGGCCTAAAGAGGCTCCAGGAGAGCTGGAGAGGGACTGGGGACAAGGGATGGAGGGACAGGACAAGAGGAAGGAGGAGAGGTTCACAGGGGATATTAGGGTGAAATCCTTCCCTGTGAGGGTGGTGAGGCCCTGGCACAGGTTGCCCAGAGAAGCTGTGGCTGCCCCATGATGTCATCCATCAACTTGCTTTAGTGACTCTCATAAGGGAACTTAAATCATGGAACGACAGTTTTTGATTTCCTTAATTTTAGAGCAAACGTGGAAATCAGGTGAGCTCGGGAAAGCTCCCTGGAAGTGTCCAAGGCCAGGTTGGACGGGACTTGGAGCAACCTGGGCTGGTGGAAGGTGTCCCTGACCATGGCAGGGGGTGGGACTGGGTGAGCTTTACAGTCCCTTCCAACCCAAACCATTCCATGATTCTGTTTCTATAAATACATCACACTTGGGTGAAAAGCAACATTAAAACACCAGATAAAACCCTTCTGAGAGGATGCAGCATGTCTGCAGCAGATTTGGAATTACAGAGCAATTTTGTAAAACATCAGGCAGCTCTTTAATAGGTCCTGTTTGGACAAGCAGATGGAAGAAAGGATTCAGTTTACCCACATCTGCAAAATCCAGCTTGGAGGAATAAACACTCAGCAAGAGATTTCTAATTCTTTGTGCACCTGCCTAGGGCAAAAGCACCATAGCACTGGCTTTACTCCTGGGCTTTTGAACACATCTTGCTTTTGACAGGGCTACAGACAGAGCAGCTGTAATTGTTGGCTGGACCTCCTTGGAGAGTATTTGAGCCCCACACTGTGCTCTTGGATTCATGGAAAGGAAGAAAGCTCAGCACCTCCCAGGACCTGATGAGATCAGGGCAAAGTCAGTCAAAGAACAGCAACTCAGTTATCAGACAGAGAAGGCAAACCCAGCCTCTCCATGTGTCACTAAGGACAACGGAGCTGCACTCCTTCTGAGGTCCTACTGAAGCCCAAGTGAAATTAAATCTTTCTATTTAATGATTCACCCAGTTTCTTCTACACTCCTGGTGCCAGACAACTACAAATGCTTCAGTGGTGTCAGGATCCCCATCCCAGATGTCCAGGACACCCTGGAGTCAGCACTGTGTCCATGGCAAGGTGACAGCAGCCCAATGCCCCTATTCCTGGACTTGCCAGCAGTGTGGACGAGGCCTTGCAGCTCACCAAAGGCAGCGTGGAGTTGAGAGAACCATTCCCACTGTGGGGTTTGTCCATGAAGTTGGATTCCTTTCCCTCAACTGGATTCCTCTCCCTCAGCTGGACTACAGAGAATACAACACCCCTATCACATTGCCCTGTGACTGGCAAGCCCTGCTCTCCCCACTCCCTTACATATCCAAATTTCTGAGGTTAACTTTTTCTGTCACTCATCCCTACAGCACAGTAGGCAATGGTGAGCCTTTAAAAGAATAAAATTTAAAAAATCAGTGTGAATTTAAAAGTATAAAGTCTTTGTGTCACGCTGCCCAGTGTTTCACTGACCATCTCATGCAGTGATGAAGGGAAATCACTGTTTAAAACCTGAGGCAGGTTCTTTGTGGTGTTCTCTTTCCATCACTGGGGTAAAGAAGCCATGGAGGGCTGGAATACCCATGGGAAGGCTGGAGAAGCCAGGGAAGCCCAGCACACACAACTTCAGTTCCACTGTGTCACAAATCCATCCTTATTTCAATAAATGTATGCATGGGCAAATATTTTGAGAAAGTTTCAAGCACGTACTCTAGCATGGTAATATCTTCCAAAAGCTGTGGATTTCACTAAATCACTTTTACTGCCCTAGTTTTGGAGGGAGTATAAATACTGCACGCACGGAATCCGGCGGCGTTCCAAGGGCACCACTGCACGTGGGGCTGTGTGGGGCTGCACGGCCCTGACTCGGGGCCTGCTGGCACTGCTGGACACTTGTCATCCATCAACTTGCTTTAGTGACTCTCATAAGGGAACTTAAATCATGGAATGACAGGTTTTTGATTTCCTTAATTTTAGAACAAACGTGGAAATCGGGTGAGCTCGGGAAGGCTCGTGGTGTGCGAGCGTGGCAAGGAGCTGGCAAACCAAACTCCCCTCATGGAAGTCTTGCATATAAACTGTAAGCCCATAAATTGCCTTTAAAAAGTTACTATTGAGAAATTCCAGTGTTGCTTTTTTATATTATTATTGCATTGCCTAAGAGCCTTAGCTATGAACTTGGATTCTGGCTCTCTAAAATACACGTCCCTGTCTCAGAGCTGTACATTACAGGCACTAAGACATTACAGACACTAAGACATTCATTGCCCAGCTGAATCCAGGCTAATGCATTGCATTTATTCCCTAAAAGCATTCAGAGGAGAAATGAAAGAGCAAACAAAATAAACCCTAATGTTATACAGGAATTAAATATACCCAGTCTTTAGTACTTGGTATTTTCCTCCTTTGCTATTCATAAACAGGCAGCCAGAGAGCCAGAAGTTTCTTTACTCGTAATGCTGAGTGAAGGCTGGATTGGTAACTCCGTGATCCCTCAGAAATTGCCCGTGTCTGTGATATCTGGGAGTCAGCACCTCCGCCTGTTCAGCTGTCACACCTCTTGTTCAGGTCTCTCCTATGATAATCTCCCCCTGCTCAGCTCCAGATAACACAATGCATTCTCTCTTCTACTTCCTGAGCTTATTTGCAGACGTAGCCAGCCATAAGAAGCTTTAAATGTGTATTACACTACAGGAAAAACCCCTGTGGCCCACCAAGTAGTGGGCTGGAAAACCAGTTTAGATTCGCAAAGAAGCTGGTATTAAAATCCTGGAGGACTTAGCATTCCACCTGCCATGGGTTTTAAGCCCTGTGAATAAAAAAGGAGCCCTGGTAATTTGGCTAAAAAATGAAATTCCATCATTTCTGCAGAATAAACAAAAACAAACCCAATGCATTAGCTATGCAATACTTCTCAGCATCACAGTTTGAATGCATCATTAAAGACAGATTTTACCCATGAAAAGCGTTTTTAAAAAGTAATAAATACACAAAACTTTACATATACTTTTCATTTCATTCCTACATCCTCTCTGTGGGAGGTGGACTCAGATTAAGTTGGTATAGCCAATTCCTCCAGCTCCAGGAAGCTGGAGCCCTATTTCTTACAGCTCACTTATTGTATATTGTGCTCTAAGCTAGATCCTACCTGCAAGTGTAAAATTTGGGAGTATAAATCTATGATGTTCACAGATATTAGAAATGAAAATAAGTAAAGAGCAGCTAGAATGGAATCTCCCTGTCAGTACAGAAAGTTCACATTCCCATTTCCAGGTCCTAAGACAAACACCAAGGCCAATTCTCTGATTTTTCTCTCCTGAAAAACTGGTTTATTACAAAATTCAGGTGGAATCCTCTATGCTCAGATCTAAGATGGCTTTATTAGTTACATGGGGAGCTGTTTCTGAAGGAGCACAAAGAAAGTGAATGTGCAAATTACTATGGAGAACATCCTTGCTGGCTCAGTCTTGACAAAGCAGTGTTGCCTTGTCCCTATTCCAGTTGAGGAACCATCACCATTGATTTAAGGAAGGACCAAATTGCAGCTCAGTGCCCCAGCTGCTGGGAGGGTGATGCTCTAAAGAAGGCAAAACAACCCTCACATCCAAATTAAACCTTAAGGAGGGGGAAAAGAAAGGTATCTGCAAATATCAGAATCCTGAAGGATGTTAAACCAGGAGACAACAGCCACAGGCAACAAGCCAAGTCTCCTTCCATCCTCCTCCAGTGACAAAACCAGAGTACCTAAGGCTTCTTAGTGCTTTTGATTATATTTCAAAAATACCATAAAATAATGGGATTGAGTCTCCTCCCTGGCATAGTGGATTTTAATGATAAGTGATTGCCCCTGAAATGCTGGCATCACACTGGAGTAAATGAGAGGTGTGAGAAGCACAACTGGGCACTGCATCCAACAAATACTGCTCCAGTAATGCCCCCAGCTGATACATGGCAGACACTGCCCAGGTCACTGCGACAGTCTCAGCCTTGAACAGACAGGGGATGACAGAGGACAGCTGTAAAATATCCTCCCCACTCCATGGCCATGGACTGCCCCGGCGATGGATCGGCCCTGGCAGGTGCTGTCAGTGAAGCCCCGTAGCCAAGTGCCCGAATTCTCAGAACACACAACTCCAGCAGAGGATACTGCAAGGTTACCAGTAAAAGACGAGTTCTGAGGGGAATATTCAGGAGCAGTTCCTTGGTTGGGAGCTGCTTCCCGCTGCGGAATGTCACTCACACAGAAAGTCACGATGCCTTGATAGGCTTCACAATCCCCATCAGTTCTTCAGCTGCTTGGCTAATCAGATATTATTACCTCCTTTGTGTTTTCTTCCCCAGCCCTCTTTCTCTCTTTCTCTGGCAAGGTTGCTGTAAAAGCACTCGGTAATGATTCCTATCTAAATATTTCACTTGCGATACCAAGGTCTGCATTTTGCATACTGTGGAACTTCTGTTGCTTTGTCTTTTGACAAAAAAGGTCCCCGGGCTTCTAGGAATAAATACTGATAATTGTACCCAGCCTCAACAGAGCCTGTTGTACATTAAACCACACAAAATTGGATTCAAAGGCAGTAATTGTTGAGGACGTGACTTCACCACACCCAAACCTTCAAGGTTTGTGTGAAGGTGGAGGTTTGGGAACCTCCATTTCAGGCTTGAGGCTACACCAGATCTTTCTGTGCCACACAGACACCCTGGCAGGACATGTGGAACCAGAGCCTGGTGCTGTGACTCCCAGTCCTGCAGGGTCACCTCCTCACTGAGAATCCTCCCTCCCTACACTCAGAGTGAAAGGAACATTTCACTTCACTTTATAAACATGCTTGGCATGGGCCTGAACCTTCTGTAGACATTGGCCAGCATATGGTCATTAAATTCCTTGGGGGAAGATGTAGGTCAGTGCTAAAACCTCTACAAAATCTCACTTTTTGACTTTTGCTTTCCTTGTGTGCAGAACATTGAGATTTCAATTTGCCTAAATTAGAGGAGATTAAACTTCAGAATTCCAAAACCAGGCAAATTGTTATGATTAATTTTTTTTCTCACAGTTGCTTAACAAGACAGACCTGGTGACTTTAAAGGCTTCTGCAAAGGAGAGATTCCCAGGGCTTTGACCTTCCTCTCCCATATCCAAAGAGCACCAAACAACTGCCCCTTGTTGAGCAGATGTTCAACCCTGCGGAGCAGTTCAAACAGTCCCTGGAGCAGGGGCCTGACTAATCACTGCAGCTCCCTGTGCTGTGTTTGGGCACACAGGCCATCAGCTGCAGCCCTGCTCCTTCACCCAGCCCCGTTCCTTCCACCCAGCCCCTCTCCAGGCCACCGAGACCCGAACAAAGGCGGCCTTTTCTCAGCAGGATGTGTGAGCTCGGGCACTCTGCCACGGCTTCCCAGCTTCTGCAGGTAACTGGGTGCAGTGGAGACAAGCCTAATGTGGTTTCATATGGAAATGAGTGGTAAATTATTAATATTAATAACATCTATAAACAACTGGTGACAACTTCAAGTGGCTTATTGTGTAGTACGTACAAGGCATCTGTTCATTATCATTTACAAGACACTCTTGATACACACAACAATTTACCCGAGGAGCTGTGCAGACACGTCCCACTCTGAGTTTCCCTGTCAAAGCCCAGGGTGCTGACAGCATTCCAGAGTCTGTGCTGGGAGAGCACTGTGCTCATACTGGAGTGTGAGCCCCGGGGAGGGTGTCCCTCACCCGCACGCGGCGCCGGCGGGGACGAGCTGCTCCCAGCAGCTCATTTACCTTCAGATCTCGCTGTTCTATAAGGTCACAGCGATTGCATCAGTGGAAATTTGTCTAATTCAGAGGGCCTGATTCTCGCTGGCAGCCAGACGCCTGGAAGCCATTACATGTCTGTGTGATGGTTTAAGGCCCAAAGGAAACTTCCTCCAGCCCAGCAAGTAACCCACGGGAAAAGGTTGTGAGAGGGGAGAGGCAAACAGGAGTGTGAGTGCAGGATTCTGCAAAGCACCACTATAAGTTTATTATGTCAAAGACAGAGTAAGCCGTGATGTTACAATTTTTCTGTCAAGGACAGTGATAAAAAACTCTCCTCACTCCAAGCTCTGGGATTTACGGCATAGGTTTCCAACCTCCAGAGGCTAATTATTTCCAGTCATCCTGCAGTGCACCCTGGGCAATGCTTTATGAAGTTAGCTTCATGTGGCTGAACACCCCTTACTTCACTGGCCTCTTGCTGTCATGATGCAAAGACGGACTAGTACTTCATGTAGCAATTTTTAAATAGAAGTGGATGATTTTTCAAGTAATTATTAGCAGAAACGTCAAACAGAAAGGCAGAGGCTGGCTATCCTACTGAGAGGAACCACTGAGGCAGAAAATATGTGCCAGAGCATAGAGTGGGAGCTGCACTGAGCTTGCTGTCAGACAATGTGCTTTATCAAACTGGGAACACAACACCAGGCTGCTCATAATGCCTCCTTTAATGAGGCGGCCCGGCCGCCATGCTCGGCTGTATTCAAATAAACACAGTGGCTTTTCAGCAACTGATTTTAATCTCATTTCCTGATCTGAGAAGGGCCCAGGAAACCCGACACTCTCAAAAAAATTGTTTTTTAATTGTTGTTGGCAACCTCATCTGCTACCTTCAAAGGACAAGTTAATGGTATCTAAACAGGGAACAGTGACACCACAGCGAGCGAGGGAGCTGCTCCTCTCTCTCTCTCACAAAGACCAATTCTCAAATTACCAGCTGTTTGCTTCGTCTTTTGGAAAAGGAAAAAAAAAATCTCAAGACCTTCCTTGAAGGCAGAGGGGGGAATGACAAGGCTCAGCCTGCAGACCAGCGCTGTGTCAGGAACAGCTTTGAAGTGGAGCATTGCAAAGGCCATCCGGAGCGTAGAGCCACCCTCCCGCCATCCGAACAGGCACTCCCAGGAGCTATGAGCAATTCCACACTGGACATGACTTCACTGGATTGCACACAGTGGAGAAGAATGATCTTCTGAGGTTAAAACACCAGCGTTCAGCTGGGGATTTCTGCTGTTATTGAATCTGTCCAGGCCTCAACCCCCCCGTGTACAAATGGAGAAACCAGCTCATTCCTTCTGCTGCCCCATTTTCTCTGGTAACTTTACAAGCGTTTTTGGACATGGATTAATCCTTTTTCTGTGTTTAGTAATGACACCTGAAGACTATCTGTACATAAATGACCAATAATGGCAGCGCTCTTATCAGGTGGCCACCAAACCTTGGTCACATCTCACATTTCTGGAGTTAGTTTCTGAGCCTTGTAGAAAATCTGAACTAGAAACTGCTCCAGCCTTTGGGAAATTAGTACATAGAATCACAGAATCATAGAATAGTTTGGGTTGGAATGGACCTTAGAGATCATAGGTCAAACCATGTGACAAATCCTTCCCTGTGAGGGTGGGGAGGCCCTGGCACCCAGGTTGCCCAGAGAAGCTGTGGCTGCCCCTGGATCCCTGGAAGTGTCCAAGGCCAGGTTGGACGGGGCTTGGAGCAACCTGGGCTAGTGGAAGGTGTCCCTGCCCAGGGCAGAGGGTGGAACTGGATAGGTTTTAAGGTCTCTTCCAATCCAAACCATTTTATGATTCTAAAACCTAGTAAATTCAGCAGTGAAGATACAGTAATTGTTTTTTCTATAAAAGACTGCTGAAATAGGAGAAAAAGCCCAATCCCACATGTAGTTGCAATAAAGCTCATTGTGCACATCTCCAAAGGTAAAGCCACACGTGCCCCAGCAATCCAGCTGTGCTACATCTGGCCTTTCAGAGCAAGCCTGCAGTTCAGTCAGGTCACACTGGGGGTTCAAACTACCTGTGTATCTGCAGAAATAAATATCTGAGCTACAAGGAACTGCTCAGCTCATTAACAGTCTGCTCTTTGAAGCTCCATCCAATTTTAGCAACTGAAATGCTGGAGGTGGCTCAGGCTGGCAAACAGCAAGTCCAGCCAGGCCTGTAGGGACTGTCCAGCTCATGACAAGTCGAAAGGAAGTTCACTGCCATTTAGGGTCGTTGAGCAAGTGTGGATGTATGGCAGTACTTAGCTTATGGTCAAGTGTTGTATTTCACAGAATCACAGAATATTCTGAGTTGGAAGGGACCCACAAGGACCGAGCCCAACTATCAGCCCTTCACAGGACATCCCAACAATCCCACCATGTGCCTGAGAGTGTTGTCCAAACACTCCTTAAGCTCTGTAAGCCTTGGGGCTGACACTTGGTGATGGCCATCTCTCTCATTTATCAAGGTCTCTCTAACTTTGAGGGATTTAAAGTGTCAGGAAAAGCTGTGGGGACACACTGATTTTTCTAAAAAGCAGCTGATTCCCATTCACCAGAAGTTTGGTCCCACTTGACCTGAGCTAGATCGAAGTCACTCAGACTGAAACACAGATGTCTGTAAAGGCAACATTGTCTTAATGACTTGCTTTCAATTTAGTCCTAAATCAAGCTTTAAGAGGCTTCTGTTGTTGATTTTCTCAGTATCTAATTTTTAAAACAGAATTTTGCAAGGGATTGTCCATCTGCAGGAAGAACATCCAGGTACCTCCCTAGTTCCTGAGTGGAGATGCTTCAGAGGAAAAGCAGATGCCAGCCCAACTGTTCCTGAGCATTTGGTTTATGACCAGTTACAAGTTTGGCCTTCCAAAATTATCTCAGCATGGGTTGTGCTGGGCTAGCAAAGCTCTCCTGGGAAGGAGACAGACATTTTGGAAAACGACTTGACCAACCTGGAGAAGATTTTGGAAAACCACACCTGCTGTCTCTCTTGTCTGGAGCTGGAACCAGGCATAGCACATGTGCAGGGAGAGGTGAAACCTGGCCTGGCTGTTCAGCTGAGATGTTCCCTCAAGGCAAAATGTCAAGAGAAACACTGTGAAAACATGTGACTTCAGGTAGGAGTTGCCAACTTGAGGCATGTAGGATCATGTGGGACAGGTTCCTTGGAGCCAGCATCTCCTGCCCCCCTCGGGCTTCCTGCTGCTGTGCCTGCCCTCTGCTTTGGGAAAGAAAACCCCCCTGAGGCATGGCCTGAAGAGCAGCAAGAATCAGGCAAAGCAGTCAAGCAAAGAGCTACTGGTAACTTATGATCAGGCATCAATTTTTCAAGAGCCCATAAACAATTCAAACATCCAACATTTCACAGAAACCAGTGGAACCAGGTACTTGTGTTAGTCCCAGCACATTGCTGCAGAAGGCACTGCACATCAGCATGGCACTGTTTGCTGGGGAGGTGGACACAGATCAACACAGACCCCAAGTTTCACACTGGGGGTAGACACGAGTTTTCCAGGGGAAAACACAAAAAAGCCAAAAAAAGCAAGTTTTGTCCAACTGTGGTGGTTCATTAGGAAAAAAGATTGGGAACTGGACAAAGCTCCAGCCCTTCACATTATTACATCTCTGACATAAAAATGACAGCAGATGAGCTCAGTGCCAGCAAACCCGTTCCCAAAGCAGCAGAGGGTTCCTGGCATCTGTAACCTCCATCCTTTTGAAGTCTGTCATTTCTCAGAGCCTCTTTTTCTGCACTTCCAGCTGTTTATATGACACAAACCACTTTCTGGATGCAAGCCCCAGACCTCTCACATCTCACGTATGGAAGAATTAACCTGAGGAGGAAACTGTCAGACAAGGCTGACTCGAGTTCCACCCTCACTTCAGCAACGCACAGGAGGAGCCAACACCTTTCTGCAGAGTGGCAAATTAGTGTCTTACAAGTGGAATGATCTGAAGGAATCTGCATCCAAGACCTTTGCCACAGAGCAGGACTCTATTGTGTTTGCATGTCAATAAAGGCACCCCAGGCAGCTCTGGGAGCACCAAGGGCCACTGGCCGAGCCGTGGGCAGGTTGCAAACAGCTCCCAGTGCTGAGGCACCTGGACATGGGAGACTGTGTGGGTAAAATCAACATTGCAGAGACCTCTCCTCATCCCACTGCTCCCTCTGCCCAAAGCCTCAACCACGCACTCATCCCCCACCATCCTACAACACAGACCTCCTTGGAAGCCACTGCCACCTCCCACTTGTGAACCCCTCCCAGCCCATCCCAATCTGTGCTGTGTCCTGTGACTCCAGATCATATGGAGATTTGGGTATGTTCCTTCCAACACAAGAACAGTCCTACTGCAGCAAACCAAAAGTCTCCAGGAAAGTCCAGAATTGGGTTCCCAGGGAATGGCACAAAAACAAGCATGTGGGGACACTTGTCTGAACCTGCTCTCTGCTTTCTGCCACTGATGGCTCTGAGATTTCTTCAGCCAAGGATGTCAGCTTTGTACTTAAAGTTTTCCATACATCTTTCTTCCAGGAAAACTGTCCCCTCACCATCAGGAAGACTCCCCACATTCAGTTCAACTTTATTCTGTAATATTTTTTTCCTACAAAACTCTATTTTTACAGTATTTATGGCTGCGTAACTACAAGTGAAGTAAAACAAAGAGAATGGAATTGGGAAGTTAAGTTGTATTGTCTGATAAAGTCAAGAAAATATTTGGAGAGGCAAAAGCAGAAAACTGAGGCTTTGATGGCCAATGCTGTTTACAGAGTTGGCCAATGCAAGGGGAGATGAGTGAAGAGGCACCTACATGTCTGTAGGAGATGCTTTTGCTCTCTGAATGAGCTCTTCCTGCCTGCAGCAGGTAACAGCTGTTGCTCGACTCACTCCTTCCCAGTATATTTTGGTAAGAGTACATAATCCTCAGAAAATCTTGTGATGAGGGTCATGTTATGCTGTTATATATTTTACAGAAGAACATGCCAAGGCAAAGAGAAGTGAATGGATCAAGAAGGGATGCCTGGCTTCCTTGGTACGGCTATTTGGCAAGCACAGACAGGATTGCTGAGTGGTCAGCAGATCCCCAAGGGCTCAGGGACTTCCAGTGCTCCTCACAGCTCACAGGACGGCTCCTCTCCAACACACAGCACCTACAACTATTTATGCCCAGAGCTGTGACTCTGTGACAAAGCCTCCTCAAGCCCACCCAACACGTGGTGCACTTGGCCATGGCACAGACATGGCTGGAACACTCCAAGGAAACTGGAACAGGCACAGAAAGCCACAGGAGGATGCCCTGGGCTCCAGCACGTAGAGAATCATCAATCTCAGGATGAGAGGAAGGACTTCATGTTTGGATGACATCAAACATCCTTGTCAGGATCATGATGTTCGTTCCTTTGCTGCTGACCTGGAAAGCGAAATATGCCCTTGACATACGACCCAAGCAAATGTGAAGGCAATTTTACTGACAGCATGAATAAAATAAACTCTCCCTGACAGGCCCACAGAAAGGGGTAAGAGATGAAGTGGTTTGTGCTATCCTCCGTTAGCTAAAGCCCTTTGGACTTTGCTTCCACCTCACTGCAGAAGGCTGCTGATGCAAAGGGTGATATTTGCCTGCAATCTTTCCCTGGGAAGTAATTAGTTTCCATTTAGAGGGATGACAAATTGATCAGGCAGGAATCTCACTGAGCTCTGAATTGAAGTTAAACTGCGATAGCTCCAGCTCTGGCAAGTTGGGTTTGTCAGTCTGTCAATGCATTTTACAGTTTCAAAATTCAATCACCCAACAGCAGGAAAGACATTGGCTTAAAAAAAAAAAAAATGAAAGAAAGAAAAAAAAAAAAGAAGCAGCAGCACAGAAGAGGGGGGAGAACCAGCAAAGCCTACACTTCCTCCTGCAAGTTCATTATCACCTCTCCAAAGCATGACGGTGGTGTGAAATGGGTTAGACGCATGGATGCCTCTGTTAACGGCCAAGGAAAAAAAAGTCGCACATCATTAGGAATGGAATAAACGATACCGAGGCACAGAGCAGAAATGATTTGATTAGCAATTTCCAGTTTTGAAAAGACCTGGAAGAGAACCAAATGACTATACAGAAGGTGTGATGGAGTTCTTAATTGCTGTAACTGCACAGGGAGACTCGATGATTTGTGACATATAATACAGCACAGTACGCTAACGCTAATAACTGTTAATTAACTGCAGCAATGATATACTCTCAAAATGCACATACAAGTTACCATAATTTCTAGATTAAAAGCTGCAACGTTCGGAGCCAAAGGCGGAGGGAAGGCAGCACAGAGGGAGTGGGGGAAGAGAAGAAGGTGAAAAAGGAGATAGAAAATCTTTCCTTTTTTTTTAAAACCCCCTTTTGAGCACTCCTGACATCTCACCCGGAGCAAAGCGGGCAGAAAGCACTAGGAAAAAAAATTAAACACTCCTGCCGAAATGCGAAACGGTTCCTGCACGAGGCTCTCCCTCCAGAGCAGCAGTTATTAATTCTGAAAGGCTGTTGTTGCACCAGGCCATCTGGCTGTGCCGTAAAGAGTTCAGGAGCTGCTGCTGAGCTCAGATTCCTGTTGGATCCCACTCGCCCCAGCGACATCATTCACTCGCAAATGTTATCTCTCTGCTTTTGCCCCCTCGCTGCTGCTTGCGAGTAGATTTATTTATTTGCAGGCACTTTGCTGCACTGCCCAGTGCAAACCTGGCTCTGCCAGGAGCCTCCGGGGAGCCGGGAGACAACAGCCTCGCCCAGCGGATGCTCCGGAGCCGGTTTCGCTCTGCTTCCGAACTGCAGCGCCGTGTGTGAGGCTGGAAGGTGGCACCGAGGAAAAGCTGCAGGATTGACAGCCCGGGAGACTGAAGGCTTCTATTTATCCCCCAGCAGGCAGAGCACACACACGCTCCCACACGCTGTCCTTGGCGGAGCCGGGAATCAGATGACGCTGATTAGCTGTCCAGAATTGCTAAAACATTTTCTCTTTCGGATCAATAGTAATAAAGAGGAGGGTAGGGCAGGTATCAGGCTGCATGGTGGAAGGCTGATTCCCATCTTCCTGCAGAGCTGCAGCCAGCCCCGGCAGAAAAACCTCTTGGCTTCCTTCCCCTCCGAGGTTCTTTTGGTGCAAGCGACCTGCAGCCAGGCTATTTAAATGTCACAGCCAGGCTGGTCTTGCACCAACCCTCACCCATCAATTACCCCGAGGATGAGGATGGAGAGCTAACAGGCTCTGTTCTTCCCTTGGTGTGCCCATCCTTACACACTCCTCCTGGATGGCCTCCCAAGGGCAGTTAAGTGAAGTGGTCTGTGTTCTGGACGGCAAAAATTTGAGCCCAAATCTAATCCCTGCAGCAAACAGTGGGAAAGCTGGCAATAAAACCTACCCAAACCATCCTTAACATCTTCACCCGACCTGAATTATTCTGTGATTCCACGATTCCGTGACTCCATAGCACTGGTGTTCACCAGGGCACACCGGGATGCAGCTGATGGCAAAGATAAGGATTCAAGCACAGAGCAACGAGGGAAAAAAAGGACTAACAGACTCGCTCAGCCTCTCTATCCCCCGCGTTCGCACCAGCACAGCGTGTTGAGAGCATGTGTGAAGTCTATCTATCATTTTAACATTGAAGTGCCTGGAAAAATATTAAGGGTAAACTTTGCTGTCATTCCAACATATGGCGAGGCACTGAAATATAGACATATCCTGAGGAAACTGGAGAATTTGAATGAAAACCTCCTTTAACTGAAGAGCACGTTGGTTCTGTGTTTTCCATTTTTTTGTCCACCTCCTCCTCCCACAATTTTTTTTTCTACTCCAGTTTCTTTCAAGCTAATAAATCAATTCTCCTTCATAGAATCCCAGAATGGTTTGGTTGGAAGGGACCTTAAAGCTCATCTTGTTCCACCCCCTCTCCTGGGCAGGGACACCTTCCACTGTCCAGGTTGCTCCAAGCCCTGTCCAACCTGGCCTTGGACACTTCCAGGGATGGGGCAGCCACAGCTTCTCTGGGCAACCTGTGCCAGGGCCTCACCATCCTCTGGTGAGAGAGTTTCTTCTTAACATCTAATCTAATCTCTCCTCTTTTAGCTTACAACAGTTCCCCCTTATCCTATCACTGTTTGCCCATGTAAAATGTCACTCTCCCTCTTTTTTATGGGCCCCCTAAAAGTACTGGAAGCCCCCTTCAACACCCTGAGGAGCATGATGAGCATACATAGAGTGGAAAAGAAACATAAGGTTATATTTATGTTCTAATAAAAGAAATAGCTTATAGCTACCAAAAAAAAAGAGAGAATTTCCAATTTTTACACTGTGCATGAAAGACAGACTTGACCTACCCGACTGTACAGCCCTGCTCCTTCCCTGGCTGTGTGGCCAGCACAGACCTGTCCTTTACACTCCTCCAGCACTCTGCCCAAATGGAAATGGCTCACAGGATGGCATTTGGATCATTTTCTTCAGTAGCAGAATGACACTGCTGGGACAATCCTTTCCCTTTCCTCACCTCTGTTTCTTCAAAGGCTCCTAAGCTGTCACATCACTCCCAATTTTGCTCCCACGACCGCAGCCTCTAAATAATATTGCATTTTCTTTACCACCTAACAGAGAACTTTCAAACCGATTTAAATGTGAGAGGAACGCTGTGAACACCGGTCCATACCCACGACAGACATTTAATAACCCCCCTGGGAAAGGAGAGCTTCTGAAACTGCTAAAATGCATCCTGTGGGGATGTCAGCCTGGAATGAAAGATTCTTAAAGACTTTTTGTGTGACAGCATCACACCCTGTGAGAGTCCCAGGTGCCATTAGGGGGGAGGAGGGGACTGCAGCACACTTGAAGAATTCAAGAATAATCAGCCTCAGGTATTAATGTTTTGCTTGAAGATGTAAAAGATAAGACACTGAAACGGTGTGATTGCCAGAAAAGGGGGTGTTAATAAGACATAAAGCTGCCTGTTCAGCTCTACACCCTCCTTCTGCAAGGGTACTGGTGCCCATGAGGTCCCAAGTATTATATAGGATTAACAAGGGACCACAGTCAGGTGGGGGCAAGGGGACTGCCAAAAGGTTGGATCAGCTTCTTGGATAAACTGGAAACAACTCCCTGTGTCATTTCCATCCTTCAGCCTTCCAGCAACCTCTCTCAAGCCCTGCCAGCTTGTCCCACACAGATCTCTGCCCAAACCATACGTAACACCACTGATTCTACTGCAAAAAGCATTTTTCATATCTGAAGGGAAATTAGGGGTAAAAGAGGGTCTCCTTTCAAGTCTTTCCCATTCTAAACCCAGACTTTGTCTCAGCACTACAAAACAAAGCCTTTGTATAGGACAGCTTGGCACCCACCCTCATGCAAGGGGGGATTACACTTTCCAAGTTGCATTTTTTGCCCTTGAAATGTTTCCCTCATAATTAGAAGCAATTTTTTTTTCTGTCACAAGATGAAATTCCTTTGTGCAAAAAAACCAAGCCAAAGCCTATATAGTACTTACTTCTCTCTTTAAAGCCTTTAGCTTTCCTGGAGATTAACTGCCTGATAAACCCTCCCAAAGCTGGGGTTAAGGGCAGGACTGCCCTGTCAGCCCCAGCTGGGCTCTTCTCACAACTGGACTGTGACAAAACCCTTGGGAGGCCCTGGCTCCCAAGTCCAGGGCTTTCCTGGTTACTCCCAGCACTGGAAAATTCCTTCTCCTGTGCTGGCTCCAGAGAGATCTTCCAGCCCACACCCTTTTAACAATAATCTTTGTGATTTTTTTTCTTTATTCTTTATTTCTTCACCTATGACTTTCCTGAATATTTATCCCCCACTTACTGGAAATACCTACCTCTACTTGTTTTTCCCCTTTGTGTGACTGGAGTTCAGGGTGATTTGGAGGTAGCTGGAGAACAAGGAAGCATTTTGCTCCAGATGCCTGGCCAGGAGCACTGGGACACTGGTGTCCCTGACACCCAGCACAGCCTTCAGAGTATTTAAAGGATAAGGTGTGCACCCATAGGAGCCACAGGGCCAATCTGAGAGCTGGGACCAGAGGGGCTGGCACAGGAACAAAGCCTCTGGGGCACAGAGCAAGTCACTGGGGACAACACCTGCCCCTTGGGTGCTGCGATGGAGCCTCTCCCCTGGGTGCCCCATGAAATCCCATCAGCCCCAAAAAGCAGCTCCACAGGCACTTGGCTGTTCATTTATCCTTCATATCTCATGTTCCTGATCCTGCCATCCTAGACCATCTCCTAGGATAAAGTGGTTGGCTCCCAAGCTCCTGCCAACCCGGCATTCCTCTGGCTCCTCAGTTTCCTTCTGGCCCTGCCTCCAATGCAGAGTCTACTCTCATCCTAACTCCCTCACTCTTGGTTGTGCCACACCTGGACTCTGCCCAGGGACTGATTCCATCCCTGATTTCTCAGCTGACCTGCCAACATTTGCGCCAAGTGAAAATCCCGCCGGGGCGCAGAAGTGCAGCCTGTTCTGGCTGCACGAAATACAGTTCTCCCTCACTCCCTACAATCACAGAGGTATTTGCTGCCCCAGATGGAAACAAATATTTTTTATGAAGATCTGTTTTAACCAAAAGCACACATAAAACAAAAGCGAGAGAAATATTTGAGGTTTGCGGTGGTTGGAATCTCCACGCCGAAAATTAATGCTTTGACATGGATTTTGCGCTTAATCTTTTGTGGCAACTTTTTTACATTTGTAAGAGTTATGGATTTTAAAAGTCACAGCTAAGATTGCTTAATGAGCATTCACCACCCTGGAAGTGGAAGCAAGGCTGATGTGGTTTAGTCAGCTGTTAGCTTTATTGCCTCTCTTCTGTACTAAAAGTGACAAGTTGAACACATTATAGAGAGCTCAGATGTGTTATGTAGATGAAGCCTGCAGCAATATCTGCCTGCTCTCTATTATTTATGATGTCTATATAATACAATGGACTGAGATTTAAGCCATTGTGATGCAGTTTGTTTTCCAGGGTTCTAAAGTACAGCACATTTTACAGAGAATTGCATCTCTGTTACATATTAATCAAATCCATCTTACATGCGGCTCTTACACTGTAAACTAAAGGGAAAGAAAGATTAAAGCGCTTGGCTTTTCCTCAGCTGTCAAGGACTGGCAATAAAATAATAATAAGGGCTTCTAAATAATGTGTGTGTGACAGGCCTTTGCTCGGCTGTGCAGTCCTTTATGGAGGTTAACTACAAAATAAGTTCCAGTGAGTGATTGAGAACAGGCCAGTGTGTAATACTGTAATGCCAAGCCCTGCATAATTCTTTGCAAAGTTCATTTGCAGAAATCCTCCCAACCTGACAAGCCAAAGTTGTTGCGGGTCCAGGCGCTCGGCAGGGGTGTGAAGTTTAACTCCTGCTGCCCCCGCTCCAAACCCTCACCCTCCTCCTGAACTGCTTCAGCTGCAGCCCATTAAAGCAGAAAGCTCCACTCCAGCAACACCAGTCAGTCTTCCCGGTTTCTTAAAAAATATTATTATGAGGGAAGTCATGGGAAAGTTATTTTATTATAAAATATATAAAACTCTGTAGAGGTCTGTGGTTTTGGATTTTTCTTTTCCATCATTAGCCAGAGTTTTGAAGATCAAGAGGTGGAATTTTTAAGAAAAGCCTAAATCACAACAAGTTTTTAAGACAGTATGAACTGTGGAATTTATTGGAGGGCAATTTTTGCCTTTCCTCCCTTGGCTTTTGCTGTCAGGCAGCCTTTCCAAAGTTCTTGTGTCTGCTCTGCCCTGTTACCCCCTCAGCAACCACAGTTCACAGGTGGTCTGTCCACTCCACACCAGGTCACTCACACTGTGGTAGAGGGACAGAGGGGACTACAGGGAACAGGCAGCCAAAAGGAAGAACTTCCCTGGGCAGTGACCCAGCTCTGAACAGGCTGCCAAGGGAGGGGTGGAATCTCCTCCCTGGGGATATTTCAGACCCCTCTGGACACAATCCTGTGCCATGTGCTCTGGGCTGGCCCTGCCTGAGCAGGGAGGTGGCACCAGTGACCCACTGTGGTCCCTTCCAACCTGGGATTATGTGAGAACATCACAAGTCACAGCAATGCCCAGCTGGTGACAAGGCTCAGGATTAAGGGTCCGGTATTTAGTGCGGGCTCTCTCACTGACTTCCCAGTGTCACCCCATGCCCAAAGGGTGATCCAATCAGGCTTACAGAGCCCCACAACCCCCATATGAAAAATCACCAGGTGAAAGCTGAGCTTTTAAGCTCTGCTCTGCTGTGGACAGGAGAAATACAGCAGAGGGCGGGATGAGGGATGTGTGTGTGAGGGTCCAGCAGCACTTTGCATCACACACAGCCAAGCCAACCAGCACACCACCCCTGCAAGCCAGGATGATGCCTAAAACCACTCTGCACAGGGACCCCCAGGGCAGGGAGGGCAGGACACAGCACCCAGACAGGGCAGCACCAGCCCTCTGGCAGCAGCACCCTCAGAGATGTTGCCAGAAAATTCATCCCTGGATCCAGAGCAAAGTTCTAACAACATTTAAGGCAGGGAGCTCCTGCTGGAGTCAGCACAAAGATGGAGCTGCTGGAAAAGACGTGAATTCAGATCCGGGTCTGTGTCCTGGAGAAAGCAGAAAGGAGCTCGGGCGTGGGATCTGGCTCACCTGGAAACCACGCAGCACCTCCGAGGGCTGGTAATTTTAGGCTCAACCAACACCAGCAAAGGAGTTTAGGAAATCAAAGGAAGGGCTTCAGGGCACCATCTGGTTGCTGCAAGGAGCCAGGGAGAATTCCCGTCCCCCTCACACACTCGACAGGGCCCCTGCCAGCTCCTGCCACCCCCATCTCACAGCAACAGCATTTGTTTACTGCTGAGCCAATCCACCAGGGCAAACTCAATGTTTGCTCTCAAAGATCCATCTTAAAATGCTATTATACACGTCCCTTGGGTCAGAGTGGCATTTTAAGTCTATTGCCATGGAAAGAAGATGTTTCCTAGTATTTTCTGTATTTTCTTTAGTGTGTTGGGTCTCCTTTCTCACAGCCCTCCTGAAACACTGGGCATTGATTTCCCAGCCCGTTTTTCTCTGTGATATTCACACTGTGACTCCTGGGACTCCTCAGGAATGTACGTACAGGTGTTGCCACCACCTGAGCACTTCACTGTGTGAGTGCTTGATTTTTGATTTTATTTTTTTTTAAACTTGAAAAAATATAATTTTAAGCCTCAACTCAAATCTAACCCACTTCTTTCATAACATCCCCATGGTTTGGGTTCATTCCTACTCATGTCGAGTCCAATTTACTTCTGATTGACACTATTGCACACAGGAGAGAAGAAATAAGCCTCATGAGGATGTCCTGCATAGCACAGGTTACATCTGGATAACAGTAAATAACCATCAATGTCCTGTGTTCTCAGGTGTTTTGTCTTCCAGGTAACCAAACCTTTGCACAGTGAGTGCATCTTTATCTCCATTCCTGCCACGAGCATGTCTCAAGTGACTGTAACTTGGTGTATGGTTGTCTTGAGGACTTCTTTAATTTTGCACTTTCTGTGAATCCCCCAGACGCCCCAGGCCAAGCTGGGCTCTGAGCTTTCATTTAAATACAGAAAAAGGAAATTCTGCTCCTTGGGTGGTCAAGCTTTTCCTTGGAATCACTTGTGACTCAATCCCCTCAGAACAAAATGGAGAGCCCAACTTTTTGCACTGCGAAGAAACTCATTATTTTAGGGAATCTTCTCATCTCTTCAGGGCTGTTGACATGAAACTTTGCCATGAAGCCACCAAACAGCCTCTCACTGGCCACTGGCCACACCTACAAGGCCAGGCACATCCCCCAGGCACGAGAAGCCACTCTGAAGCCAAGAAGAACCGTCTTGGCATTTAATTTTCCCCAGTGAATGGGGAAAAATAGATTTTGGAAATAGATCAAAACTCCACTGAGGGGGAAAAAAAATGACCCTGCAGCTTTGAAAGGTTGGTCAGCCCTAACATGGAAAGTTCCTGAAGCGAAGCTCGGAGTTGGAGAGATTCCTTCCCAGTCCAAACTGGGAACTGGGGGACAGCCATTTCCACTCCTGTGTAAGCAACACTTAAAAGGATGAATAAGAGCTGCCCAGACAGAGAAGCAGGCTGGTTTCTTTCGCTTTCCTTGACATGGAAAGTGGTCTGCATGCCACCTGACACTCAGGGATCACTTCCCAGGCTATGGGAAATGAGCTGGGAAAACACAAGCACAAACCTCCTGTGGTTTATATGTCTGCGTCAGGCGAGCCGTGCAGAATGCAAAGGCAAACCTTTCAATCCTCCCCTCTCCCCAGCCCTGAAAGGCCAGCACAGAGCTCCATTCAGGAGGGGATTTACCACAGGGTTTGGAAAGCCCCAAGTGCTAGACAGGAATCCTGGCCTGACTGAACCTACTTATAAGCCCTCCCATTAACAGCGCTGTGAAGAGCCGGTGGCACAGTGTGTGTGGAACAGAGCTGTAAGTCACAGCACAGGTTTGCTGAATGAGCTGGGGACCAGCTGCATCCCTTTACTCCCTCAATAACACACTGATATGGGCACATTTATTTTCCTGTTGAAGCAGCTCACAGAATAAATGCACATCCCATCCAAGGGGAGATTACTGGGGGAGCAGATGTATGCTATACTGCAAACAGTAAACTTATGGAGCCCTAATCCGAGACAATACAATTTAGTTTCATACAAATCCTCTGAAGAAAGCACCACAAACTGCTTTGCAGCAGAAGAGGAACCTTGCTCTCAGGCCATGGCAGTGGGAGCTCTGCGTATCCCAGTGCTGGCCACCAAACCATCTTACTGAGACATTTGCACAGCCTGTGCTCCAACTCATCCAGCTGGAACCCAACACACTCACCCTCACGGGAGACCCCGAGCCTCAACTCTTGCTTGTAAAGTGCTTGGAGCTCCCCGGGCGAGCCGCCTGCAGAGCCATTAACAGCGCCGGTACATTTACTGCACACGTCTGGGTCAGCAGCTCCCAGACAGGGCAAACCACGCAGGGAGACAAAGGTGAGTCTGAAAACCCCAGAAATTTAATAGCAATAAGGTACAAATTCATGCAGGCTTGTAATGACAAGGCAAAAATGGGAAACTGGAAGTAGTGGGGCAAGGTGTAATAATGCTAAATGCTGCAGCATTTAGCACTGGCAGCAGAGAACAGCAAATCAGGAGCTTTTAAGGGATGACCTGAAGTGTGGAAGTGGCTCAGGGGAGAGGAGGGAGAGCTGTACCAGTTAAATGGGCACAAGAGAAAGATCAACCCCCAACTGCATAAATGCTGCAAGGGAAGGGAGGAGGAGGAGGCCGAGAGGAGCAGGGAGGGGGTGAGATGTCATAGATGAGCTTGGAGAGGTGGGATGAGGCAAATCCATAAGGAAGACACTGGAGGTTTTTTAATTGAATATGAACAGTAAGAAGCAAGAAAGTTTTATTGGAAATGTTAAGGCTTCCTGTTTTACATCCTTGGCTTTAAATCTTCATTGGGAATCAGCACATGGGACTGGAAACAAAACCCATCCCTCACCAAAGGCTGCTCGCCGCAATCGCTGCCTCGCTGGATCTTGCTTTAAATAGTCAACAGCCCAGTGCTATGTCTTGTGCTGATTATTCAAGAGCCATTATGATATCAGTGAATGTCTCTGATTGCATTTAATTCGAGTAGGCAATATATTTTGAATTCAACTTGCTCTATCAGTCCCCAGCTCTCCCTCCCCCAAAGTCTAACAGATCATTTAAAAGCAAGCAGGTCACATCCTGAGCTGTAGGTAGTAACCATGTCATTTCTTCGTCTCCTAGGGGCTTTAAATCCTGCAACTGCTGCCCTGCCAGCAGGAGAGGTGACCCCACATTTGTCCTGCTCATCGCTGGCTAATAACCATTAGGGACAATGGCACAGCTCCCACCTGCTGCCCAGGAGGAGTGCAGATCGCTCCCAGCGGGATGCCAGCGCTGACAATCTCCTCTCCTTTTCATTACTGGCTTTTGTCACTCTCACACCCTCAGAAACTACTCAGGAGGGCTCTCAGGGAATTAAACTGCAGTGACAAAGTGGGTCCTACCCCCTCCCAAGTTAGCAAACACGGGCGAGGGCTGAGGCCGTGCCTCGGCTGCGTCGATGAACCGGCACCTGGATCGCTCCCCGTGAAGGGCCGTGGGCTGACACGTGGCCGGGGGAACACACGGGGACACTCACCTGGACGAGACAAAGGCTCAGCCCTCAACTCGAGCACAAGTCACTTGGTTTCCAGGAGCCCCCAGCCCCACCTGCACTAACACGGCTCTGAACGGTGTCTGCGGGGCTGTGCCGAGCCCCCGGTGAGATGGCCCAGGACAGGCCCTGCCATGCTCAGGGCTGTCAGAAGAGGAGCTTCAGTCCCCCACAGTGCTTTCCAACACCCCAGAACACCAACCCTCCGGGGGCACGGACCTTGCCTTGGTGGAAGAGGGTTTTCCACTCCTACAGCAGCCCTAGCCCCAGGACATGGAGCTGCGGGGACTCTGGGCCACAGGTTCTGCTACAAAATCTTTATCCATCTTTAGACTCTATTTGTAAAGCCCCTCACATCGTGCCTGCAGCAGCACAGCCGGCTCCCGCCGCCGCTCCAGCAGCATCCCTGCCCCTCTCCAGTGCCTCCACACGCAGCACAGTCCCTGGGAAGGGAAACAGATCCTGCAGCTCTATTTTTCGGTGCAATATGGGCTGGTGGACGTAAAAACAAGTGGCTGGGCTGCGCTGGCAGACCCTCAGCCGGCGTAAATCCGCGGATGCTGGCGGGGCTGTGCCAGCCCGCTCTGCGGCACGAGGTGTATCCGTGGCGCATCCGTGTGCTCGCACCAGCCCTTTGTACGGCTTCCCTGAAGCAGCAGCAGCCCAGCCTCGCACTGCTGCAGTGAAGTATTAACTCATACCCAACACAGTTTGTCTCCGAGGACCCTCTTGGCCCCTTCGTCATCCTGTGCTGACATTTTAATCGCGCTTTTGTGGGAGCCGGCTGGCAGTTTGTCATCAGGAATGGCGCGGCGAGGGGCCAGCGCGGGCTGCTGGCTGCGCGGCTGCCGAGGGGAGCAGCCCATTCTGACAGACTGAGCAATAATCTGAACTTACTGCGCTGAGCCTGTGGGACACCAGCCGGGCCGCTTTATCTTCTTCATTAAAGTGCGCTCAAAAAAAAAATCCATTTTCCTTTAAAGTCTCAGGAACAGATGGAGTAAAATTAATTGCGCCATTAAGTCCCGATAGACAATACCAGAGTGGTTTTCTTTCAACAGTGCATGTGTGTTACAAAGTGCTCTTCGTAAAAGGCAATTACTGCAACATTTGCCATAAAATAAAGGTTGCTTTAATGGGCAATAAACACAGGCTTCAAATTTTGTATGAAATGGGTCTCCAAAGGGCGCTGTTATAGGCAGCTCAAAGGCACAACTGACTTTAGTATTTCTGCTCTGGCTCCAGCACAGCTAGTTCGGAGAACAATGATTTCCACCCTTGGATATTTTCTGATGGAATTATGTATGCCATGGCAGCGCACGGCCAGGCCCTCCGAGCCACCTTTGGCTGGTTGGGAAATGGTGGCTGGGCAGACTCCGGCGCTCTGCCGGCTGCCATCCGTACGGGACACAGGGACAGGGAGGAGGACGTGGCCGAGGCCAGGGCTGGTTCTTCTGCCGAGCAGAGAATAATAAGGCCCCATTTCCTGACAGCAGATCCTTGCCAGTCTCAATTACCACTGGGTTTGTTTGATGCAAAGCCTGACATATTTATTTATATTTCTTTTCAGCATAAAATACACTGGAAAATGGATACCACATCCTTGCAAACAGAAGGAAGAGACTATAAAAATGTGTGTGGGCAGTGTTCAGAAGACAAGAAACAATGGCATTTTCCATGTTCTTTGCTCTCTGGGCACTAAAAACCAAACCCAGTCCTTGCCATACCACTCCCCATCAAACAGCTTGTGACGGCACTGCTGAACGCAGCTTCTGAACAGGCTGGTTTGGGGTCCTGACCACAAACAACCCAACAAATCGACATCATTCACACCAAATGGTACATTGCATTTGTCAACTTAACAGCCAGCCTCGCCCTGGGAGTAAAACACTTCATTTAGGCAGATTTCAGTCCTACAGAATCCCCGATGATGGTATCAAGACAGATGCCTCACACACCCCATGTGCTCTTCCTGCCATGACCTGTTAAAAATCCCCTCTTCTATCTGGTACCCCTGTGACTGTCCTGGGTGCATCCACGTGCCCACATACTTCTGGGTAGGAAAACAGTTTCTATCTGATTCTCTCTCAGATTTATTTGAAGAGGAGGGGAAATAATTTCAATTCATTGTATTTTCACATTCCAGTAATTACAAAGCGAGCATGACATATAAATGATCCATTAATTGAAATATGGGCTCTATGAGCTCCAATATTTATAGTGTAAATCCATATTTAATTAAATAAAGCCAATAATGCTCATTTTCAAAAGGAACATTGAAGCTTTTTATTTAACCATGTAGTTGATGCTGAATTTGCTCATTTCTGATCAACACCTTTTAGTAAATCACTGTGGCCAAGAGAAGTGGGGGGTCAGGGGGTGCAGGCTGGCTCACTGGAGAACCCCCCAGACTCCATACAAGCAGTCCCTGCTGCTGGAGGCACTTTACATCCCTGTTACTATACAACAGTGCTGCTGCTTGGTAATAGCATCAGTCAGCACCTCTGACTGAGCAGCTTTAATCACCCACTTAATTGCCTTAATCGCCTTTTACATAACTAAGAAATCACAACACTGCAATTGTCTGACTCTGACACACAGTAACATCAGGGGTGTGACATTAATGACGTAATTATATTAATTGCCAGGAGCTAATGTTTCAGGATCTCAAAGTAACAGACGCCAACCCCCAAACCCACAGCTGCTGCTCCCTGGGCACTTGCTGGGGACAGGGCAAAGGCCACAGCAGTGGCGTGGGCAAGGGCAAGCCCAAAAACATGGGCTTTAGCACCCCAGCCACAGAAAGCCTGGCACCTCTCAATACATGTATGTATACACAAATACACACATGTCTAAGGGTCTGGAGCATCTCTCTTATGAAGAAAGGGCTGAGGGAGCTGGGCCTGTTCAGCCTCCAGAAGGAACACTGAGAGGGGTGTGTATAAATATCTAAAGGGTGCCAAGAGGATGGACCAGGCTCTGTTCGGTGGTACCAACCAATGGAACAAGAGGCCACGGGCAGAAACTGGTGCCCAGGAATTTCCAGCTGAACATGAGGAAGAACTTCTTCCCTGTGCAGTGATTGAGCTCTGAACAGGCTGCCCAGGGAGGGGCTGGAGTCTCCTCACTGGGGATATTCCAGAACCCTCTGGACACAATCCTGTGCCTGGGATAGCCCTGCCTGAGCAGGGAGGTGAGACCAGATGCTCCACTGTGGTGCCTTCCAGTGTGACCCACTGTGGGATTCTGTGATATATATTGTTTTCTTTGATACCTGCTGTTGAAGTCACAGTTCTGAGCTCACTGTAAGAATCACAGAGTGCAGAACTGGAAAAGCCCCAGTCCACCTGTGCAGCCCTGCTCCCTGACTAGGTCTGAGTGCTGCCTTGCAGGGGATGGAGCACTTCCTACTTCCTTGGGACAGTTTTTCATAATTTTAATCAGACTTTACCATGATGACATTTTCCTTTAGTTGATCAGGATTCAAATGCTACTTTCCTTTAAAAGAATTTTACCCCACTTGTCCTTGAAGCAGTATCAACCCTCCCTGCTATGCTGTCTATAAACTTTAAACACCAATTCTTTCCCTGTTTCTCTTAGTAGTCAGCTGGCAATAACCACTTTTATTCCTATGCAGTGTGCATGGGATGTCTTTGCTCCAATCCAATCAGATACAAGGTGTTTGCATAGGTGCAAGATGGTGGAAACCCAGAGTCCTCTGTACTGACAGGCATTAAGATGGTGGTTTGATTGCACAATAAACCCAATTTGAGGGTGGCAATTGCCTGGTGAAAAGCCTTGCAGCCTCCAAACTCCAAGTGCTGGTTGTGTATCAACTCACATTGCCAATGCAAAGTTTAAAAAAAGTTGATGGGTGAGTTTGTCCCAGTAAACTTTATCCTGGAGGAAGTATCATCTGTCATCTCACAGCTAATATAACGCCAGCAGAGAGCAGAAAAGCCAACATAAACTTCTATCATGTGCTTTGGCTGAGCGGACAGAAATGTAACCACATAAATACACCTGACTCAGATCAAATTAACATTGCTGGGATATTCCAGGAATGCACCACTGGCATTATGCATTCTGCAGCTACAGCCTTGGCATGCCTATGTATGTCTCCAAACACACCCTAACACCAAGGTGTGAAGGCAAAAAGCTTGTAGACAGCATATGAAGAATAATCCTTAGCCAGCCACTGGCTCCTTGGAGGCCTCAGCCTCAAACACGTGAGTTGGTACAGAATCCATGCTGGATTCATCCCTGTGCCTTCAATTCCCCCTCCAACACGCTGCATACATCTACACTGGATTTTCAAAGCATACAGCGCAAAGCTAACTCTGTCCTCTGGCAGAGTTCCCCGCCCTCAGTGAACCCCAAGTAAACCCCAAGTGACAATTTTACCTAAAGCTTCTCTTGAGGAAGCCCTGTGCAAACTCACTCCATGGTGTGCACCTACCCAGAGCAGGCAGTGGGTGAAGGACACTGGCTCTCCCTACCAGAAACTGGGGATGAGCAAAGCCCTGCAAGACAAGCATGCCCTGGGTGGTACAAATCCCCTCTGCCAGGTCAGCTCTGCTCAGAGCCAGGGCATGGGCTAAGCAGGGACCTCTGACCACCTGCAGCCAACCCAACCAAAGCCAAACCCCCTGCATGCTTTGCAGGCAAAACGACCTTTTGTTGGCAAAGTGAACTTTGGTGATGGATAAATTCTCAGAGTGGGATGATATCTACAGGAAAAAAGCCCAAAAAAGGACGTGGGATTTCCTGGCCTGAAGGACTAATGGGCAGGAATGGAACTGTACACATCATTCATAGCTTGTGGATGTGCTCTCAGATCCTCATTACCTGTCCCTCATGAGACTCTGCCAAGGGGTGGAAATATTCTCCTCTGAGGTTTTGGCACAGGGTCTAATCATGCATTTCATGAAAAAAAAAAATCCATTGCTCCTTCCAGCCCCATCCTGGCCAACGACAGCACAGGAGACAAGCAGATGCCTCCAAGAGTGGCAAACAGCAGTGAATGTAGGTTTTATTACTTTTTAAGTTCTATTTACAACTATTTCACCATCTCAAGAGCTAGAGAGGAGTCCTCAGTATGAGCTGCATGAAGTAAACAAGATGCTAAGAGCTTTCATGGCTTTTTAGTGCTAATGACAATTAATAATAAATGGATATTGCAATAATGTATCCAGTGAAAGGCTTCATGGGCATGCAACACACTTCCTGCACCTCCTGCTTATGGATCACTGAGTGAAAAGTGAGGCAGGGTGAAAGTTAAGGAAGTAAAATAACAATGAGTGGGAGCAAAATAACTGAACTGGGTAACCAAGGCGCCCTAGAATGCCTGATATTTAGGCTGAGGTTTTCAGCAACATCATAGAATCACTGAATGGTTTGGGTTGGAAGGGACCTTAAAGCTCATCCAGTTCCATCCCCTGCCATTGGCAGGGACACCTTCCACCAGCCCAGGTGGCTCCAAACCCCGTCCAACCTGGCCTTGGGCTCTTCCAGGGATGGGGCAGCCACAGCTTCTGTGGGCAATCTAAATAAGCCCACTTCTCAATAGTGGCTGTGGCAGGGCTGGATTCTCTCTCTGCAGAGCAGCAGTTGTTAATGCCCCATCTCCAGAGCCTCACACACATTTCTGAGCAGCACTCTGAGATAGTTAAGAAGGTACTAGGGGTAAGGCAGACCAACTGAAACCCTCGGGCCCTGCAATCTGCAGTCTTAGATTTCATAGCTTGTTAACAAAGTAAAAAAGGATGGGATCACACACACACACAAATAAATCCCAAATAAATCTGCAGAATTCCCCACTCTCCAGAAGGGTCTTCACCTTTGCTGTTCTGCATTGCTGAATTCATAGATGTTGAATTCTTTATCCCTAGGAAGCTAATTATTATGAAAGGTCAAAATAAATAGCCACACTTGTACATAAAGCTGTTGTTAATATGTAGAAGTAGACAGCTCCAATTTACAAGCTATTTTGTTGTTATAATTACAGAGCTCCTTTCACCAGCGAGTTTGTAACCATTTGGTTTAATTATGAACTAAGGAGAAGAGGAGGGGGAGGAAGGACAGCCATGTCCCTCCAGAATGGTGCTTTCCCAGGTATCCTGACCGAGCAGGTTGAGGATAAGTGGGAGTCAGCTCCCGTGGGCTTCCCTAAACACTTCCCTAAAGACAAGGACAGATACAGCAGAGCCAGACAAGCAGCTAGCAAAGGGTTAAGCTGCAGCCCATTAGGAGTGTCCTTCAGTGCTGGGTCTGTTTTTCCTTACAGAACATTAAGCTCAGTGGGGCAGGCACAAACCCCCGCGGTGCCCCCATTAAAAAAGATCAAGTCGCACATGTCGATATCACAGCTTCACCCAAACTGTAATTTGTCTGACAGCAGCTCGGGCTGCTGGGCCTGGCCAGGGAGGACCAGGCTGCCTTTTAAAGAGAGAGACCCAAATCCCTTTTAAAAAAAAAGATAATTTTGTGGCCAGACAAACTGCTTAACGACATAAAGATGCAATAAGCGTTTCTGCCACTCCTCCCCTCCCTCTGGAAGCAGGATAAAGCCCAGCACACTACAAAATAATCCCAGTAAAGGCACTGATGAAGTACTAACAAAATGCTTGGTGCAGTCAAAGCATCGTCCTCTTTTTTTCCCCCCCTCTCTTTTCTTTCTTTTTTTCCTTAATGCCAAAGGCATTAAAAGAGATGAAAACCACTCCATTGAGCTAGGTGAAACGTTAATCCATTGGCCTTACTTTGCTGGGAAACCAGGGTTTGAATGAGGCCCAAGGCATAAATGAAATGAGTTTAGTGATCTCAGTTTAATTCTTAATAGGTCACAACAGGCATTGCAGATACAGAAGATACAATATTAGGAAATCAAACCCTTTCAGAATTGTTTTTTCCTTTCAGTTAACGAGGGTCAGGAGAGAATTAATACAGAGACTAAAACCTTAAGCCAACCTAAATAGCTCTCTATGCAGTTAGAGTGCAGGAGGAGCAGGGAGATGCTGCCTGGGAGCCCCACAGTTGAGGAGCCATTCTGCAGCACAGCAGATGCTGGAAAAGCTGATCTGCAGAAAGTTAAGGCTCCATCCAAAGCACGAGAGGATTTCCAGTGACACCTCAGCACATTTTGAACCAAGCCTACATAACTGCACATAATGGGATCTGAATAATCCCACTGAAGCCCAAACTTCAGGGATATCAGTGGGTCAATCTTTAGATTGACAGTCTTGAAAGCCACAGATCTTTCCCAATAAGCTGGAGTGGGAGGAAACAAACCCAATCAAACTCCCAACCCCTACATAGGATCATCCTTAGAATAAACAGTGCCAAGGGTCCTGAGCAAAGGGATGCTTCAATCAAGTTTACATGGGAATTTTAGTTTCTTCCAGAGTTTTTCTAGCTCCAGCTTTGTAGTGGGTAGATTTAGTGGAGGTCTCAGGTGGAAAGTCAAACCTTTTAAATGAAGATATTTTGTCAGTACTGAGAAAGATCAATTTTGCTTTGCGGAAGGGTGAGGTGTCACTTTTTCATTCTCATAAAAAAGGGAAGAAATAATGTATCAAGACTGGATAACTGAGCCTGGAAGAAAACCAGCAGCAAAACAGCTATTCAGAGATTTAATAAAAATAAAATATTATAAAGTGCAATGATGAAGTCCAGCTTTGAACAAATCTCATGGAATGCCACAGTGGCTAAATTCTGAGCCAGTATCTTCTTAGATCTCCCTGGTTTCTCTGGCTCCCTCCCTGCCCTTTGGCTACACTCTCCTCACTCTGCATTCTCCCGTATTCCAAACATCAGGAGATGATCCTGTGACACCTCAGCAGATTTACACAACTGGGGGGCTGGGGAAGTCTTCCCTCTCACATCAAAGGCAGCTTTGTCACCTGCCAGGAGAACAGTCGGCTCTTCCTGCCTCACAAGAAACAAGGGAAGACCCAGGGCCATTCAGAAACTCCTCCCTGCCAGCTCCCTTTACCTGAGCTCTGCCCAGTGTCCCTCTCCTGAGGTACCCAGTGCTGTGGGTGTCCCGGTGACAGAGGAGTTCCAGGGAACTGTGGGCATGAGGGAGAGGCAGGAGAGAGGCAGGAGGAAGGGTGAGCAGCCCAGCTGCTCTAGGACCAGGTTACTACCCCAAGGAAGCTCATGATGCCCATTGCTCTGCAGTCTCACTCCTTCCCTCTGGTACCCCATGGGCAGCACTCACACACTCCTGTTTGCTCCTGCGACCCTCCTTCCATCCCTGAACCAAGCACCACGGTAACATGGGCCCATTGTCCCCTGGCACCCAGGCCATTCCAAAAACCTGATTTCAGGGACATGAGGTGCAAAAGCCAGAAAACAACAAGAAGAGTTCCCCCCCCCAAGCCCTCAAACACCTCCAGCACAGTTCACTAAGGTAAGAGAAAGCAAATATACAGCCTACAGAGAGACATGGACATAAATCCTTCAGGATGCTGTCTTATCTCACCACACAGAAATTTAATCACCCAAGACGCCGCACGTCAGGGTGGTGAAATACATCTTAGTCTTGATTCCTGCAGAAAACAAGTTCTTCTCTTAAAAGGTAGTAGCAGTGGCATATTGGAGAGATATATATAAGTATATATATATTTTTATGTATCACTTGTACAGAACTGTGAATAATGCCATTTCCAACCTGGTGGCCTAATGAACACATAAAGCAGAGTCCACAGTTACATACAAAAGTATTAAAGTTGGTGGTGGATGGCTCCATTACCATTAAACCCATGATTTTACCAAGGGAATAATTTAAAAGTTTACCTACCAAATTACAGGCTTGCTTGGCAATGCATTCCTATAACAAAATGCCTTCAGCTGGTGTTCAGAACTCATTTCTGCATCAAGTGTGTGACAGGTTCAACTCCTTATGTTTTTGGGGACAGTAAGAGCTGGAAATTGCTCAGCCTGGACATGTCAACTGGATATGTCTCTACTTCCCTGAAGGTGGAGATGTTAGGATAGATTATGGGTTCAGCTCAGGCCCACTGGTGTGGTCTCTGAAGGGGGAACACTGCAGTGTAACCTCAATTTGGAGGGGCAGTTATAGGTCCTAACCCAACAGATGACTAAAAATGAAAACACGGGAGATGGGTATTCTAGGAAAGACTGAGGGATGATCACCGGGGAATCTATGGACAGAACAAGGAATTAAGCAACATAAAACACAGTCCAAACAAATACTAGTAACAGATTTTGGGTTGTTCCATTTTAGACTTTTCAGCCATTACAATCTGCAATAATTCTCCCTGCTCTGCTCAGTTCCATCCTGTGCCTTCAGGGAGACACCGAATGTGTTTGACTGCAGAACAGGCTGTATGGTTAACCAAGGTGCAATCCACAGTGATAATGTATTCCTGCACATAATGGCCTGAAAGTACTGTATTCACGTATGAGCTTTCTCCAAATTGTGTATTAATGGAAGAGATCATATAAGATATTGTTCCTTAATATGCTTGAAAGACTCCCATAAAGGGACAGAGTCTTACTCGGCTCTTTGAACAGGTGTATCAGCTCTAAGCTAAGTGCAGCCATGTTATACCCACAGGAAACCACTGTAGGAGAGGAGAAAACCAGGAATGTCTGAGGCAGGAACCCAGCTCCCCTGGCTCCAGCCTGGGAGCACGTGAACGTGCAGCCATCGCGCTGTCACATCACTGGGGGTTGCCATGGAGATAATTGCAATGTCATAACTAAAGGCTAATGTCAGCACCAGGCTCTGCAAGGAAATGATTGTATTGTATTTTTAATTTACCCCCAAATTATTGCAACTCCTCCATCGGTGAGAAAAGGGGAATTGTATATTTAATTTTTGGACGGCAACACAGTGTAACTTCGTGGTTTAGGGTCCAGAAGTTTTTACATCACTGTCTTTTTTTGAAGGTGCTCTCAGGTGTTTCTGTACACAACTATTTTAAGACTGAGAATTCACAGGCTACACATAAATAAGCAATAATAATATTTTTACATGTTATAATGCATGTGGACACCTATACCCTGCTCTCCCAGCCTGAGCCTCATTTAGCAACTCTAACTGTTTTATTAACAATATTAATCAATACTTTCAAAATGCTCTCTTGACCTGAGAGTTGTTAAGCTGCTCTCTGGTAAAAACACATGAAACAAAATGAAATTTTAAATTATCTTCACACTTGCTCAACCATGCTCTCTGCCCTTTCTGCCTGAACTGGTGCCTTCCAAGCTCCTGAGCTAAATCCAGGCCAGCATGGGGCCAAACTGCTGTTTACTGTGGGACTAATTTCAAAGCCAATAAGCTTTTGCACAGCTCCAGCCCTCTGGATGCTGGTGGTGGGGCCGACAGCAACACTGCCAACAGCACTGAACAGGAGCTTGGCAAGGTGGAGACCAACTATGTTCTAAATGTCATGTACATGGCATTATTCAGAACCTAAAATAATCAATACCATCATCATTGCAGCAACAGTTTCACCAAAAGCTCTTCTGCACAGCCCACTCCAAATGCAATAGTCAAAAATATTCAAGACCATGCAAAGTCACAAGTGAAGAGATTAAGCAACCTGTATCCCTCCAAAACAGATGCAAGAGAGGATATGGAAGTATTCATCAACATGTTGCCATTAATACCACTCCTTTATCATACTGAGAAAGTTATTTATTGAAAAAATGAGACACACCTTCAGCCCAAGGAGGAAACCCAAATGAAGCACCTCTGTCACACGGGACATTGGCTGCTCTGGCTGTGCACGTCCCACCTGTCCTGCACTCAACATTCCCCTTTCATGGCAAGCACCAGGAATGCTACAGATCACCCACGTGGCCTTCCTTGAGCAAGGCTCTATTCCACCTCAATGATCACAGAAGGGTTGGAAGAGACCTTAAAGACCATCTCGTTCCAACCCCCTGACATGGGCAGGGACACCTTCCACTAGTCCAACCTGGCCTTGGACACTTCCAGGGATGGGGCTCTCCAGAGCAGAGCTGCAGCTGCACGGAGATGATCAATAGCAACAAGAAAGAGAAAGAAGGAGGAAAGAGAGATGAATGCACAGAATCTGCAAGTTTCCTTAAAGGAGAACTGAAACAAAGGGAAAGGAAGATCTTTTGGAAATGTTGCTATTTTCTAATTGTTTGCAACTTGGGTTTGATGCATAAGGAGGAGAAAATGGTCTAAAACTATAGTAGTCTCTAACTCTGTTGAGATAATTGCCCTTCTCCTCCCTCTTCCTAGATGTCTTTGCTGCCCAAACTGAATTCCAGGAGATAAACAGCAGAGCATTTTCCAAAATCAAATTCTTTTTTCTGATCAATTACACCCAACACCTGAATGACATGGCACATGGAGCACTTGCTTATTCTGGCAGTTTAATATCAAAGAATTTATTACCATTTTCAGTACAGTAAAGATTATTTGAGTATTAGGAGGATATACATTAAAATGTAATGTATCTAATGTATAAAATGTAATGACTGCAGAGAGAGTAACATCACACTCGAGTAGAGAAGCAGAAGTAGGCTCTGTTGGAAGCAATTTGGCCCAGTTTGGAAAAGCTAGCTGTTAAAAATCACAGGGAAATCCCAAACTGGCTCTTACCAGCTCCCTTCAGCAAGCTCTGCTTCTTCCCTGCACTGCCTGCTCTGTCCAAGCCACCGCCTACACTGAGCCCACCAAGTGACTCCTCTCCTTCTCCAAGCTTTTAGGACTGAGCACTGAAGCCTCACTCTCTTTACATGCCCCCCTCTGACCCCCTGGGAAATCCCTAAGCAGGATGGTTCTCCTGAAGAATAACCTCAGCTTTCAGGACACCACCATCCCCTTGGAGTGACAACGTTGTCTCTCCTGTCTCACATGGGATCACTGGAAGAAAAATGAGCATATTGGGAAAGCTACCAATTAGGCAGCGTTCAGCACATGACCAAAAAAGAAGGCACTGTGGTGTGAAAGCCAGCCAGTAATAAGTTGCACTTCCATAATTTCATAGGAAAATCCTTGGGGCGCAGCCAGGATTCTGAAAGAAGAAGGCTGTATTTATAGCAATCAGTTTGGTTTGACATATTTCCCCTAATATGCTAAATTACTCCTTCACTATCATCATAACTTCCCCTCAGTCATTGCTCAGCATCTCCCATTAGCCCGGCCTAAAAGCACTTAGGGAGCCTCTCCGGCTGTGACCTCCTTACGAGCGCGTTAATCCCGACGGCGGCGGCGGGGAAGGGGCCGCGCAGCCCGCAATTAACCCGCCCGGGGCTGCACCGCCTCTCCCAAACACCGAGGGGCTCCTGGGCTCCAACAAGGCTTTGCTATCCCTAATCGGTGTCCTTTTGTCCCTCCCCGTGCACTCCTCCACCTCTCTGCCCATCGCGGATCACTCAATCCCAGCGGAAGGCTCTCGCAGTTGCCCCCGAGGAGTGGCAGCTCTCCCACTTGCCCGTGAGCTCGGAGCACGGAGGCGTGAACCACAGACCCTCAGGATTCCCCGGGTAATCCCCGGATCCTCAGCTCTACGACTACGTGGACAATTTTATGGATGACTTGTACCGTCCATGGTTATACAAAACCACGACTACAAGCCATTTATTTAACAACAACTTGCCCTGATTTCTCACTCGTGGTACGACGATGGCCAGAAGTCCCACTCAGGCTCAGGGCTCTGCCGTGTGACACTCTGTGTGCATCTGCAGTGAAACAAAGTCCTTGCCCTGAAGAACTGAACTCTGAGAGGCAAATCTGTTATGATGAAGCGTGTCAAATCTGATCACCATCCAGCATCTCTGCATTTGCCTCTGCTCATCCTGCTCAGCTAGCCCCAAAAGAACAGTCATTACAGCCCTGGACAATCTCTGTGTGGCAATCCCTGGTTTGTGCGAATAATGCTGGTTATTCCATAACAAATACACCCAGTGATACCTTTATAATGATCATCTTTACACTGTGCTCTCCTCAAAATATTAAGTGACAATAACGTAGTTCTGATTTTATTTTTTAAACCACCTGCATTCTCACATCAAATAGAGACTTTTCCTGTAGAGCCAGAACTGGAAAAAGGATAATGCCTTTTTTTTTTTTCTTTAAGGAAAGGGGGAAAAAAAGAAATAAAATCATGCTTCTTCAACCTTTTTTCCTCCTGCTACTCGGGTGCTTGTCTTTAATGAGCAGCTCCAAATGACAGCTTTAATCACTGCCTCTGGCCACTGAAAGAGGCCGCTAATGATAGGAAAGAACAGAGGACCATTTGCATCAATCAGCTCTAGTCTAAATCACTTTTTATGATAATGCATCCAAGCGAAGAAGAACGTCTCTGATGTCTCCTGCATGATGATGTACCACAGTGCTGTCTCCTCATCTCAGACCTCCACATAAATCTCTTAAAGATGCACACACACCCCACCCTGTGCTGCCAGCGCTGGCCCTCGTTTTCTACACCATTAATGATCTACCACCAGGGTAGAGTCAGGAGAGGTTAAGCAATCAGTTCATTCAGCTTTCACTTTCTGCGGGGGATGCCCACTGCTCCGGGAGAAGGGGAGGGGAATACACAGACAATGCCTGGGCTGTCAAACAAATACAATTTAGGATCCACATAATTCGTGGTTTGCCATTAACATCAGGGGCTGGCAGAGGAAAAACATTGGGCAAAATCTGGAGGGTGCTGCCTGCTACAGCATCACACCTCTGCTACACACAGAACTGTAACGCTGCTAGAGCTTTACTCTGTGAGTACACTTTATTTACACAGGAGTGCTTTCAAAGGGACTAATCCCATAAACACAGATTGCCCCCCTCTCCCCCGTGGAAGGGTTTATAGGATCAAGCACAGCTCTGTAATACTAAAACAAAAGACCTGATCCTGCACAAGACAGCACCCTGATTAGACACCAGCCTGAGAGGGAAGAGCTGGGCCCAATTCCTGACTCAGCCACCAGTCAAGGTCCCATGGTCAAACCAGCTCTGAAAACAGAGAAACTCCTCATCTTCCCAAGCTCCAGCTCTGGGTGTATGAAGAGCTTCATTTGCACTGGACATGGGAACCATATGTACACATACATATTATTATATATGGCCTATACACACTCAGGGTCCTGCACAAACTGACTGTAGCTGAGTCTGCTGGGTGCTTCTATTCCAAAGCACCAAAGCAAACAGGACTGAGTCCCACAGCAACACTGGGCACATTGCAAGGGTAAGATTTCCCTGTGTAGGAACCTCAGTGGGAATCCTAGCTGAACTGGGGGCCTAATTGCCCTTGGCTCCTTTGAAGATCCCAGTGTTCCCAGCCTGGTGCCCTGGCTAACCCCAGTGACCCACGGGCTATCTGCAGGCTGCTCATGTGCTTTGGGGCCAGGGAGACCTGCTGTCCAGGCCAGCTTTGCTGGGATGCATAATGCCCTCCCGCTGGGTCCTGTGTCAAAACAACCTCCCCCTGTCAAAGCAAACTAATAGATGCAACAGCAGATCTACCAGATTCATGTGGGACTCATATAAATGCACAGGGCTGGTTTTATTATTCCCTTTAAATAAGGGGAAAAAAGAGAAGACAATGTTAATTTGATTTTGGAGTTTCTCCTAACTGGCATAATGCTGTATGGAGGAAATGACACCAATTTCCCTGGCAAGTGCTCTGTGTATTCAGTCTGATCCTTCCACACTGTCTGGAGAGGCCAGAGGAGCAATGCTGGGGACTTTATGCTCTTGTAGTTTTGACTGACACTTCTCAGGACATGCTAATCACCTTTCAGGGCAAAAAAAAAAAGGAAAAGCTCTGCAAACAGGCAATTCTATTTAATCTACTGATGTTAATAAAAACCTCCTTTTGCTTATGGAAGTAGGCTACGCTCTGGAGGGCTTAGTGTTCCTCAGCAAAGGGGGCTCACTGTGCCAGCTGAAGTCATTGGACACTTTTAGTCTCCTGATTAAAACCAGGATGACTACGACTGTATTTATCAGGAGCAAAGGATGAAGGAGAAGGATTTATTTAGTGGGAGCAAAATGCAGACTGAAAATTAGGATACTACAATTCTCTAGATGAAGAATCCTTCCAAGAAAATTGTCTTTTTAGGAAGACATCCAGTCCTGGTGGATCGTTCAGGCCACACGTGGGAAAAGTCACTGGGGCTGCTGGTGAAGCACGTGGCTCTTGGTGGAAGGTGGCCAGGCTGGCCCCAGCAGTCTGATACCAGCATCCACAAGAGCTAATGGGAAGAATCACAATGGCTTCAGTGGGCTCTGTATTGGGGCCTCAGCAAATGCAATTAAAAAAAAAAGGAAAAAGAAAAAAAGAAAAAGAAAAAAAAGACCAGAGCAGTACACAACAGCTGTAGCCCTCCTAAGCCTTTCTTTCTTGCAAATGCTTCCCTTGGCGGCTTTATTTCATTTTATTATAATAAACTTCAAAAGGTGTATTTGATCTGCCAGCATTTTTTTCCCTGTCCACCAGGAGTTCATTTCAGCTGTGCAAGGCAGCAAATACTGTACATTAGGTTAATTTTCATTTCAGCTGTACAACATACATTATTGTTTCACTGCTTGGCTTTAGTGAACTCCTGGTGGATACAGTCAAAACCATACCAGCAGATCAAATGTACTCTTTGAAGTTCCCTATAATGAAACATCTTTAAAAAAAAAAAAAAAAAGGAGGAAAAAGCTTTTAGAAAGCTTTAAAATATCCTGACTTGTTTGGAGCATTTTAATGTTTTGGCCTGTCCCTTTTAAAAGCAAGTAACAAGAGATTTCATCCTCTCCATCATCGTCTCCAGCTTTTATTCCTAGCAGAAGTTATATTATGGATGAAGCAGAAATTAATCTCTCACACACAGCTCAATTTAAATGAGCTTGAGGTGATCATGAACCACATCAGCAGATGCTGTACATGGTGGCTGTAATGTAAAAAAATGAAAACAACTGAAACTAGTGTGATTTGAAGGCGGGACTGGACTCTGAAGCCTACAAACTATCTTCAACTTCACTCCTGGAACATGTCAAATTTCATTATAAATCTCAGTGATTAGAACATGGCCTTTGAAAATGTCTCCAAGAGGTTCCCTCCTTGTCACAAGGCCTCCCACAGCTACCCAAGGATCCTAACCCTTTCCTCGTGGACTTCTACTGGTTCAGTTGAATTATCCTCCTGTTTTCTTCATCCTCCAGCTAATCCTGACTCATTTTACTAAGCCAGCACAGAGTACAACCGACAGAAAGGGCACCAAACTGCACACGGGCGAGGCTGGAACCTCCTGCACTGACTATCACCAGTAGACTGAAACATGGAACTGCATCCTGACTACCACACCCTTCAACACTTGGAGGAGACAACCTGGCCCTGATTTCAAGCAAACTTCACTGGCTTCATTGCTCGTGATTTGAGAACACGTAAAGCTTGTGGTTAAATGGGATTAACCAAACAGGATCAGGTCTCTGGAATAAAGCAGGCTCAGTAACAAGTTCTTACAGAAGAGCCCAAGGGCATGTGAAGGCTCGTGGATTATCAGTGATGGACCCTTGGAACAAATTTTGGAGATATTCAACCAGTGCAAAGTGAGAGGAGCATCTGGTTTGGGGTTATTTCACAGGTGAAACGAGTGTAATGGTTTCAACAACCCGGTGATGTCTGTGGCACCCCCAGACCTCAGCCCAGTACAGGTCACCAGCACCCCCCGAGGGTGCTCCCCAGCCCCTCCCGGCCCTCCCTGCTCCCATCCCCGTGTGTTCACTGAGTCAGGAGCTGTCACCACGGTCCTGTAGGTCGACAGGCTGTAAATGGCTCCATCCTCCTGCGAGCCTTCTGTCAGGCACTGAGAGAGCTGCGCTTCCCTCCCGTCATCATCTCACAGCCAACGTCCCATTCTGGACAAAGTAATGAGTATTTGAAACACCCCCCACAGAAAGGAAGAAAAACAAGACACTTTGTGTACACCATTAGTTTTATGCATCTTGTAAGTGCAGTTTCCCAGCTAGAAAATCTCCCACAGCTTTTGGTTCACTTTGAACAAAATCACGTTGGACTTCTGATGAATAGTTCAGCTCAAAATACACTTGGAGGCTTTTCCTTGAATTTTAACTTGGGAGTAAATAACCTACAGTGAAGCTAATTGTATTGAAAATTCAGAATATTGAGGAAACGTTACATGTGATAAATATTTACCCTGAAGGAATTCAAAGGGAGTCTGTAACAATTTATTTCTAACCAATACCAAGTAATATTAAATTGCAGGGAAAATGCAGCCCCAAACCCTATATTTTTCCAACTTGTACTAATGATCGTTCTTTGTGAAAAATGCCAGACAACAATGTCCTTTAACCATGCAGCTACACACCATAATGGGGGCTCATACTCTGTGTTAACATATTTCATCCCAACGTCCTCCGCGAAACAACGGATTGATTCTGCTCCCACTTAAATTGGTGTAACTAATTAGACCCAACTAGAATTACTCCTGATCCTATTCATGTAAACAGTCTTGATGACTTCAGTGGGGCTATTAGTGAAAATAAGGACTCACACAGAGTAAGGATTTATGGGCTCAAATCCTCTCTATTTGAAGCCTCAGTAAAATGCAGCCAATTCCAACACAGAAGGAGAAAGCTGAGCTGTGCACAGCTTAAGAGTGGAAGAGTGAAAAAAGGGGAGCATTTTGGCCAAATAAACTGGGAGAAAAATCACTCTGTGAAGGAACTGTCAAATAAAAGACCTGGTGCTGAGATTTTCAAAAGGAGTACCTGGGGAGAGGCTGGAAATTCAGAAGGCACTGGTGACACAAGTACTCAGCACCCCATGGCTTCCACCAGAGCTCTTGCTTGAGAAAGGTATTTGAGAACATTTATCCACACAGGATTTTTCCTTTAAGCCAAAACTAGTGAGGACACGCACGGAAATGTAAAAGGTTTCATTTTGAGCTCGCCTTGACAATGCAGATCAGCCTCATGTTTCAAATGAACCAGTTCATCCAGACTTTGTAGTGCCTAAATTCAGCCCGTTGAGCAAATGCTAAAGCAGATGATTACAAAATAAAGGTTCTTCTAAAAAAAGGAAGAGGGGGAGAAACTATATTAATCACTACCAGAAAACATCTGTTTTTAAATGAGGTGGTTTTGATCTATACTGTTTGTGATGCAAGGGGAAGGCTTTGCCATCCATATGACAACCAGATCTTCATTTTGTTGGGATTAGGGGTCAGCACAGGGGACTGGGGGAGGGAAGAGTGGGAAGGGAGAAGGAGAAAGATTCCTGTAACAAATGCCAGGACGCTTACTCTATAAACACAACCTACAGACCACGAGCCACAAGTCCACTTTCAGCATTTCTGCTTGATTTATAACAGGATAAACCAATTAAAAGTTGAAGATTTTATCTCATTTACAGATATATGAGAGGCTTCTCTTCAAACACCCTTAATTATACACCAAGGGTGGGTTTAAAATGAAGATGCTGCAAACAGAGACACTTAGGAATAGTCACTTCAAACACACAGAGACAACAGAAGGCAGTAGAAAGTTGTCCTTCTGTTTATCACTTCTGTAACTGAAACCATTTCAGAAAGGACAACATCAGGGCCTTTGCTACAGGACAGCTGGAGACTGAGCAGAGACCTGCTCTCTGCCACCAGCAGGGCAAGAACAGAATTGACCAAGTTTCTAAATCTTATTCTTGGGCTTTATAAATAAAAGTTAAATGGTCTGAAGAGAAAAAAAGTGAAGAAAGAGATAGGCTTTTACCCAAGAATCAAATCTGAGCTAATCCTGCAACAAGTGAAGGACACCTTGATGTGGAGAGAGTAGCACTACAATGTGAGACAAGCAGTCTCTGCACCAGTTGCTTATTCCATCTTTCTCTCACCCCGTGGCATTTCAGCTGACAGTGCTTCAGCCCACTCCTCTCCAGAATGACTAGAATTGGCTTTCTGATCTAACAGAATAGAGGGCCTCAAAAGTGCTTGAAGATCTTCAGTAAAGGTTCAGAGTGGTTTGGGTTATATTCCTACAGCTGTAGTTGCTATATGTGCTGACTTGGTAGTCATGCCTGTCTGCCTGGTGTGCCAGAAACCGTGTTAAAAGAAAATCTGATTTCCTCCCACCTCTGGAACCCATGGAAAGCAGGTACCTCAAAGCACATTTCCTTTGAGGATTTTGTCTCACCCAACCCTCTTGTCACCACCTTTCCTCTAAGATTCTTTCTCCTCAACTCAGCTGAAACATATTGCCTTAGAAATACCTTTGTATCATCTTATTTTTCTGCATCTTCTCACTGCTCCCAAGAAATTCAGAAATCAACCCCAAGACATGAAAGGGAAGTTTCAGACTCCAGGAAACATGAGGAACACAATTCAAGCATTGCATTTCCTCCTGCATCACAAAAAAAACACACTACAAGGGCTGCAGAAGTTTATTTTTCACTGAGACTGACATAAGCATCTGACAACCTGCATCATAATGAACATTATTATTTTAATGTTGTGTTTAACGTTGCTCCTTATCTTCCCCAGTACACATAGCAGTGTATGGTGGGGTGAACAGGGTAAGTGAATACATCACTCCTTCCCTCCTCCTACTCCCCTTGTGCTTTAACTGCACACAGGAGTGTACGATTGAAGCAGCTTAATTAATCCTCAGACTTTAAAGTGATGGCAGGAGGAACATTCAACCCGTGTACAAATGCTTACAAACACTTCCAAAGAGATACTGAGGGTCTCCTGAAGAGCCTGAAGAAAGGAAGGAAACTCCACTGCTATTTTTGCACCCACATCCAAGATGGTGGATGAGGAGTGGGGTCCTGCCTACGAGCCAAAGGGCACTGCAGACCCTGCAGGAGTTTTGTGCCCAAGGATCCTTCCCAAGAGTCTATCCCAGCATATACTCCTGAAAGAACAGAAATTCAGACAGCAAGCTTTTCTGCTGCACGAGCAACACGTTCTTCCTACTTACCACTGATTTCCCAGTGGATTGGCAGCTACCCAGGTTACACAGCTTAGAGGCCAGGATGAGCTTTGCCATTTCTATCCCATAATAAAGGCACAGTCTTTCATTTTGGATCCCAGGCCCATCGTGGATATCCCTACCTTTGTCACCTGGTGATTAAGGCCACCACGACATGCTCTCCACGGGTCATTTGGAAATTTGAGCTGGAGGAAAAGGCTGCTGCCTACTTATTAAGTGGTGTGTCACAGGGAAAGCTGATTACAGCCGTGCTCCAAAATCTGTGTTGGCTTCTGATTAGTTTTCTGGTAGAATTAAGGTTTTGGTTTTGACCTACAAAGCAGTGAATGCTTTGGGCACTAATTACTTAAAAGCTCATTCCTCCCTCTGCGCTGTAACATGACAAGTTGTGGTTAGTGGGTGTTCTTGAGCTGACAGTCCCTCGGGGGTTGTTTGACTGCAAAGTGAACTCAAATAACTCAAGTCCTATCAACACGCAGGAGCCCTTAACTCAGAGCCCAGACAAGCTCTTTAATTCTCTCATGCAGGGACATAAGTTAAACCTTACTCAGTGCTCACACTCGGGCTGATGTGACAGATCCACCCCGGGAGCGCTGGCAGCTGGAGCACACTGAGAGTTGCTCAGTGCCCTCCCAGAGAACTTCCCTGGCTCCCTGAGGACAACCAAGTGCTGCCACCCTCAGCTGGAAAGGGATTGAAAGAGTGCCCAAAGCTCCTGCTGTCACCCCAGGAGTGTCCCCTGGGCCAAAGGAGTAAAGCAATGCCAGGAAAGGGCCCTGGGGGTCCTGGTGGTGCCAGCTGGCCCTGAGTCAGCAGTGCCCTGGCAGCCAGGAGGGCCAACCCTGTCCTGGGGGCACCAGGGAGGGGATTGTCCTGCTCTGCTCTGCCCTGGGGCGGCCTCACCTCAACATTGGGGCAGTTTGGGGGGACACAATGTAGGGAAGGGATTGAGCCATTAGAGAGTGTCCAAAGGAGGGAACAGAGATGGGGAAGGGCCTTGATTTGAAGCCACCTGAGGACACTGAGGGCACTTGGTGTGTTCAGCTGGAGCAGAGGAGACTGAGGGGAGACCTCAGTGCAGTTCCACCTTCCTGGGCAGGGGCAGAGGAGGGGCAGGGACTGAGCTCTGCTCTGGGGGGACCAGGGACAGCAGCCAGGGAATGGCTGGAGCTGTGTCAGGGCAGGCTCAGGTTGGATCTCAGCCAAAGGTTCTTCCCCCAGAGGCTGGTTGGGCACTGCCCAGGCTCCCCAGGGCAGTGGGCACAGCCCCAAGGCTGCCAGAGCTCAGGGAGGGTTTGGATGATCCTCTGGGGCACAGGGGGTGACTCTTGGGGCTGGGCCTGTGCAGGGCTGAGGGTTGGACTCCGTCATCCTTGGGGGTCCCTTCCAGCTCAGCATATTCTGGGATTCTGTAAGGTGAGAAGATCCCAGTGCAGTGATGGCCACAGTGTGATTCTGAGCTGGGGCTGCAACTTGCACACAGGTTACTTTTGTCAGCTCTTCAGAGGAGACATAATAGTGAAGAGTCTTAGCCCAGGTGGCACTGGCCTTTACCAGGAGCACCTCTTGCTCTTCAATTCCCTGACTATTTTAGACATTCTGGACTTCCTGCAAAATCCACATCTCCTTTTGGGATCAGAGACTTCAGATGGTTGGTTATGATAACTGTGGCTGCTCTGACCTTTCAGCTCCTCCTGTTAACCACACAGATTAACTAACAGTTGGGGGATAAGAGGCTAACAGTAATTTATATCAATTTTATACATTTTAAAAATACAACAATACATTTTCAAAGTTCCACTGGTTTAGGCAGGTCTTTGTTGCATTTAATTAAAAGATGAAACAAAGAAGATATGCAGTCATATTTCACAAACTGCATTCCAACCCTTTCCTCATGCTTTCTGCTTATTCACCTGCTCCAGAGAAAGTTCAGTGTGTGCCCTGTGTGTGCTGAGACACAGCCACAGGCAAGGCCAGGGCAGTGTCACACTGAGAACCAAACCTTCCACGAGAATTCCTGGCAAGCACAACACATTCCAAAGAGTCATCTGAAGGGAACCAACTGGTTACAGACCTGCCTTCCCCCATTCCTTCTTTAAGCTTTGTTTTCCATTTTCCTTGCTTCATGTGTTTTCCAGTGGATCCTTTGGCCTCCCTTACACACCTGTGATTATTCCATGATAAAGAGACCCTTAATAAAATATTAGAAATGAGTAACATCACCTCCATGCCCACAGGTGTCCATCACCTACCCAGTGGGAACTCAAGTAGCAGTTTCCAAGATCATTTTTGTAGAATCCCAGAATGGTTTGGGTTGGAAGGGACCTTTAAGACCATCTCGTTCCAACCCCCTGCCATGGGCAGGGACAACTTCCACTAGCCCAGGTTGCTCCAAACCCCGTCCAACCTGGCCTTGGACACGTCCAGGGATGGAGCAGCCACAGCTTCTCTGGGCAACCTGTGCCAGGGCCTCACCACCCTCACAGAGAAGAATTCCTTCCCAATATCCAGTCTAAATCTCAGATATAACTCCTAAACCCCAATATTGGACATCTGTCATTCAGTAATACCTTTCATGTGTTAACAGTATAATGCAATGCAGTACACTTATAAAAGTCCAGATAGGATAAAGTCAGTTTAATCATGAAAACCTCCTGTATTTGTTTCAACTCTGATACCACTTGTTAGTCAAAAAATGGGTTTAAACCACACATTTCTTTCAAAAAGGGAGAATAATATTTATCCATCAGCAGTTTCTGCACTACAATTTCTATACTCAAAGACAATGAATCCTTAGATCCAACACTTCCAGGTTCCTTGGTGCTGAAGAATGTACTTTATCTAGGTTTTCAATCCCATATATTCAAGATGGGAAAGCCCTTTTCTCTTGTTCTCCTTTGTACTGGGCTCTGTTGTTGCTGTCTTATTAAAATCAGGTTAACACGGAATTATTGCTCAGAGGCCACTTGTTCATTACACAGGTGTCACATGCTTTGCTAAATTTCTCTGCTCCACTTCTGAAAGAATCCAACTCAACAGAGCAGAGCAGAAGCTAAAAGCACAGATTTACTTTTTATTCTGAGCCCCTGTGTCATCAGCTGGTTACTTAAAACTTTGTTCCGAGGGGCTGAGCCCAAGAGGCCAAGACTTTCCACTTAACAGGACTGAACAAACTCCTCAACGTGCTTCTAGGGATATACTTCTGCATCATCATTAGCAATACTGATTTATATTTATATTATGTCCCATAAGGTTCCCATATTCACTCTGTAATATATAACATCCACATGGCAATGAAGGCATCCATAGCATGAGGCACAACAGCAGTAGAGCCACAGGAGCTTATGAAGTATTTATCAGTAAGTGCTACAAACTGTAAAACTTGCAATATGAATGGTAAAATTATATAAAATAAGAGGTATAAAAGCAAGTCACTATAATTTGAGGTTGCTAATATTGCAGTTACCCTTGGCTAGTGTTCTTGGCATTGTTAGTTATGATATATAGGAGCTCACACACACCCCAGACAGAATTAAACACACACAGCTTATAGACTGCACATGAGTTTTGCAAGGGTTTTGATGAAGGAGTTCTGACTGTTTCCAAGCACCCACAGCTCCGAATTCTTCTTCAGGCCATAGCAGGTAAAGAACACAAACCTTTGAGTGGTTTTTGCTTTGTGACCCACACCCTGACATTTCTCAGACCCCCCCTGCTCTCCCCTCTCATGGGGCACATGTGCAGCCCACAGATTTATCCCTGACACCACCTTGCAGGAGTAAAACCTTTGTCACCCTGGGCAAACAAGTGCTTGTGAACAACTGAAAAAGGAGACAGTGTCCACCTCACCTGCATTTGTAAAGTTTCTATATCTGGTAAAAGTTTACATAAGCTATGAATGAAAAAAAACCGGAAAGCCGAGTCTCCTTAGAAAGGGATTTTTACCATTACCCCTTTTCAAATCATGCCTTTAGAAACCAAACTCCCTGCTTGCATCTCCAAGTCATGTCTGTAAGCTCTGCATTCAATTCCTCACCAAACTCCACCACTATTCCCCTGTCAGCTGTGACCTCCTATCCCTTAAAAGAGCTCCACAAAAACATCCACTTTCTCAGTGTGCTGGACCTTCCTGCAGTTCTCCTGTCCTTCCCAGATAAAACACAGCAAAACTGCACTATAATTACACAAAGTCTTAATTAAACTAAAGAATTTAAAGCATCTCCAATGTTTTTATTACCAGCAGTAGTGCCATTCCATCAGGATGACAGACTTGCATGTATTACTGAGCCCCTAATTAGCAATTGCTTTCCTGGTTAATAATTATTAAAATGCTATTAGAAAATATGTTTAAAATACATATTGCCATGAAGTTCTGTATCTGCACCTACCAGGTCTGAAGCATGATGAATCAGCAGTGGCTGGAGAGCAGCTCACTTCTGGTCCTAGAAGGGCACCAGCTGGGTCAGATCCTGCTCTCCCCTCAGCAGCAATCCCAGCTGCCAACCCAAATCCTTGCACAAGGAAGGAGTTGGTGCTGGAAACCTCCTTACATCTCAGAGCTGTTGGACCCCAGGAGCATGGCATCATCCCAGCCTGCTGGTGGGACAGTGTCCCAGATTGCTGTCACCCCCTTCCAGCACTCCCTGCTCCCAGGAGATCTCTCCATGGGGGTGGCTGTTGCTCAGCTCACACACTCCCCACCCCACCAGTGAGGTGCAGGCAACACCTGACAACACTTTTGGTTGGGCCAAACAACAGCTGCTGCCATCAGTGTCCACCAGGGCAAGGGGGCACAGCAGGCTCCTGTTATCCCATGGAGCAGCACTGCCCCCAAGGCCTCAGTGCCCCCATTCACATGACTATGTGAAAGCCTCAAAGAAGGTAAATTCCTACAATTAGAGTCTCCCTTATGGTTACAAGGACCAGTCTGAAAATGCAAACATGGGAAACTCAACACCCATCAGAAGAGCTGGGGCAGGGGAGGGAAGCTGGGACCTGGCCTGGCCCACAGTGCAGGGTGGGTGGGTGGTGACTCTTCCCTGCACTGTCATAGTCCTGGAAACTCCACTGCAGTGACAGATTTAACCTGGATTTAAACCATGGCAGGAGTAAATATGACTCCAGATTCCTCCCAATTACTCACAGCCCATCCCCAAACCCACAAATCCTGATGTGAAACTTTCCTTTAATGATCACTTCATAATGCATGTACCACCAGCAGAAACCTCTGGTAACCAAATTCTTTTTTATCTGTGGCCAGACCAGATCTTCCCTGAAGTGTTCCATGCCTGAAACAGCTAATTTTTCTGCTCATAAACAATACATCACCCAGAAACATTCACCTAGAAATGCTCAGAAACACATTTCCACCCCCCCTGGCTCCTGAGCTGGAGCACTGACACTTTCCTCTTCTGCATCCCATGGCTGCAGGGTTAATAACAGGGGTTCCTACACAATTTCAGTGCTGCAATTCAAAATTTGCTCCTTGTAGAAGATGTTTAGAAAGGAGGAAAAGCTTGGAGATGGGAGAAGGAAAAATAATTAATTACTTGCCTCTTCCTGTTTTTCGTTACCCATTAAAATAGTTCACAATAAAATCAAAATTATTGCTTTGGTATTCAAGAAATTTTATATCCAGCTTCCACTGGAGGAAATGCTGCTTTTTCCTATTAATCCAGGACTTTAAAATGACAGCAAGTACATTAGGGAGGTGTCTGTGTAATAAAACCCCCACACTGATCAGGGATGCATATTTATGTGGCAAACTTGGGATGCTTTAATTTTACTATCTGGAATGGATGTGTGCTGCTTCCCAGCTTGGGATGGGCATTTTAATGTGAAAAGAAGAAAATTCCCACAGTGGTCAGGCTCTCCAAACCCAGCACTCCCTGCACACCTCCAAGCCTTGCCCTGGAAAGCTCTGGGCAGAGTCCCTGTGAGTTTGCTGGAGAGAAGCAAACGCTGCATATCCATCAAATATGGGCTGGGATCATTTTTGCTGGAAAGGCTTGTGAGTGCCACACTGCATCCCTATGGAACCAAAGGATGGCACCCCTAATCCACTGCAGCAGGACTCTGGCCACACCTGGAGGCAGAAGTAGCTTCAAGCAAAACCATGGCAACCATCACACCTTCCAGTGTCACCAGCCATCCCAGGTTCATGCCCAGTGCTGTCTCAGCAGGAGTGGTATTTGTGGGACTGACTCACTGTTGAAAGTAATGATGAGGAGTGAGGGGGATTGGAAAGCACGTGATGGGCAGTGAATCCTTTTGCTTAGTCAGTCTGGTGAGAATGACTTTCAAACAACCCAAGAACACAAAGAAGGCACTAAAAAGGAGATCTATTTGGTTTTATTAGATGGAGAATAAGGCCACTTCTTCAATCAGTGAAATTCTCCATGTGAAATGGAGGTTTATTCACCCTTTTATATTGTCATTTAATAAGCTCGTAAGTGAAGAATTATGAAACCAAGGTAATACTGCACCCCATTTTCATATTTCCAGTCATGCAGTTTTTCTGCTTTGCTAACTTCTAGACACTCAGCTCATATTCTACCCACATCTTTAAAGGTCATTGCTCCCATAGGACTTTGGGTGGTTTTTTTTTTTGGTAGATAGAGATGCAACTGTGAAAAGGATCATGGCCACTTAAGTTCCTTCCTACATCACTCTTGTCTCCTCTTAAAAAATAAGAAAGCTGCTGTGTCTCTGTAGGAAAGGTTCTGAAAGGATTCTGGAGGCATACAGAGTCTTCAACAAAAGTTTCAAAGCAGCTTCATCATTTGCAGTGAATACAAGTTTTTGAGCGATATGTAGGAAGAAGCTTGAATAAGCTCAGATCTCAGAACTGAAGGCTTCTCTAAAGAAAAAGCTCTAGAAATGCCTGCATTTAAATGGGGGAAATGTGTGTGAATCAAGAACAAAGCCCCGAGACGCAGCGAGAGGAATAACCTTTCAGATCAAGCTGGTTTCCCCACCTAGAGAGTTCCAGCCTGCACGTTCCCATTTGATGCAAATGTCTGTCAGAATAGCACTACTGGAAAACAGATAAAAGATTAGCTGTGACATTATGAAAAATGAAAGCTTCAAAATGGCTATAAGTTTCATGAAAAAAAACCCCAACAGATATCCTTTCTGAAAGGCAACAGTAGCCCCTGTGGTTTATTCAGCACCACAGCCCCATTGGCAGCCACCGGTGTTTGAACAACTTTTCCCAGCTCATCCCTGTGCAGCAGCTTCCCCACTGCCTCCTCTGCTGAAAACAGGACCAGGGAACAATCCCAGCTGTGCCTCTGATGGAGCACATCTCCTGTGAGGAAAGGCTGAGAGAGCTGGAGTTGATCAACGTGGAGAAGAGAAGGCTCCAGGATGAACTTTGAGCCCTTTCCAGTGCCTAAAGGGGCTCCAAGAGAGCTGGAGAGGGACTTGGGACAAGGAATGGAGGGACAGGACAAGGGGGAATGGCTTCAAACTGGAAGAGGGGAGCTTGAGATTGGGTAATAGGAAGTAATTCTTGGCTGTTCAGGTGGTGAGGCCCCGGCACAGGTTGCCCAGAGAAGCCGTGGCTGCCCCTGGATCCCTGGAAGTGTCCAAGGCCAGGTTGGATGGGGCTTGGAGCAACCTGGGCTAGTGGAAGGTGTCCCCTCCCATGGCAGGGGTGGGTGGAACAAGATGGGCTTTAAGGTCCCTTCCAACCAAACCATTCTGAGATTCTAAGATTCCTTTCTCTCAACTAGAAATGGTGATGGAAATTCAGGTGAAATAGCTGCACATGCAGCACACTCGATTTCACAGGAGAATTACACATTCCAGGCAGAGATTTTGAGAGCAGGGAAGGATTAGATTTTCACACCAGCCTTCACTGAGCAGCCCAACCATTGGTCTTTCATTTACCAGAGAAGGCCGACGCTGGGGACACCTTTGCTGCACAGATTTCTGCTGTTCCCTTCACCGGAAAAGGAAACTGCAGGTACCTGTAGCAGTGGTATAAATCTACTCCTCATCTTCAGCCACCAGCAGCTGCTCAGCTGGAGGGGGTTTGTGGCAGAGGACCCACCTACCCCAGCCAGGACTCTCAGCAGGGAGACTCAGGACATCTGTGCAAGTGTTTGTCTCATTCAGCTGGTGTAAACTGGCATCATTCCACGGACACCAGCGGAGTCCTGCTCATTTATATAAACTGGTGATCTCACTCTCTGTAATTACATCCCATTTCCTATCCACATATACTGTCCTGTACAGCAAGATCTCAGTCACCCGTGACATTCCTCTTGCATGCTCTGAGAGCCCAGTCCTAACGGCCCAGGAATACAATCTAATGGATTTTGATGAACTACACCTTTACATTCACAGCAATACAGCACCTCACATTAAACACAAGGCTCAGCTTAACTACACCCAATTCACAGCTATTGTTGTCATTAAGTGGAGGTCAGGCAATACAGATACTGCTCGACACCTGCATTTTTCATTGCTCAGTCATTCTCCGTGGTGCTGCACAAGTGACATTTGGGTACTCGTGTTGAAAAAGCTGTGAAATGATATTGAAAATCTGGAAAGCAAGCCCTGAGAGGCCCTGGGATGGTGCAGCGATGGGGGACAGGCAGGGAGCGAGACAGAAATAATCCTGCCACCTTGTGCCACCTGGAATGATGATTCCCCTGTTCTGTCAGGTGTGTATTGACAAAGCCAATGTCTTGCCAGCCACTTCCTGGGAAAGACCTTGAACCTTCAGCACCAGCCTCAGCAAACCAGGAGTTGCTGCAGAGCACCTGCTCTCTCACCTGTGAGCACCTTCAAGGACCAGTTCTGTACACCTGAGGACCAGCTGAGACCTCTGGAGCTGCAGCAGATGAGGACACCCAGCATGGTGAGACAGGCCCTGTGGAAGAGTCCTGCTCACCGTGGGATTGGTGTTACCCAGGGGGTTTGGGCCCCGCTGCAGCCAGAGAGAGGCACTGGGGTGTGCAGAGAGCCTGGGATCCTGCAGCAGCTGCCCACATGGCACTTAATTCTGGAAGATAGAACCAGTCCAGTGTTAAATTAACAACTGAGAGCGGTGCAGGGAGTTGGGCTGATGCTGAAGTTGTTTAGGTTGGATTGTGGTTCCTGGTTTTCCCGAGCAGGGCAGCGTTCCAGCGCTCCGAGGTGAAAATGCCTTTGTGCTCCTCAGCAACTCTGAATAAGCACAGTCGCTTTTTAAATTGAAACCCATATCAGACAATTCCCAGGAAAATGACAATATAGAACAGCTCCAGCTAAAGCCCTTCAGTGTCCAGAAGTATGAGCTCTCCATATGGTGAAGGGAGGAACTGTGCTTCCCTGGCCAATGTCTGCAGGGCACAAATGGGATGAAAAGTTCCCTGTCCCGGGCTACGGAATTACCCACAAATTGCAGGCTCACAATCCATCCAGGGTTTAATTAATACATCCTCAGAAAGCCACAGTACTCTGGCTGTTGTTAGACATGCTGATTTTTCAGTGTGGTTGAAGCTCCATTTATGATTTCAGTAAAAGCTCCATTTTTTTCCTCTCTCTCTAGTTAAAAAATGAGCCTCCAGCTACAAATTGGACGATTACAGACAGTATTGTAAAGCAGCAGTAAAAAAGTGTTAATGAGCTGCAGGATATCAGAAGCAAAAAAGAAAATATTTCCCCCGCAGGCCAAACAAAATTAATTTTAAAAATTAATGTAAACCACTAATGCAGCAAGTGCCTCCATTAAATTATGGGGCTCTGACATGTACAATGCAATATTTTTGCCATTGAATTTGTTATCTAAAAGGTGTTCATTGTTTATTATGGTGTGAAAAGCTGTTTTGCTCCAGATAGGCTGGTTCATTAAGAAATTGGATCCTTGCCACAGCCCTATTTCTTAGCAATGAAGCGATGCCCTGTAGCAAAAAATGCAGAGAGCGGCTCTCTGTTTAATATCAGAAATGTAAATCAAAAGACTCCAGTCTGCTTTTTAAATGGCTTTTGGTCTTTACAGAACTGAAATTCACCCCCAAATATTTCACATTGCTGGCTGGGCAAAACGGCTCCTCCAAATTCCAGCTCTGCTGAACGATTATCATAATAATAATCCCTGTCAATGAGGGGTTTGTAACTGCTCATGCTACTAAAACAATTTTAATTCTGCTGGTTCATTCATCAAACTGTAACAGGTTTGATTTTAAGAAGGGAAAGAAAACCATGTTTTAACTGCCTAAGGAGAAAATAACATTCTGATAAGAACCAAGATATGTATAATTACACAAAATCTAATGACTTTTAATATTTCAGGGCTGAAAATTTCACATAACTGGATTTTGATGTTTCTGTGTGTGCTGAACAGGATCTTTTCCAGCAAAGACTCTCAGCATTAAAAGTCATCACTGAGAACCAAGGCTGGACCCATGTGAGTGTGGGACCTTGGTGGGGGAACAGGAGGAGGTGTGTCCATAGGGACAGGAGAGGATATGGCCTTAGGGAATAGGACTAGGCAGGGAAACAGGAGCTGCTTTTGTTTCTTGATGTTGATAAGAAACATCAGAGCTTTTGAGTCTAAATAACAGTGGGAAGAGAGAAAACAAAATCTAACCAAAAGCCCTCTGTTGGCTTATAAAAAATTACTCTATTTAGCAAAATTAGATATTTTGTTGGCCTTCATTTATGAGCCAAAACACCCTGAGGGGGACTACTTACCAACTTTAATTAGTAATAAAAAGCTTACAAGTGGCAGGGGAACCAGAACTGGAGTCCATGGGCCAAATCCTCCGCTCAAATTACATCAGTTTAAATCTAGGTTTTTCTTACCTTCAAAGAAATTGCCTTGTGCTTTCCATGGGACAGCCTTGTGGCCTCAAGTCACACCAAAGACAGGAGACCTGTGCTGGGACCGATGCACTGAAAAACTGCCATTTGACCAGGTTTAAAAGATTGTTGTCAGGAGATTTTTATGTGCTTGAGGCAAGAATTACTGAGGATTAATGACTGTATGTTGGGTTTGCAGGGCAAGGGTTTGGTAGCAGGGGGGCTCCAGGGGTGGCTTCTGTGAAAGCTGCTGGAAGCTTCCCCTGTGTCCCACAGAGCCAATGCCAGACGGCTCCAAGGAGGCTCCCATGGAGATCCATGGGGGATCAGAGATCCCCATGCAGCCCCTGGAGGAGCCCAGGCCAGAGCAGGGGGTGTCTGAAGGAGTCTGTGACCCTGTGCTGCAGCAGGGTCCTGGCAGGACCTGTGGATCCATGGAAAGAGGAGCCCACACTGGAGCAGGATTGCTGGAAGGACCTGTGACCATGTGGAGGATCCACCCTGGAGCAGTTCCTGAAGGACTGACCCTGTGGGAAGGGATCCACACTGGAGCAGTTCCTGAAGGACTGACCCCATGGGAAGGGATCCACACTGGAGCAGTTCCTGAAGGACTGACCCCATGGGAAGGGATCCACACTGGAGCAGTTCCTGAAGGACTGACCCCATGGGAAGGGATCCACACTGGAGCAGTTCCTGAAGGATTGACCCCATGGGAAGGGATCCACACTGGAGCAGTTCCTGAAGGATTGACCCCATGGGAAGGGATTCACACTGGAGCAGGGGCAGAGTTTGAGCAGTCCAACCCCTGTGGAGGGAGGAGCAGCAGAGAGAGGGTGTGATGAAGTGACCACAGCTCCCATTCCTTGTCCCTCTGTGCCACTTGGGCTGAGCAGGGAGAGAAAATCCAGAGCCAGCAGGTCTTGCAGGGAGCACCCTGTGATTTGCCACCTTGCCTATACTCAACTTTTATTCCTCTGCCAATGTACCAGCTTGAAAATGAACAGCATCAAAGCAATAAAGCTTGGTGTTCATCCATGGAAGTCTGAGATATCAGCACCTTTACTACAGACAGAGAGGCTTCTATGGTTAAAGCAGTAGGATATATTGACATATATATTTATGTGCATGTGATACTCATGTTAAAAATTTCCAAATGAACAATCACTCCTTAAAATTAGCAAAGGGACTAATCCTGCTGCCATGACTGACTGTAGTTTACCTCTGTTGGCGTTTAGCTGCTAAACTCTCAGGTGAGGAGATAATTCAGCTCAGCTTTCTTCTTTTGATCTGAGAAACTAAGTTTATACAAACCTATCACGCTGAAATCAAAAATCACATGAAAAAACAGGCAGTGCTGGGAGACAGAGCCTGGACATGAGACCAGCCAGAGCATGATTTATCATAGACCTTTCATCAGACCTTCCTGTGAAATCTAATTTCAACTCTCCCGAAAGAAACTTCACCAGTGTCAGACACAACCTGCCCTGATGGCAGCCCTAGTGAGGCCACAGACGAGGCTCTTGGTGAGAGGTGTCACACTGAGGCCCAGACCTGCTCCCACTGTGGTGGCAGAGGGGACTCCACACCCCATCAACATATTCCAGAGCTACTGAGCAGCCCTGCAAGTGTTGGACTTTCAACAGTTGCCCACAGAGGAGAGGTACCTCTTGTCCCCCACAACATCAACCTTTTTTTGTTTTTTTTTACTGAAGAGATGTTGGTCAGATGGGAAGAGACCCTGGCATGTGACCATGGATACAATGAGGACCCAAGTATACACTTTATTTCAATGCGGTGCCTCTGCCCATCACATGCTTTGGCAGCTCAGCAGTGGTCAGCTGAAAAAAACACTGGGTTATGACCCAAAGAAGGGTCAGGAAGGAACAAAGAAGAGAGCAAGCAAGATCATTTCCAGCCCTCTCCATAAGGCAAAGGTCTGGATCAGAAGAAGGTAATTTCTGGACCAACCGTATTAATTCATGAAGCAACACCTTGTCCTGCTCCAGCTACTAAAATGCTTCCATTTTCCAGGCCTAAGAGAGTTGACAAACAAGCTCCTCCCTTACCCGAGCCTGCTGCACATTGCAATTTTATAATTTGCATATTTTAGCCCAAATTCCCTCCTTCTACTTTACAAGGGACTCGGACAAGTGACCTTTAGCAGCAACCGCACCAGAAAGGGACTGAGGGATCAGTGTGATGGCTTTGTGCAGACATATTGATCACACACACACGTGCTGCTGTTTTCTGTGCATCAGGAGGAGTCGTTTTAAACAGACAAATAATAAAAATAAATCAGGGCCCAACAATACAGAACAGTGTTTCACTTGTTTCCTCTCCATCCACCTGATGAACAAGCACAGGGAAAGCAAGGGGGGGGTTGGTACTTGGTGGTGACGTGAATAGAGTCAAATTTGGTCCCAGTTACACTGGTGTAAAACCAGTGTTTGGGATTACTCTGGATTGACATCCAGGTCCCTGTGTTTTGCCATCTGTAAAGTGCCTCTGTGGATCTGACCTACATCACTGGAATGAGAGGGGTAGCACAAGCATTTGGAAGTGATGCTCCTCTATTAGCGATGAGATTAATTAAGACGCCGCTGGGCACTTCTCCACAGTCAGGCAAGGCTGTTAATGGCCATTGATTTTTTTTTTTTAAACAGTGTGTACAAGTTTAAATGGTGTAAACTCCCCTAGATTCCCTTTCCCTACCTTCGTCTCCCCTGCTAGGGGTTAACCACGCTGGAGATAGGGGAAAAAAACAGTCCCCTCCTTCCTTTGCCTGCGGCACCAAGATCAGGAAATTCACTGCTAATCACTGCAGTTGTGATTTCTGATTTCAACTGGCAGCACAGAGAATTGAACTCCAGTCCCCCGAGTACAGCAGGCTGCGCCAGGCAGGCCTTGAGCTTGTTAAAACTGTGGTGCTGCCATGCGGTTATCAATTTTAAATTAATCTCTCCCTCCATGCACACTTATCCTCCCCCACCATCTCTTAAAGTGGCTGCTAAAAATATAAACTCCGGGATACCTTGCTCTAAGACTTAACTAAGTAAAAATCGGGATACTATTAATTATAGGTTTCCTTCAGCCTCAGCACATGGAAAAACGGATTTCTGTGCTGTCTCAGGGATTTGCCTAATCCACTTCCTGCCGTAAAGCCAACCACAGTCATGGCTGTCTTAGCATCCCATCAGGCAAATCCTCCCTCCCACGATGAGACCCTCTCCAGGAGTGTCCTGTCTCGAGGCTGGAGCAGCCAGCCAGGAATGGAAGCTCTGTGGGCTCAGTGTGAGCTCTTCTCTCAACCAAATCTGCCCTGCTGAGAGAGGCCAGAGGTTCAGACACTGGTTCCTTGACTTCCCCTGTCCCACTGCAGCAAACCTGAGCTGTCAAGAGGGTGCTGTGCTGCACCCCAGGGGTAACCCCTCACTTCAACCACCACTGCCCTGACTGGGGTTGTAAAAATTACCCCCAAATCCAACTTAATGGCTTGGCTCCCTCATCACGCCGGAGTCTGAGTGTCTGCCTCCGTTTAAGAGCAGCCTGGCTAATATGGGCCAGGTTTTGTAAAGCCTTTGTAGTTGCCCGTGTGCACCTGAAATAACAAATACCTGCAGGCTGGCACGGTGCACGTGGCAGCCCCAGACCTTCCAGGGCTTTATCTCCTGCAGCTGCAATTGCTACACAAGTCAAATTGCAGAGGTACTGAGAGGGAGGTCACCTGGCTCAGGAAGGGGGCTCAGGAAAGCAATCAGCTGGCATCTGAGCAGGGGCCACGCCACCACCTCGGTGTCAAATGTGAAAATCTGTGGAGGTGAGTTTATAAACGACTGCAGGCGTCAGCATCCAGTTTGGAATCTATAAACATCTGAAGTCTGTTAGTACTTTATTTGTAATGATACTGCCAACAGACTGCCCCCCCCAAAGGTCACAGCACACACTCAGCATTAAATTGCAGTACAACAAATCCTCAGCTATCCATAACCTACAAAATGATAGGGGCAGGCTGGAAGGGGAGACTGGGATAAAACAGAAAAAGAAAAAAAGTCTAGACACACTTTCCTTAAACTCACTGGGGAGTCATTTTAAAATCACTTTATGAGGAAATAATTGAGGTTCTATATACAAAACTCCCTTTAAAAAAAGAGTAACACGTTTGACAACCTTAGAAAGTCACAAGGTTGTTACGGAGAAGAATGGGTCTCTGTTTGGAAATTTAAATACTATGTGGCTCTAATTCATAAACATTTAAGAATTTATAAAGCTGGTGGGAATAAAAGTGCAAAAAAGGCAGAACAAGCCAGAGCCAACTAAAAAAACCAACGCAAACCAACTGCCAAGTGAATGAAAACCATCTCTGCAGCTCACCCCATTTTCCTCACTCTCTAATGCTCCAGCCCTGAGCACTGCCCTTCAATCCACCACAGAATAAACCCACTGTTGTGCATATCACGCAGCATAAAACCACTGCTGTATACACCACACTGCACAGCAGGCAGAATTTATACCAGAACTGCCAGATTTAGCATTAGCCCCCTAAATATGGCAGCTCTTCTCCTCTAGAGAGGTGGGCAGAGAGCATGTTCTACGCGATGTCCTCCTCGCTGCTGTGGAAACTCGGGGTACATGGTGTGGCTGTGACCTTCCAGGTCAGCCCTCCCAATTCCATCCATCATCCCCAGCAAACACCAGGGACACAGTCACAGAGGAGACCAGACAGGCTGTGTCTGTGCCTGGGGCTGGGAGATGGGGGAGTGCAATGGGACAGCTCTGCAATGGGAGCTACAAACGCTGCATAAAAACACGAAAGGCTTATTTTTTCCCTCTTATCCGTGGCTCCAGTTGCTGTCTCATGACTACAGGAAGTAGTCATGGCTACAAGAAGCCACCAAAGCAGAGCTCGGCAGGGAGGACGCAGCCTGTCACTGTTTGTGTGGCTGGATGTGCACTGGCCAGGGAGAACCTGGGGACCACTGACCATCATTCGGTCTCCACACACCGTGAGACCAGCAGGTTACCAACACTATCTGTTTCAAGGGGAACACAATATAGCTGAAAAAAAATCACTGCAGAAAATAACTTGTTATTCTTCTTACATCTCTCTGTTATTCTTCATGTCAGAGCTGCTTCTCCATGTCAGTTGTGGAGAGAGGTTCAAGCAGAGGAACCATACAGACAACTCTACACTGAAACTTCACCAGGTTCCTCCTGATTACAGATAAGCTCAAAAATATCCCTCCAAATGTAAACCCAGGAAGGGACCTTGGGACATTCTGGCTGTGGATGAACTGGCTGGTATCTCCATGAGACTGGCACAACCCTATGGCTCACCCATTACTCCAGCTTCGGGAGAGTTTGGATTCTCACCTGAACTTCATGGCTCAGGCCCATTTCTAATTGTGGCTGAATATATCACCCCATGCTGTAGTGCCTGACTCCTTTCCGGCCGATCTCAGCTGCCTTTTTGACCTGCACATCCCACTGAAGCACCAAGATCAAGAAAGTTATGCCTACTGAGTGTGAGGATTAGTGAAAAAACCCACACAGAATGTCAATGAGGTAGGGGCATCACACACTTCTCCCATTAAAATTCAGTAGGTTTTCTAGTCCTTCTGGCCTTGGTGCATTTGCATAGCATAGGGTCAGAGAGACATCCTGATTCCACTATAGCTGCTCTGTTTAAAGGGTCATGATGGTGACATATGAAAATAACCCAACTTTAATTGATACCTGGGCTGCTGGCTGTTGAATTTGAAACTCCCCCTGGCCCCATCTCTTGTATATCTAATGTACAGTACACTCAACAGCAGATGCCAAGAAGACATCTTGCTCTCTCAATTGCATTAGCAGAGCTTTAAAAATAATTGTTGAATTGTCCACAAGATGTCCACCCTACTTTTCAAGCTCCTGAATCTCTTAGTAATGACCACTGCAACAGTAAATGTTCCCAGAGCTGGCAAGCTATTTAATTGTGAATCCCAGTTGCAGCATCTCAGGAGAAGATCCCAGGGGGAAAAAAGGTGATTTTTAGTTCGAGCTTCTTGTTATTTTAATACTTTACCAGAGAT